>NW_021637429.1:0-389440 GCF_004799145.2 Neltuma alba
TCGATCAACACTTGATCGATCACGTGTTCGATAATTATGAAGAACCACTGAACAAAGATCGTTTTATCGATTACGTTATCGATCATGCATTTATCGAACATATTATCGATAAATAAGTAAAAAGAAATGCGTACCTGATGTAATTTATCGATCATTTGTTCGATAATTAAGCTTATCGGTCAGCTTATCGATCAATGCTTACCAATTTTGACGGATGAGTCTCGGAACCTTGAGGCTCTTGATCGATGTTCTGATCGATATTTATTTTATCGATCACGTTATCGATAATTGTAGTGGTGGAGTAATTCCCTTTCTTTACAAAGTGAATTTATCGATCAGTTGTCGATAAATTATCTCCCACTTGCCTCATGATTATCGATCAATGATCGATAATCTCATACTCTGTTTACCTCTGTTTTCTTCATCGAAACAGAGCTTCCTGCAAAACAAATTTCTACATACTCCGATGCTTAAGTTAGTTATTTTATCATCAAAACAATAAATTTAAACATTTAATCTTGAGAGATAGTATGAATTTCTTACAATTCATTGGGATTTACCATTCCCAATTCTCTTCTGAAGTAGCTGAACTTCTTGTTGGTCTAGTGGTTTTGTGAAGATGTCGGCTATCTGATATTCAGTGGGGATGAATTCAACCTTTACATCTTTCTTTTGAACATGATCACGAATAAAGTGATGTCGAACATCAATGTGTTTGGTTCGAGCATGATGAACTGGATCTTGGACAGACTTATCGTGCTCGTATTATCACATAAATTGGAATCTCACGTAAGTTGATTCCTAGATCTTGTATTTGTTGTTTTAGCCATAAGATCTGAGCACAACAGCAGGCAGTGGCTACATATTCTGATTCAGTAGAGAGATTGGCCACGGTGTTTTGCTTTTTGCTTGACCATGAGACAAGACATCCTCCGAAGAATTGACATTGTCCACTGGTGCTTTTTCTGTCTGTTTTATATTCCCCCGTGATCGGCGTCTGAGTAACCCATTAAATATTCGTTCCTCTTTTTTGGATACCAGATTCCTAAATTTTGAGTTCCTACAAGATATCTGAGTATCCTCTTCACGGCTTCTTCATGCGACTCCTTTGGGGCTGACTGATATCTCGCACACATTCCCACACTGAACTGAATATCTGGTCTACTTGCAGTGAGGTATGTAAGGAACCGATCATCCCCTATATCTTGTTAGATTTATGTCTTTCCCGTCTTCGTCTATATCAAGCGAACAGGTTGAGCTCATTGGAGTCTTTACACTTTTAGCATTCTCCATTCCGATTTCTTCAGCAACTCCTTTACATATTTCGTCTGGGAGATAAATATACGTTCTTCTTTGTTTGATTTGTAATCCCAGAAAGAAGTTTAATTCTCCCATCATGGACATCTCGAATTCTCCCTGCATAAGCTTAGCAAATTCTTGACAGAGATCTTCGTTAGTAGCACCGAAAATAATATCATCTACATATATTTGAACAATCAAAAGATCTTTCCTATTTCTTTTGATGAAAAGTGTGCATCCACTTTACCTCTTTCGAATCCTTTTTCTATAGGAAATGGCTAAGTCGTTCATACCAGGCTCTGGGCGCTTGTTTCAAACCAGACAAAGCCTTTTTAAGTTTGTAAACATGATTTGGAAAATTTGAATTTTCAAAACCGGGAGGTTGTTCGATAAACACCTCTTCGGATATATAACCGTTCAGAAATGCACTTTTAACATCCATTTGAATAGTTGAAATCTTTGATGCAGCAAAAGCCAAAAGAACTCGTATGGCTTCCAATCTAGCTACAGGAGCATACGTTTCTTCATAATCGATTCCCTCTTCTTGATTATAGCTTTTGCTACTAATCTGGCTTTGTTTCTGACAATCTGAGCTGATTCATCGAGCTTGTTTTTGAATACCCATTTGGTGCCATGACCGGATGGTCTTCTGGTCTGGGTACCAATTCCCAAACTTGATTTCTCTCAATTGATTAAGTTCTTCCTGCATCGCAGCTATCCAGATCCAGAATTCATCTGATAGTGCTTCGTCAATATTAGAGGGTCAATGTGAGAAATGAAAGCAGAGAAAGAACTTCATTGACAATTTGTCTCCGGGTTTTGACCCCTTCATTGACTTTACCGATGACTTGATCCAGAGGATGATCTCGGTTGTGTCTCCATGCCTTTGGCTGCTCTAGATTTTCTTGTAAAGAAGGATCGTTTAAAACATCCCTGTTTTCTGAAACGGTTTCTGAAAATAATTTGTTCGAGTTTTTGTTCAAATCTAGTTTTTGAAAATTTTGAACGATTTCAGCATCATCATCCAGGGTTTTTTCTTTTTTGTTGTTGTGGATATACATCCTGCTTCCAAAGATCCTTAGGTGTGACAAATTGGGTTGTTCCTCCCCTGTACAATTCATATGGAGTCTTCCCGAGCAGTGTTCTGATGTAGGCTCTATTTGAAATATAGCAGGCTGTGCTCATTGCTTCTGCCCAGAAAACTTGTGACCCCCTTTCTCATTTAGCATTGCTCTAGCCATCTCCGTGAGTACTCTATTTTTTCGTTCAACTACTCCGTTTTGTTGAGGAGTCCTTGGTGCAGAAAAGTTGTGGTCAATTCCATGTTCCTCACAATAGTCTGCGAATTCGTTGTTTTCAAATTCTCCTCCGTGATCTGACCTGATAGACACAATAGATATACCTTTCTCATTTTGGACCTTTTTGGCAAAAACACTGAAAGCATTAAAAGTTTCATCTTTAGAGGAAAGAAACAAAGTCCAGGTAAACCTTGAATAGTCATCAACTATTACAAGAGTATAAAGATTTCCACCGAAGCTTTTTACTCTAGATGGACCGACCAAGTCCATGTGAATCATTTGGAGAGGTCTTTCAGTTGAAACTATCTTCTTTGATTTAAACGAAGATTTTGTTGTTTACCTTTTGGCAAGCATCACAAACATCATCGCGTTCATACTGGATTCTTGGTAAACCAACAACTAGATCCCTTTTTATTAATTTTGAAAGTTGATTCATGTTGACATGTGCAAGACGTTTGTGCCAAATCCAACTTTCCTCCTTTTTACTAATAAAACAGTTTTCAGAAGTTTTAGAACCAAGTTGAAGTGTATAACAGTTACCGTCTCTCGGAGCTCTCAGCTTCGTATTCAATTCTTCTTTCTTCAAGGGTAGGTCATCTTTGCTTATGATTAAACACTCTTCAGAATCAAAGATTACCCAGTTGTTTTTGTCCGCACTCTGACTGACGCTGAGGAGATTATGACACAGACCTTCCACGTAGTACACGTCCTCGACCTTCATGCCTATACCACTTCCGATTTCTCCGATTCCAGCAATTTTTCCCGATTGGTTTCCTCCGAAGCTTACTTTTCCTCCATCTTTTGGTTTGAGTGATGTAAACTTCTCAGTGTCACCTGTCATGTGTCTGGAACATCCGCTGTCTATATACCATTTATTTGTTCTGGATGCCTTGAGACATACCTGCAAAAATTACAATCATGTTTTAGGTACCCATACCTTCTTGGGTCCTTTCTGGTTAGTATGAGTTATTTTTGGTGCATAAGTACCTTTGGGCACCCATTTTAATGTTCCGTAGTCTCCTTTCTTCTTATAGTAACAAGAAGAAGTTGAATGGCCTTTACGGTTGCAATGAGAACAAAGTGCAAAAGGATTTGAGGAATGCACAGAATTTCTAAAATATGTAAGATATGATCTACCACTACTCTTTTTCTTTCCTTTCGATTTATCTTGGTTTGGATCGTATCCTATACCAGTCTTGTCCATAGAGCATCGTTGAGCTCCTAGAATCACCTTAAGCATTTCGCTTCCTTTAGTGAATTTTTCTAAGGTTCTGGTTAGATCTTCAATCTTTCTTTCATTCTTTTCACAACTTTTGCAAGTCAAGGTCGAGTCAGTATTGACTTCAACCTTTGATTGTTGATCTTCTAAAAACTTTATCCTTTTCTTAGAATTAACTAACTCTTTTGCAATTCTTACTAATTCTAAGTGTAAAGCATTGTATTCGGACTGCAATTCATCATAAGATGGTTCAGAAATTATTACCTCGTCTGTTTCTGAGTCCTCGTTTTCTTGGGCCACCAGACAGATATTAGCTGTCTCTTCATCGTCACTTTCTTCTTCTTCATCGGAGGAGCTGTCTCCCCAGATTGATGTGACGAAGGCTTTCTTCTTTCTGAATCTTTCTTTCTTCTTTTCTTTATCCTTTGCTCTGGAGAGTTGGGGACATTCCGCCTTGATATGTCCTGGCTTCTTACATTCGAAGCAAATGATTGGATCCTTTGATTCGTTCGGATATGAGGAAATTTTGCGTTTCGGCTGAAACTTCTTTCCGGTTCTGTTTTTGTAGAATTTCTTGAACCTCTTGACTATAAGGCCCATTTCATCATCATCAAGATCATCTTCATTTTCATCCTCGCTCACTTGAGTTTTAAGAGCGATGCCTTTCCGGTTTTTCTCGTTCATCTCCTTTTTGTATTTTTGCTTGCTCTCATACTCAGCAAGACTCCCGAATAGTGCTGCAACCGAACCAATGGATTCTCCTTTGGTTTCTTCAATAGCTGTTACTTTCGGTTCCCATTCTTTTGTGAGACCGCTCAGGATTTTCCTCACTTGATCTTCTTGACTATATTTCTTCCCAAGTGCAGTGAGGTGATTTATGAGATGTGAGAATCTGACTTCCATATCTCGGATACTCTCTCCTTCCTTCATTCTGAATAACTCGAATTCGGTAGTGAGAGTGTTGATTCGACTCTGTTTTACACCGGTGGTTCCTTCATGAGCTATCTCCAGAGCCTCCCACATTTCCTTCGCGGTTTCCAGACTTGAGACTCTGAAGTATTCCCTCTGACTAAGCGCACACGTGAGTATGTTGATCGCTTTGTCATTTAGAGTCACCAGCTTCTTATCTTCCTCGTTGAACTCCGTGGAACTCTTGGGTACTTGCTGGCCATCTATTGTGTTCATCGGGACATAGTTGCCGTGTTCTATTACGTCCCACAACCCATACTCTGTGGCCTTAATGAAGATTTTCATCCTCATTTTCCAGAACGTATAATTTTCTCCACTGAAGCCTGGCAGTTTAGATGTTGAGCATCCTTCCGGTAACACGCTATCTCCAAATCCTGCCATTTGATCTCTCTTCGGACTGTTAAATCCTTAGTGAAGAGACCTGCTCTGATACCAAATGTTAGAAACAATCTCACCCAAGAGGGGGGTGAATTGGGTGAGTTACAAAAATTTAAAACTAAAAGCGTGCAAGTATTGAATAAAAACAGAGAGTCAGAGTAAGGAGAATTTTAACCACAGAGAGGAGACACAAGATTTATACTGGTTCGGTCTATTCCACGTGACCTACTTCCAGTCCCCAGAACACCTCTGAGTATTTCACTATCTTCCAAGATCGACAGGGCTCTTGGTGCCTCGGTACAGTAATTGAATCGCTCAATCACTCCCCCTTACTCCCGTAAGGATACAACCCCTCTCAAGAGTCCACACTCTTGAGTGTCTCTCAAGTTTTTAATAAGAGTAGTGAATGGCTCTCTTACAGAGTGAATTCAATGATAAACACTGATGCTCAGTAGTAAAGTGAAAAACAGAGTATTGAATGTGTAACTAAATAATCGCAGGTGGTAGTTCAGGTATTCAATTCCTTCATTAATGCCTCTTCGCGCCTTTTATAGTTGATATCGTTAAATAGCCGTTAGACGGAAGGGCTTCTAGCCGTTGTGACTTCGTTTGCGTGTTTCACTGGTTTTAACAACTCCGCCATTAATGCGTCTGAGTTTCTGACACTGTAGGTCGCAGTCTACGTAATCCCGTTGAAGAGCCGTTGCACTCGTTTTCATTAATCTGCATATTTCAAACTTAGAACAAGTGAGAGTTTTGTGGTGAGTGCTTTAATCTTGAATACAGAAAGAAAGCTAATCTATCATTCAAGGATTTGTGCCGAAATCATTTATCAGTAAGAAGAACAAAATGTCATTCTGGTTTAGTTTGATCGAAAAAGTGATCGATTACTTGATGATAGATCAAGTTATCGATAACCAGAATGAAGACTTTTCGAAGTAGATCACTAAAATTATCGATCAAGTGTTGGATCATTGACTTTAAGAATTATCATAGAAAGAGGAAATTATTGCATGATCGAATAAGTGATCGATCACATAATTGATCGAACAGATTATCGATAATTTAAATGTTATTGAAATGAAGCTTCAGTCATTGATGATCGAACATCTTATCGATAAATATATAATGCATAATGTTATCGATAAACCATGGGTATGTATATATTCAATGAAGAACACAGGCTATCTGAAAAGATCGAACATTTAATCGAACAATGAATATTCGAACAAATGATCGAATAAATTATGAAGAGAAGATTAATCCTTTAAGGCAAGGAAACTGGTTATCGATCACCTTTTGTGAAAACATGATTTTCATGGAATTGGATGATCGATCATATTATCGAAAAACCAGTGATCGATAACTTGATCGAACATTCGTTCACCATAACTTAATGCGAATATGTCAATTCTTAGACTCTTTATCGATCACGTTATGTGAAAACTTTTGTTGAGCAAATAAGTTAAAGTTATCGATAATGTTATCGATAATTTAGCTTTAGCAAAATTGAGTAAGAGTAGATAAGGACATTGATTATCGATCATGTGATCGATAATTTTGTGATCAATAAAGTTATCGATCTATCAGTGAATTTGATCACCTGCATTCAGAGAGTTAGAGCATAAAGTTCGAGCACGTAATCGATAAATAGATGATCGAAAATATGATCGATAAACTTGTAACAGAACTAATGTGCAGAACAAGTAGAGAGTGTTACCTTTTATCGAAGTCGTTATTGATGACTGATTTATCGATAACTTGATCGATAAATACACTTCAGATTTGGGTCTCTTATCAGTAACTCGATTGTTTACCTGATATTATCGATCAGCTTATCGATAATTTCCCAAAGTCTTATGTGATATTTACGCTAGCGATTACCGATCACTTTATCGATAATTTATTCATCGAATAGTTCTTCGATCAAAAAGACTACTATAGACCCGATTTATACTTGATCATTTATCTGAAACCTTAGCGATAACTGATTGCTCGATCAGTTGATCGATCAAAATACTTAACCCTGAAATTCTGACTTGTTATCATCAAAACTATAATCCTAACATTCTCCCCCTTTTTGATGATGACAAAACACAGGTTATGAATCATTTATCAGAGAGAACATCAACCAGTTTCATATTCTCAAAAAGCATGAAAAAGGGCAGATAAATATTAAGAACACATTATCGATAAAAACACTATCCAGATACATAAAGGAGATAACAAAAGGGATAATATAAAGTCATGACATAGAATCAAAGCCATATAAAGTCAGATAACAAAAAGCAACTCATAAAGCCATATAAACTACGAAGTATCATCAGTTTTCTTCTCCCCCTTTTTGTCAGCATCAGAAGGGGTAGGAACCGAGGGAATGGTTAGGGAAATAGGGAGAGGAGGAAGAGGAAAAAGTGGAGAAATAGATGGAAAATGGAGGGAGTGAACAGGTTGGGGTACAGTGATAAGAGCAAGAGTCGTAGGGACAGAAGTAGAAGTAGATGGAACAGAAGGAGAAGTGGTGGAAATAGGAGAAGTGGGTAAAGGAGAAGAAGGAGGTGCAGGCTCAGGGTGCGGTGGAGAGGGAGGATGGAAGAGCAGATCCTCATAGCTGAAGCTTGTGCTAGGTGGAGTGAAGTGCTGGCAGAGAGAGGTAACTAAGCCTTTAAGATGGTACCATATATGTACTTAATTAAGATGAGAAAAGGGTGTCAGAACATGTCCCAGTGGTACCGGGTCAGTCAGGACTCAGAAAAGTACTCAATATGGTGCAGAATGGCAAAATAGGTAGAGGAATGCCTAAGGGCTATATTTTGCATGAATTTTATATTAATTTTCTCCCTATTTTAATGTCAAAATAATGAAGGAATATGGAAGAAACAATTGTATGGTTAGATGGGAAAAGAAGGTATTGTGTGTACAGTTGAATGCAAGACACGTGTATGGTCGGATGCAAGGCACGTGTGTGGTTGGATTAAAGACATGTGGCTTGATGATGTAAGCATGATGTCATAGGACACATGTCATCACAAGATAAAAAGAGAAAATGGATGGTCAAGATCAAGCCACGTATTTTTAAGATCAACGGCCGAGATTCAGTCTTGTTTTCTATAAATACCCCTCTTCACCCCTCTATTTTGTCCAAGCTCCTTGAACCCATGGGGAAGCTCTTACAAAATGGTTTCTAGAGAGATAAAGAAGAGGGAGAAATAAAGGCCAAGTGATCCCAAGCCAGATCAAGCTCTAAAACAAGGTATGTGTGCCGTTTTTGATGTAGTTTCTACCTCCCTTGTTATTTTTCAGCCGGTGGTTGATTTGATTGGATTTTCGATGATTGAAATCCTATAGGGAGGTGCTGCATGAAGTTTATTGGAATAGGAGAAGATGATATGGATGTTAAAAGCATGTTTAAAGGCTTGGAAACAACAAGAACCAAGTAGTTCTGTGTTGATTTTGCAAGAAATCCAACTTTCCTTAGTTTGTGAATCTGTTCAGCCTGACTGTTCTTAATGGTTAGGATTGGGTTTTGATTTTTTTGAGCTTGGAAATAGATTCTACATGCAAAATTATGTGGGGATAGTATATGGAAATAATTTTAGGAAGGTTAGAATTGAAACTCAAAAGTTAGAGTTCAAGTATGTTCAAGAAAGAATCAAGTAGAGATATGTTGATAGCTTGATTCTAATAATTGTTTTGTATCATGTATTGATGCGTTTAGGACCTTGGACCATCCAAGAGAATGTTTAATGGTGTTAACTGAAAATCCATTGGGTTGGAAAGACAAGGGAATCAAAGAAAAAGCAAGAGGAAAGCTATGTTATAAGGTAGTGAACTTACCTATATTGTGTGCTTGATATGTATGCTTGCATGATATGATTGTGTTGCCATGATGTGACTAAGCTATGATGAAATATTTGCAAAGTTATGTTTGCAAATTTATGTTATGTTTTGCCTTGGCTATATGTTATGAAAGCATGAAATACTGTAGTTTACTTTCCATGGCATTCATGTGTTAAAGTTATAACATGTCATGCATTTGCATTATACCTTGCATGCTTATAGGTAGTGTTTGCTACCCAGATTCTCTTGAATCTCACCCCTCCCTAACCAACCATTTAGGTCAATCAACAATGGACAATAATGGCATGAGAGGCAAGGAGAAGAAAGTGGAGAATTATTAACATTAATGAATGATGTTATTATTCAATGTGTAATTATCCTATTATGTAATTTATGTTATGGATGCCAATAATGCCATGTATTTAATACAATGTTTATGGGATGAATAGAAATGTATGAGGATGATTGGGAAAGCATAAACCCAATTTATGTATGCCAAAGAAATAGAAAGAATTAAAGTAAAAAAAAGTTAAGGGATAAAACATAAGTCATAGAGCAGTGAGTTTGTAGCTCCAATTTGACCTATCAAACGAATGAGTTAAGCCACAATATTTGGCAGATTCATAATACACATCCTAAGCTTTAACATGAGAGGTAGATCACCTTAATTAGATGTGTACACAAGGAGATATGATTTTTATACAAGTAGTTATATTTTTTTTTTTTGAAAATTGGACTTGAAATCTGAATTTAAAGAGTGAAAAGTAATCCGAGTAGTTATGTTAACATTTTTAATCCACAGGCTTGTATTTTGACCTACTTGAATCATAACGCTTACGAATGCGTACTTTGAAGGGTTAAAGGTAAGATGTTTCATTTTATATCTGAGCAATGGTTCTGGCAATTGTTCAAACAGAACGGAAGCTCTGGTAAGGGTTTTGATAACGGTATAAGCAGAGTATTGGTTCAAGCAAAGCCCAGTATGAGTAAAATCCTTATCTAGGAAAGTGATGGGTTATCGGGATTAGTCCAACTAAAGTTATGAAACTGAGGTGACTTCTCTAAGGGAAATGGATATAGAAGAGTAAGGAATGACAGAAAGTAACCTAAGAGATAGATAGTCACTGTTAAGAGACTCCCCCTCAGGAAAGAAATGGTTGAACTGAGAAAGCTTGACTGGGGTATGAGTCAAAGTCAAAAGATTCCCCCAGAGGGTAGTGGCTAAGAGTGCAATAGGCCAGTTAGGAGTATGAGTCAGTGCCCCAATAAGGGAACCAAGTAGCAACCTAAACCCTAAGTAATCGATGTAACCTCAATAGAGGCAAGGTAACAGGACAAGCTGCTTGAGGTTTGTTCAAATCCCAGAATAGAGGTAAAAATCTCTAAGGGATAGTAAACCAAGAGGGACAGAGATTAGACAATAATGAATGAAGAGTCAATGATGACCTTGGTGCCTAACCTAGATAACATACAATAAGGTGATTAAATGTTCGCTGTGTGATGTGATGAGGGTATGGTGATCAACACCTGACAATAAGAATAATTGGTCAAGAGGTAAAGAAAGTTAGAAAGAATAAAGTCAGACACGATCCCTCTTGAGGATAGATTTGAACAGGAATAGATGAGAATGTGAAAGTTGGTGGTTGCACTAGGAACTGATTTATAGAGAGAGATGAGTAAGTTTTTGAAGATGCTTAGAGCCTGATGATGCGTAGATACTTGATAACGTTAGGGACTAAATAGTACTCTTTTGTGTCCCTAACGCATCTATGAGAAGTGAAACCATAGCACTCAGGCCAATAGGGAATCTGAGAGATGAGATCCCTACAGATAAATGCCATTGCCCGAATGATCGAACGGGTCAAGTTGAGAGGCTCCCTTAATAGGGATTTGGCATGTAAGAATGTGCCAGGACAGAGATTAAATAATAAGCAGGTCTTGGCCATAGAATATCTCTCAAATTGGAAGGTGGTTTCTCGACGCAGAGTTGATGCTGCTCTGCCAAGAGCAAGACTTACAAGAGATGGTTCTGAAGGTTAGGCCTAAAGATGGACCAAATTACAAAAAAAAACATTCCTAGGCCAAGTAGGGGCATAATTGTAAATAATAAAATTTTTGGTTAGCTAATGCTTAGTGTTAGCAAAAAGGGCCCAAATGACTTAGAAAAATTTCAGAAAAATGGAAATAGGATCCCAGAGCTGATATAAGGCTAGAAATGACAGAAATGCCCTGAAGTCATTCTAGGGTTTTGGACAATTTGAGATAGTAACTTAAGTTGAATTATGTAAGTTATGAGACGGCCTTAAATAATCAAGAAAAACTGTGAAATAGTAGCTGAGGAATTTATACATATTTCAAAGTTAATTCTGTCCCCAGAAACTGACAAGGTTAGCTTTAATTAAATTTAAAGCCTATTTATACCATATCCAGGGAAAGTCAAAATAGATGTCTACAGTTTGACTTTTGACTTGAGAAAAATTAGAGGAATTTCCTGTGATAAAAGGGAAAGGATGAAATCCAGAGACAGATCAACAGAATTATGAGCCGATAAAAAGAATTCGGAGAAAGTAACCCCGATTAAGTATTATTTAATAATATTTCTGGGAAAAGAAGAAAGAAAATATTTAAAGACCATCATGACAGCGCTAAGTCATCATGCTGAGTCACCAAATGCAATCATGACACCTACGAGTCATTATGCTGAGTCAGTAGAAGATATTTATAGAGAACATAAAAATTAGAATGCAGTACGGGAATATTTTAGACAGTCCTTTATCTACCCGTTATAGTGAAATCTTTACTGCGTGACTTAGTAAGATTAAGTAGCCTGTCGGTAGAGCTAACTATTTTCATCTATGCTCCTCTAAGATGGCACCATATATGTACTTAATTAAGATGAGAAAATGGTGCCAGAACATGTCCCAGTGGTACTGGGTCAGTCAGGACTCAGAAAAGTACCCGATATGGTGCAGAATGGCAAAATAGGTAGAGGAATGCCTAAGGGCTATATTTTGCACGAATTTTATATTAATTCCTCACTATTTTAATGCCAAAATGATGAAGGAATATAGAAGACACAAGTGTACGATTAGATGGGAAAAGAAAGTATTACGTGCACGGTTGAATGCAAGACACGTGTACAATCAGATGCAAGACATGTGTACAATCAGACGCAAGACACGTGCGCGGTTAGATTAAAGACATGTGGCTTGATGATGTAAGCATGATGTCATCAAGATGAGGTAAGCATGATGTCATTGGACACATGCCATCACAAGATAAAAAGAAAAAATGGACGGTCCAGATCAAGCCACGTATTTTTAAGATCAACGGTCGAGATTCAGTCTTGTTTTTTATAAATACCCCTCCTTACCCCTCCATTTCGTCCAAGCTCCTTGAACCCATAGGGAAGCCCTTGCAAAATGGTTTCTAGAGAGAGAAAGAAGAGGGAGAAAGAAAGGCTGAGTGATCCCTAGTTAGATCAAGCTCTAAAACAAGGTATGTGCCGTTTTTTGATGTAGTTTCTACCTCCCTTGTTATTTTTGAGCCAATGGTTGGTTTGATTAGATTTTTTATGATTGAAATCCTATGGGAAAGTGCTGCACGAAATTTATTGGAATAGGAGAAAATGATATGGATGTTAAAAACATGTTTAAAGGCTTGGAAACAACAAGAATCAAGTGGTTCTGTGTTGATTTTGCAAGAAATTCAACTTTCCTTAGTTTGTGATTTTGTTGGGCCTTGACTGTTCTGAATGGTTAGGATTGGGTTTTGATTTTTTTTGAGTGTGGAAATAGATTCTATATGCAAAATTATGTGGGAATAGTATGTGAAAATAATTTTAGAAAATTTGGAATTGAATCTCAAAAGTTAGAGTTTAATTTTGTTCAAGAAAGAATCAAGTAGAGATAAGTTGATAACTTGATTCTAATAATTGTTTTGCATCATGTATTGATGTGTTTAGGACCTTGGACCATCCAAGAGGATGTTTAATGGTGTTGACTGAAAATCCATAGGGTTGGAAAGACAAGGGAATCAAAGGAAAAGCAAGAGGAAAGCTATGTTATAAGGTAGTGAACTTACCTATATTGTGTGCTTGATATGTATTCTTGCATGTTGTGATTGTGTTGCCATGATATGACTAAGCTATGATGAAATGTTTGTAAATTTATGTTTGCAAGTTTATGTTATGTTTTGCCTTGGCTATATGTTATGAAAGGATGAAATGCTGTAGCTTACTTTCCATGGCATTCGTGTGTTAATGTTATAACATGTTATGCATTTGCATTATGCCTTGCATGCTTATGGGTAGTGTTTGCTACTGAGATTCTTCCGAATCTCATCCCTCCCTAACCAACCATTTAGGTCAATCAACGGTGGGCAATAATGGCATGAGAGGCAAGGAGAAGAAAGTGGAGAATTATTGACACTAATGAATGATGTTATTATTCAATATGTAATTCTCCTGTTATGTAATTTATGTTGGGGATGCCAATGATGTCATGTATTTAATTACAATGTTTATGGGATGAATAGAAAATGTATGAGGATGATTGGGAAAGCATAAACCCAATTTATGTATGTCAAAGAAATAGAAAGAATTAAAGTAAAAAGAGGTTAAGGGATAAAACGTAAGTCATAGAGCAGTGAGTTTGTAGCTCCAATTTGACCTATCAAATGAATGAGTTAAGCCACAAAATTTGGCAAATTCATAATACACATCTTAAGCTTTAAAATGAGAGGTAGATCGCCTCAATTAGATGTGTACACTAGGAGATACAATTTTTATAGAAGTAGTTATGATTTTTTTTTCAAAATTAGACTTGAGATCTGAATTTAAACAGTGAAAAGTAATCCGAGTAGTTATGTTGAAATTTTTAATCCACGGGCTTGTATTTTGACCTGCTTGAACCATAACGCTAATGAATGCGTACTTTGAAGGGTTAAAGGTAGGATGTTTCAGTACCATTTTCTTAGCATACTGATATCCTGATTTAACAGTATATGCTCTATTTTTATTGAGTAACCAAATAGCAACGTCCTCATCATCAACTTCTAAAACTCTCATTCTTACAATCATACTCTTTTCATGGTCTGTCAATTTTTGGGCGAATTGATGTAGATTCCAGGATCCATTACTAATTAGATCACCAACTTTCAAGGCTCTTTCAGCATTAGAATCAGGTATGCTAGAGATCAAATGATTTGGATCCTCAATTAACCATCTCATACCAAAAGCACTAATACTACTCCCCCCCCCCTTTCTAAAACAGATTACTCTTTAATAGATCCCTACCTTCCAAAATACTTTGCCAGGCCTAAGTAGCTCTTCCACCCAATTTGCCTGCCTCAATAAAGCTAGTCCTAGGAAAATAAATGGCCTTTAAAATTTGACACCACAAATCATTAGGCCTCTGTATAATTCTTCATGCTGTCTTTGCCAAAAGAGCTTTATTAAAGGCATAGAGACTTCTAAATCCCATGCCACTATCACCTCTTGAGTTCATCATATGCTGCCGATTCTCCCAATGAATCTTCCTTCTGTAACACCTATCCCTTATATACTAGTATAATTATTCTATTTAAACATGATCCATTAAAAGCCAGGTTTCATCCTGGGAATTATATATATTTTTATTTCCATCCGGCCCTTCGAATCCTGAATTAAGTCAACTATAGCCAATAGGGTTTAACATTTGACACCCTGGCCATTGGCTCACACGACGAGATACGTAATTAGATACACATAATTTTAGGCCAAATAATAATTATATCAAAAAATTTGACCATTTCCTTCAATAGTAGTCATTATGATCTATCTGCCCTTAGTCATCTCCTTATGGAAGAATATTTACATACCAAAATAGATATACAATATATATCTTTACTCCAAAATAAGATGCATTTTAAACAAAATATATATGTACAAATGATCGCCAGCTTCCTGCACTTTTAAACTCCATCGATCACTACTCCCTTGCCCTTAGGAGTACTTGCTCTTGCTGTATTACATGGAAGAAGGGGTGAGATTCTAAAGAATCCCAGTAGTAACAAATTTCCCTCACGTAATCATACAAGATCACAAACAACATGCTACACAGGCCAAAGAGAACAACACCTTGCATCCAAGTATAATCAATGATGCATATACACCATACACCCATATAGCTAATCGCTATCTATCGCGCCCACATTCCAAAATAAATGGAAACCAGCGCATATTGTCATGACAAATATTATTATGCAAAGGCAACTTACATGTTCTCATGCACAATCAGCATAAAGGCACATCCAAGCATGTGGCAATCAATGCACAATCACATTAAAGGAAAAGAGTTACTACCTTTTGCTTTTTCTTCCGTACTAACTTCCCCTTGTTTCTTCCTTGGCTCCCTTCTTAATGGACTTGAACAAATATCAAATCCTATAAATTATATAGGTAAGGGCAAATTAATATTTATATATATATATAGATCATTTATTACTAGGCTTCAAAAATAAATCAACAACCCAATAAACTTCGAATCAGATTTTGGTTCTCAAATTCAACAATTCCTCCTTTTATTAAAATTCCAGATTTAAAGAACAATCACTTTCCAATCCATGTAGCATTCAAATATTCAAGCTCAATTTGCCCCTTTCCTATCCAGCGGTTTTTAGCCCAAACAAAATAATAACTCCTTCTTCCATTAGACCATACGGCCTTCAGCCCAAAATATTATGTAGCACTATTTTATACTATCTCTTTCCATTTGCCTTTCAAGAATGGAGGCCACGTATCAACATAAACATTTGGGATGTTGGGTCCGAACATGTCTTCGAGAATATCATTAAATTAGAATCAGCCCAACTCTTTCTCCCAATACTCCGTCTCAAAAGGCTTGGTCCTATATATATATATATATATATCTACAGCTCATGCGTTTCGTTTTAGCATTCAAATGCTTCTTGACCAGCAAAATCGAACAGCATCCTTCCCTCCTTAAGTCTGAAATTTTTCTTATTCAAAGCACGCACTCTTCGATCCCTCAATAACCAGACAGAGCATATAAAATCAACATATTATAATCATACAACCAGAAAATAATTAATTATATTTAGACTTGTTAATCATCTATTACCCAAACCAGAAGCCATTTCCTTAAATACTCAAACCCCTGTTTCAGAAACTTTAACCAGAGCAATCAACCGTGACAAGCAAGTGCAGAAATCTCAACCACACCTCCATCCTAACCATTAAGCACGTTTCTACAGCTTAACTGTCATGCTGTTCACTTTCTCCCTCAAAAACCAGATTTCATCTTCATCGTCGTCTTGCAACATATGACCAAATAACAGAAAATAAAGATGGAAGAAGATTCAGGAGACTCACCTTCTTTGATTTCCACTTTTAAATGAACCGATTCTCTCCTCTACCAGCCTTTCCCTTTCTTGATTTTTCTCAGACTCTCTCAGCTCTCCCTCTGTTTGCACTTCGAATGGCAGAGGAAAATAAGAAGGGAGAAGATATTAGGGTAGAATAAGTCGGTGAGGGCGTGTGAAATAACTATTATACCCTTTGGTCTTCATTTTCCCTTCAATTTGATCCTTCTCTATTTTTCCAGGATAATCAGATAATTCCAGAAATCAAACCTGGTTATTTTATATGGATTTTCTTCTTCCATTAGCTTCTTTAGTCCATGAAATAATTTTCCTAAAAATCTCAGCTCAAAAATTATCCTCTAACTATTTTTCCTTGAATTTCCAAGAAAATAGGTCCTAAATTCTTGAAATTAACTTTATAATTATTTAGACCATATTTTAAAGGTCTTAATCTCAACAATTTCTCTAAAAATTTCTCCTTCATCATGCTTTACTCAAATCCATAAAATTTGGGATATTACAATTCTCCCCCCGTAAAATAAATTTCGTCCTCGAAATTTAAAACGTACCTTGAAGCATAAAATCTGGGTATTGTGCCTTCATGTCCTCCTCTAATTCCCAAGTTGCTTCTCTAGGAGTCAATCCCTTCCAAACCACTTTCACATATGGTATACTTTTATGCCGGAGTCGTTTTTCCTGATGATCAATAATCCGTTCTGGCTTTACTTCAAAGGTTAGATCATCTTGTACACCTATCTCTTCATGTTCAATTATATGTTCAGGGTCTGGTTGATACTTCTTCAACTGAGAGACATGGAAGACATTATGTAATTTGCTTAATTGCGGAGGCAAAGCTATTTGATACGCCACTGGTCCAACTTTACCAAGAATCTCAAATGGACCGATGTACTTTGGGCTTAGCTTCTTCGTCTTCATTGCTCGTCCGATGCCTGTAATTGGTGAAATTTTGAGGAATACATGATCTCCGACCTCAAATTCTAATGGTCTCCTTCTCTTATCAGCATAGCTTTTTTGTCTGCTTTGAGCAGAAAGCAGTCTTTTTCTAATAATTTTGATCTGCTCTGTGGTTTGATCAACTAATTCCGGACCATACAACCTTCTCTCCCTTAGCTCAGTCCAGCACAATGGAGATCGACACCTCCTTCCATACAGTGCTTCATATGGCGCCATCTGAATACTCGCGTGATAGCTATTATTATATGCAAACTCAGCGAATGGCAAGATATAATCCCAGTTTTTCTTAAAATCCAAAACACAAGCTCTCAACATATCTTCAAGTGTTTGGATAGTTCTTTCTGTTTGACCATCAGTTTGAGGGTGATAAGCTGTGCTAAATTTCAGTTGAGTGCCCATAGCTTCATGAAGAGATCGCCAAAACTTTGAAGTAAATCGTGGATCCCTATCTGATACAATGCTAACTGGTACACCATGGAGTTTGACTATCTCTTTAATATATACATGTGCTAGCCTCTCTAAGGTATAGTTAGCTTTAATTGCAAGAAAATGAGCAGATTTTGTTAAACGATCAACTATCACCCAAATGGTGTCATACCCAGCCGCTGTTCTTGGCAAACCTCCAACAAAGTCCATCGTCACACTTTCCCACTTCCATTCTGGAATCTCTAGTGGTTGTAAAGGTCCTGGAGGTTTCTGATGCTCTATCTTAATCTTTTGGCATGTGAGGCAGCGAGCTACATACTTTGTGACATCACTTTTCATTCCTGGCCACCAATATAATGACTTCAAATTGTGATACATCTTTGTCATGCCCGGATGAAGGGTATATCTACTTTTATGTGCCTCATCGAGAATTCTCCGTCTAAGTTCAGCCTTCAGTGGAATATAAACTCTTCTCTTGTATCTAACCAGCCCACTAGGCGAAAAATCATAATCTTGTGTCTCTCCTTTTTCAATTTTAATCTTGATTGATCTCGCCAAGTCATCTTGTTCCTGAGCTGCTTCTATTTCATCTCTCAAGTCACTTTCCACTTGAGTGGCACCATAACCTGCTAATATCATCTGATTTGACAGATTAAAATCTCTAAATTTCTCCAATAATTCTTGTTCCTCAATCATTAGAGCTGCCACTTGCACTGTTTTTCTACTCAGGGCATCAGCGACAACGTTTGCTTTGCCCGGATGGTATTTGATTTCATAATCATAATCTTTCAATAGTTCCATCCACCTTCTCTGCCTCATGTTCAATTCTTTTTGGTCTTGTAAATACTTGAGGCTCTTATGGTCACAGTATAATTCTATAGTTGCTCCGTAGAGATAATGTCTCCATATCTTGAGAGCAAACACTATTGCTGCTAGCTCTAGATCATGTGTAGGATAATTCTCTTCATGAGGTTTAAGTTGTCGGAGGCATATGCTACCACTCTGCCTTGTTGCATCAAGACACATCCCAAACCATGTTTACTTGCATCACTATAGACTACATAGGTCTGTTTGGGATCAGGAATAATCAGGACTGGAGTGGACGTGAGCCTTTTCTTTAACTCTTGAAAACTAGCCTCACACTTATCATCCCATACAAAGGGTTGATTCTTTCTAGTGAGCTTAGTCAGTGGCAAAGCAACTCTGGAGAAATTCTGGATAAATCTTCTATAGTAACCAGCTAAACCCAGAAAACTTCTTATTTCTGTAACCGTTTCAGGCTTTTTCCATTTCAGCACTGCTTCCACTTTACTAGGATCTACTGCAACCCCATCACATGAGATAACATGGCCTAAGAATTTAACTTCTGTAAGCCAAAATTCACATTTACTGAGCTTAGCATATAACTGCTTCTTCTTAAGAATTTCTAAGACAATTCTCAAATGTTCCTCATGTTCTTTTCTATTCTTGGAGTATATCAAAATGTCATCAATGAACACCACCACAAATTGATCCAAATACTGTCGAAAGATTCGGTTCATGTAATCCATGAATACTGCCGGTGCATTAGTCAGTCCAAATGGCATCACCAAGAACTCGTAATGCCCATACCGAGTTCTAAAAGCAGTTTTTGGTATATCTTCTGCTTTCACCCGTAACTGATGATAACCCGATCTAAGATCAATTTTGGAGAATACACAAGAACCTGCCAACTGGTCAAGTAAGTCATCTATTCGAGGAAGTGGGTACTTATTCTTGATAGTCACCCTATTTAATTCCCTGTAATCAATGCATAATCGGAGGCTTCCATCTTTCTTCTTTACAAATAACACCGGAGCACCCCATGGCGAAACACTGGGTCGTATAAACCCTTTTTCTAGTAACTCCTCTATTTGTTTCTTCAGTTCTACCATTTCATTAGGAGCCATACGGTACGGGGCTTTTGAAATTGGTCCTGCTCCAGGTATTATATCAATTGCAAATTCCACTTCCTTTCAGGGGGTAACCCACTTATGTCATCAGGAAATACTTCAGGAAATTCCCTAACCACTGGTATCTCATCTAAATTTACTGTTGCTTCTGCTTGTAATGAGAAGAAAACCATGTACCCTTGACACCCTTTCTGTAACCACTTTTCTGCTTGAGTTATAGAGATGAAGTTTAACTCAGGCTCTATTTCATTAATCTTTTGGGAATTAGGAAACACAAGCCTTTTATTTCCACAGTCAATCAATGCATTATTAGCTGATAGCCAGTTGAGACCTATAACTATATCCATATTTTGGAATGGCATACAGATAAGGTCTATGACTGTATCATTTTGCTCATACTGAATTAAACAATTTAAACAAACACTAGCAGTAATAACTTTAGCACCCGTGGGCGTTGACACAACCAAGTCATAAGGCAATTTATCAACCTTTAACCCTAGTCGTCTAGCACATTCATAAGCAATAAAAGAATGACTAGCACCAGAGTCAAACAATGCTTGCACTAGATTGCCATTAAGTCGAATTGTACCTTGGATCATATTTGGAGACTTGCGAGCATCCTCATGAGTCATAGCAAAGACTTTACCTTGATTCCTGGGCCTGAACTCCTCCATTTTTTGCCCACATTCTCGAGCAAAGTGACCAGGCTTTCCACATCTATAACAAACATTGGGCCCAAACCAACATGGCCTGTTCCCATGGTTTCTGCCGCAGTAAGGGCATTCTTTCACTTCTGCAACTCTTTGGGATCCTGGCTTCTTTGGTTGATTCATTCTTTTTGCATTTCTCCTATCCCAAGGAGTCGGATTACTTCTCTTCCTTGATGGTCCTTCAGAAGCTTCTGGCTTACTATAGCCTTTGATCACATTTTGAGGTTGCAGGTTACTTTCAGTGATTCTGCATACCTCCACTGCTGTGTCAAAATGAGCAAGCTGCATAGGAGCTAGCTTTTCTCTCAAAATAGGCTTCAATCCACGAATCAATTTCCCAGTACTCCAACGTTCATTATTTCGCTCCTGTAGTTGTGTGGAATACCGGGACAATCGAATGAACTTAGCTAGATAATCATCAAATGATTCATTTTCAGCCTGTGCCAATGTCAGGAACTCAGCTTCTTTGCCATCTCTAATTGACTGAGGGAAATACTTCTCATTAAATTTCTCTTTAAACACTTCCCATGTAAGTGGAACGTTCCTAGCTTGCAAAAGCAGTTCGGTGTTTTTCCACCATCTATCTGCATCACCTTCTAGCTTATATATCGCCATTTGAGCTTTTCTTTCAGTAGAACATTCCATGACCCTGAAAATCTTCTCCAATTTCATTACCCAATCCTCAGCTGCTTGTACATCAAATTTGCCCATAAATGATGGCGGTTGATGCTTACAGAACCTGGAAATCCAATATTGTAGACTTTCTTGCTCTGCAATTGGTCTTTCAGAAGCCACTTCAAGGACCAGCTGTGGGTCTTGTCGTGGTTGTAATTCGGGTTGTTGTTGTAAGCCTCCAATAGGAATATCATTCCTATTTTTTTCTTCTCTTTCTTGGTCCTGTCTAGCCTGATTCTCTCTAATTTCATTTATCATTTGCTGTTGTTCATTAAGTCTGTCCAATATTTGCTGTAGAGGGTCAGGTGGGGGTCTGTTTTCATCAACTCGACCTCCACTTCTGCCTCCTCTGAGTATAACCATCTTTTACTGATCATGAAATAAATCATAATCAATAATAATAGTAACACTAAATTTCCAATTTAAAACCACAGGCAGACAGTTGTAAAATAATGGTAGGAATCAAATTCCTAACACCACAATATATGCACCTTTGTTACAATTAACCATAACAAGATTATGTATCTCAAGCGAGCAGAGCATTTTGACCTCTTGCCAGAACCTCCGCTCTGATACCAAAAATGTAACACCTATCCCTTATATACTAGTAGAATTATTCTATTTAATCATGATCCATTAAAAGCCAGGTTTCATCCTGGGAATTATATATATTTTTATTTCCATCCGGCCCTTCGAATCCTGAATTAAGTCAACTATAGCCAATAGGGTTTAACATTTGACACCCTGGCCATTGGCTCACACGACGAGATACGTAATTAGATACACATAATTTTAGGCCAAATAATAATTATATCAAAAAATTTGACCATTTCCTTCAATAGTAGTCATTATGATCTATCTGCCCTTAGTCATCTCCTTATGGAAGAATATTTACATACCAAAATAGATATACAATATATATCTTTACTCCAAAATAAGATGCATTTTAAACAAAATATATATGTACAAATGATCGCCAGCTTCCTGCACTTTTAAACTCCATCGATCACTACTCCCTTGCCCTTAGGAGTACTTGCTCTTGCTGTATTACATGGAAGAAGGGGTGAGATTCTAAAGAATCCCAGTAGTAACAAATTTCCCTCACGTAATCATACAAGATCACAAACAACATGCTACACAGGCCAAAGAGAACAACACCTTGCATCCAAGTATAATCAATGATGCATATACACCATACACCCATATAGCTAATCGCTATCTATCACGCCCACATTCCAAAATAAATGGAAACCAGCGCATATTGTCATGACAAATATTATTATGCAAAGGCAACTTACATGTTCTCATGCACAATCAGCATAAAGGCACATCCAAGCATGTGGCAATCAATGCACAATCACATTAAAGGAAAAGAGTTACTACCTTTTGCTTTTTCTTCCGTACTAACTTCCCCTTGTTTCTTCCTTGGCTCCCTTCTTAATGGACTTGAACAAATATCAAATCCTATAAATTATATAGGTAAGGGCAAATTAATATTTATATATATATATATAGATCATTTATTACTAGGCTTCAAAAATAAATCAACAACCCAATAAACTTCGAATCAGATTTTGGTTCTCAAATTCAACAATTCCTCCTTTTATTAAAATTCCAGATTTAAAGAACAATCACTTTCCAATCCATGTAGCATTCAAATATTCAAGCTCAATTTGTCCCTTTCCTATCCAGCGGTTTTTAGCCCAAACAAAAATAATAACTCCTTCTTCCATTAGACCATACGGCCTTCAGCCCAAAATATTATGTAGCACTATTTTATACTATCTCTTTCCATTTGCCTTTCAAGAATGGAGGCCACGTATCAACATAAACATTTGGGATGTTGGGTCCGAACATGTCTTCGAGAATATCATTAAATTAGAATCAGCCCAACTCTTTCTCCCAATACTCCGTCTCAAAAGGCTTGGTCCTATATATATATATATATATATATCTACAGCTCATGCGTTTCGTTTTAGCATTCAAATGCTTCTTGACCAGCAAAATCGAACAGCATCCTTCCCTCCTTAAGTCTGAAATTTTTCTTATTCAAAGCACGCACTCTTCGATCCCTCAATAACCAGACAGAGCATATAAAATCAACATATTATAATCATACAACCAGAAAATAATTAATTATATTTAGACTTGTTAATCATCTATTACCCAAACCAGAAGCCATTTCCTTAAATACTCAAACCCCTGTTTCAGAAACTTTAACCAGAGCAATCAACCGTGACAAGCAAGTGCAGAAATCTCAACCACACCTCCATCCTAACCATTAAGCACGTTTCTACAGCTTAACTGTCATGCTGTTCACTTTCTCCCTCAAAAACCAGATTTCATCTTCATCGTCGTCTTGCAACATATGACCAAATAACAGAAAATAAAGATGGAAGAAGATTCAGGAGACTCACCTTCTTTGATTTCCACTTTTAAATGAACCGATTCTCTCCTCTACCAGCCTTTCCCTTTCTTGATTTTTCTCAGACTCTCTCAGCTCTCCCTCTGTTTGCACTTCGAATGGCAGAGGAAAGTAAGAAGGGAGAAGATATTAGGGTAGAATAAGTCGGTGAGGGCGTGTGAAATAACTATTATACCCTTTGGTCTTCATTTTCCCTTCAATTTGATCCTTCTCTATTTTTCCAGGATAATCAGATAATTCCAGAAATCAAACCTGGTTATTTTATATGGATTTTCTTCTTCCATTAGCTTCTTTAGTCCATGAAATAATTTTCCTAAAAATCTCAGCTCAAAAATTATCCTCTAACTATTTTTCCTTGAATTTCCAAGAAAATAGGTCCTAAATTCTTGAAATTAACTTTATAATTATTTAGACCATATTTTAAAGGTCTTAATCTCAACAATTTCTCTAAAAATTTCTCCTTCATCATGCTTTACTCAAATCCATAAAATTTGGGATATTACACCTTCCACTTTGCCCATTGTGACCCCACCAAAAGTCAGCAATCATACTATCAATTTCCCTGCAAGTCTTATTAGGAAATAAAAAAGGTAGGCATTGAATAAACAAGTATTGAATTTACCATCGATTTGATTAGGATCTCTCTACCAACAAAAGTTAACAATTTTTGTTTTCAACCCTGCAATTTCTTTTTAATCTTATCTTTCACAAAATATAGAGAAGCATTTTTAGACCTTCCCCAAATAAGAGGGAGGCCAAGATAACTACCAGGTTCAGTAGTAGCTTTGATACCTAAAACATTCTGAATTTCATTTTTCAACTCAAGACAGGCATTATTAGAGACATAAATGCAAGAATTATTAGAATTAATCTCTTGACTACAAGCAACACTAAATAAGTTTGGAATCTGTTTTAACATAAGGCAATTTGAGCTTTCAGCTTTGATAAAAATTAAAACATCATCTGCAAAAACAAAAAATAATGAGGCAAGATAGGGCCACCTCTAGAAAGTCTCGTTCCCTTTAAGGCACCAGAGTTAATATAATATTGCAGCATCAAATAGAGAACACCAATAACTAAAAAAAAACATAGATAGAGGATCACCTTGTCTCACGCCTCTTTGTGGCTTAATTCTAGCTACTTTTTTGTTTGAGACTACAAGATAAAAAAACAACTGAAGAAATGCAAGACATTATCTAGTTTACCTATTTCTTATAGAAACCCATTCTTATCATGATTTCCCTAAGGAAAGCCCAATTAGCTTTATCATAGGCTTTGCTAAGATCAATTTTAAGAGCTAAGTCACTTCTTACCCCTTTTTTCTTTCTTCTTAAGTATTGGAAAGCCTCATGTGCGACAATAACATTATCTTGAATTTGTCTACCAGCAACAAAGGCTCTTTGTCGCTGAGAAATATACTTAGACATTAAATGCTTCATCTTTTTGGTCATAATCTTTGCAATGATTTTGTAAGAAATGTTACAAAGACGAATAGGAAAAAATTGAGTTACCAATTCAAGCTTATCAACTTTAGGCACTAAAACAATGTGAGTTAGATTAATGGCCTTTAAGTCAATATCTACATTAAAGAATTCTAAAACCATATCACATACCTCATTCTTTACCTCAGACCACATAGCTTGAAACAACCTTCCTAAATAAAACGATAAACTTAACTTTTTCATAGTAACTTTAAGAAATAACTTTTTATAACCAAACCATGCTAAATACGAACTCAAATTATATTACAATCATCTACACTAACTAATTATATAATAATATTATTCGTGACAGAAAAGAGCAGCATGTAATCATATATCCTATCACGGATAAAAGAACTTTTCTTAACTCATTCAAATACAAACTAAAAGAAAGGACCAATCTCATCTAATATGGTTATAAAATAACATATAATATAGCTCATAGATCAAAATATTAAGAATTAAATCTTACTTCATATTTTATAATAAATTCATAAACAAATCACATGCGATCCTAGGCCTCTGGCCAACTACTGACACGCATACCACAACAATACAAATCAAAGGACATAAAATATAATAATGCATGAATCAATTAAACACAGTTTATCCTAAGGTGGCAATATACAGGAAACAACATAACTCATAAATCGAGGAGACACTACAAGTTATTAATGTAGCTTCACTCCTTGAGCCTTGCATGGCATCCCTCCTCTAAACCTTTCACCTGAAAAATGTTGAACAACAGGGATGAGACAATGTCTTAGTAACTAAATCTCCACCTATCACACACACTAGCATGGGCTAGTAAGGTGTCAGGTGGGATATACAAAGTTAATAACAGTCAATAGACATTTATCTAACAGTTAAACTCACAATAACCATATAGGTTAAATATATCTGTCAATCTCATATAGCTGATAATTTCAAAAGAGATAAAATACTTTTATTTATTCAAAAGATATAAATATCAATGAGGATTCCATATTATATGCAGTCCACGAATCCCAAATCCATCCTTATATCCTTCTTATTTACACTAACTGAACCCATAAGCTAAGTTTTTTTCCATTTGATTAGCTACTCTGACAAGCTCACCAGACGAGTGATATGAACTGGCCAAAGATCACAAAGCACTCGGTGGACTGTGGGTCTCCTCTTGAAGAACTAGTGGGGTGTCGTAGTCCCTTGAAGAACTAGTGAGACAATAATAGTGGCCAAACATAAAGCTCTGTATAGAAGCCGATACCATGTGGCATGCATATATCTGTATACTCCAATCATCTCCTCCCCTAACCAAACCAGATGCACAGGGTTCACAATAACACATTTATATGCATAACCAAATGAATTCTAGAATAATATCTCGTAGTCACAATCATTAATTTCTAACAATACAAATATTTCAACCCTTTTTCGAAATAGCATCCCACAAGACAGTTCATACAAAACATAATATATGTATACAAAAATTGGTTATAAAATCACTCACCAACCTTATACCAGAGCATGTAATAGATAGAAATTTAGTTACGTAGGCTCTTAGCTAATAGTCAAGTGCAAACGAGGCCCGTACTCAAAATGCCATACTAGTATTTATATCTACAATTGAAATTAAAACATTACCTCTATAGTATTAGAGTAAACTACTGACAAATTTTTAGTCTTTAGTGCTCCCTCTAATACCTTCAACTATCACTCAAAATTGTAGCTCGAAAGGCTTTTTCTAAGGTTTGTAATAAGAACATATACATGATGATTTATATTCAATTCCTATGTTCCCTTAACTTGCATTATCTTTAATTATTAAATTATATCATTTGAATCACCAAATTCATAACCTAAATAGAGAACCCTTAGTATATAGCTTATGTTCTATCTTCAAAGAATTTAGACAGACAACCTCAATACGAGTTAATTTATTCTTACTGTAGAAGTCTAATATCAATCTAACTGTTGAATTTAATGCCCTACATGTCACAAGTCTACTCTCTAAATTTTGGGTTAATCCAATGGTGGACAAATTTAAAAACGCTAATTTACTATCTAGTATTATATCTACCAAATCTAAAAAAATAAATTAAAAAACATACCTAATAACTTGTAACTCAGAGATCAAATTGACGATCCAACTGTTGAAACTGACGAGTATGAAGTCCAGGACCAACTGACCAAATTGCAACTAGATCCAATGGTTCAGAAACTCATACACAGCACTTTACTAAGACTCTCTTAGTTTTGTACGAAAATTATTTAATTCATCTTTAACTCTCCTCTACTACCACCTATTTATAGGCTCCTAGAGCTCCTTCTTCCCATCATTTAGTTGATGTGGGACTTCTCAACATTACTATTTTATCTATCGACCCCATCATTTAGTCAATGGGAGACTTCTTAATATTGTTATTTTATTCATTTTCTCACATATATATATACACATACATAAGATCAGAATTATTTTAATTGCTTATATATATTCAACCTTTTTTTATTAGATCATAATAAATATCTACTTAAACCTGAGGGATAACAAAATCAGGATGTTACACAGCTTGGTGAAACAAGGCAGTATAGCCATCAGGACCTGGAGCTTTAGTGGCTCCAAGATTGAAGACTGTACTCTCAATTTCCTGCAAACTAACAAGACTAATAAGATCTTTATTTTCAATATCAGAAATCACATTATTGACATAGTGCAGATCTTCCTCAGTGTGACTAGAAGCCTTATTCGAGAATAACTCATTATAGTACTTCTCAAACTCCTTACTAATCTCCCTTGAATCCTCAGTCCATATGCCACCATTTGTCTTTAGCTTAAGAACCTTATTTCTCAACCTCCTTTGAATAACTGTATTGTGAAAAAATCTGGTGTTCTTGTTACCAAAAATTTAAATCCAATTAAGTCTAGATTTTTGCCACCAGTATACTTCCTCCCTATCCCAAGCCATCTCAATAGCCTCAATTATAGATTCAGCCTCCAAAGCCTTTTCTTCATTCCAGATGCCCTCAAAACACTTCTCTAATTTGGCTCTTAATTCTTCTATTAGCTTTTTGTTATTCGGAAACTCCTTTTTGCTACATTCAATAAGATGCCTTCTACAAGTATTCAACTTCCTAACCAAAATCTTAGCTCTAGATAAGGATGGATAATTAATCCCTAACCAACCATTTCATACCACGATTTTAAAATGCTTGTGATCAGTCCAAATGGCATTAAAATGAAACATTCAAGGAATAAAATCCTCATTGTAGCAATAGTCCACAACAATAAGATGATGATCAAAGCCAATAGGTTCTTCATGAAAAACTTGACACTTATCAAAATCTTCCCTAAGATCAAACATTTTATCTGGAGGTTATTGCATGGTGCTCTTACAACTATGGAAGTGCTTTCTAAAAGGAAATATGCTAGGGATAAAATCTGTCCAATTTGTCAATGTGATGCTTAGAGTATAGAACATCTTATTTTATTTTGTCCTTGGGCTAATAGATGCTGGTTTGGGTGCTCCTTGTCTTTAACTATGAATGCCAATCAAAGTGTGTGCATTAGAAAATGGTTTGAGATAATGTTTTTGCACAATAATAGCATTGATGATAAGGGATGAATGCTTATTACTACTTTGAGTTGGGGAATTTGGAAGGCTAGATGTGAGTTTGTCTTCTAAGGGATCCAAGTAGATCCTATAAAAGTGATTTCTTCAACTAATCTTCTAGCAAAATGAAATTTAGGCTGTCAAAACTACTGAGACTAGTCAGATTTAGTGTAGAACTAACAATCATTTTGTAAGGGAATTGTTTTGAAGAGTCCCTATAGCTGGAACGGTCAAGATCAATGTTGATGGAGCTTTTAAGAAGAATCCTATTTGTGCAAGGATTGGGATTGTGTGCAGAGATCATAAAGGCATGGTACTTGGAAGCATTTGCAAGACAGTGAAAGCTTCTTCACCTTTTCATTTAGAATGTTGCCTTCAAGGAAGTAATTCTATTTGGTAATCAATTCTGTTATTCCTTGGTGTATTTAGAGACTGATTGTGAGGAGCTATTTTTAGCTGTCAAAGGCAAGGCTACAAGCATGATTGAATGGTAGTGTGTACAAATCTTCAATGAAATCCCTTGTTTGTTAGATAGTAGGCCTCATGTCAAACCTCTCCTTGTTGCAAGAAAGGGGAATCATGCTGCAGATTATATAGCAGCTTGTGCAAAAAATGGGGTGAACTCCAATGGAGTGCTAATTTTAGCATCACCTCATTTCCAACATATTTTGAGATCTTGCTAGCTTAGGTTACGAGTGTAGTCTTGATCCCGGGATGAGTGCTAGTGAGCGGGTGGGTATTAGGTAATGCACTTTTATACTGTTTTCTTTTTGCTAGCCCTTATGTGCTGGTGATTCCATTAATATTCTCTTGCTCAAAAAAAGAGGAGTAAGTGAACAAAAATAAAGGATTGTATAATTAGTCACTGAATCCACTAGCAAGTTGTTGATTGAGATGGTAAGCGGTCTCACTTCCATAAAGAGGAGAACACAAATTCCAATCTTGGGAAATGCACTTGTTAGGAATGCTTTAACCTTAACAATTCTAGCTTGGTGGATACTAGTTTAAAGTCCAAAGTGACTTAGGCGGATTTAAAAAAAAAAAAAGATTAGTCACTAAATCTAATAAAGATGTTGCCAATAAAACATATTTGTAAACTATATTAGACAATGGCCTCTTGATTTTCTGTGTTCTTCGCGTGCTTTGTATCTCTAACTCAACTCATTCTCACATATCAATATATTATTCGATGCTATGCTTGCAACAACACACAAAGCCTCCAGACAGCCTCAAAAGTCATCAATCCATGGAATGATTTTTTTTATATGAACAGCTTGCAGAAATTTGTGCACGTACAATTTGCATTTCTTAAGCTTAACCTAAATCATACTCGAAGTCTATATAAACATATGCAATTTTGTTTACATTAAACTAATTAATTAACTAAAAATAATTTAAATTTCCAATCTAAATCAAACACTTTCCACAGTTTTTAACTTCACAATCCCAAATATGTTCCCAATTAACTAATTTAGATTAACCAAGTCCTAGCGAACAGATTAACTAATTAAAAATCCTAAACCATAGCTTCAAATGAATGAGAGAGAGAGAGAGAGAGAGAGAGACCATGGTAACAAATAAAGAGAATGAGCATAATTGAGTGGATAATTCAAAAGTTGCCCCTTGTTATCGAGACTATCTACATCGGTATTCACAGCAACTGATATAGTTAATTATCTCATTTAATGTTTAAACAACTTACACAAGTAGAGATTTTACGTCACTTATATTCCGTCCAAGGTCAAAAAAAAATGTCACTTATATTCCATCTGGTCCACAATATATATAAGTCACTCGAGGAGTAATTAATGTTTATTTGTCAATTTTGTCAGCTAAAAATTTACCATTATGACATCGTTTGTCCCCCCCCCCCAAACCATTTAGAGGATAATATGTCATAATTGTTCCCAATGAGTTTTTACAAACCACTCTATTTCTATTTGTAAGCCACTTGTATTCCAAGCCCGCAAACCAATAAATCTATTAAATTGATACTTTTTTTAACATTTGCCCTTATTAAAGAAAGGGTGGTAAAAATATGTTTTATATTTTCTTTCACCTTTTTACTTTATCTGTCTCCAAATTTATTAAGTCCACAGGGGTAAAATTGAAAGAAAAAACTTATTAATTACCCCACAAGTGACTCATATTTAGGAACAAACTTTTTCTCTACAAGTGACTTATAAATAGGAATAGAACATGACGTTATAGGTGGATCATATGTAAATATGTGTCCATTGACAACCCCTCAAAAAGATATGCATATGAGTTCATGATACATTTATTATTTAGTAAAAAGAACCACTTCTTTGACCAAATATCAATGTTGGTTTTTCGTTTTGTGCCTAGGTTTTATGTTTCCATGCTAACGTGTAACACACACACACACACACAACAATTATCCACCTAGACAAAGAACGCAACGTGGCATATAGTATCAAAGTTTGATGAGTCATCTCCATTTGTGTGGTATCAAATTGGCCCGTAAAATGAAGGATGTGTGTGTGTACGCATCCAGCCAATTTATGCGTGATGCACGTTGGTTCAGTCTAATGGATTATATTCCTCCAGATGCGGCTTCCTAAATTTAAATTTAAAGTAAATATTATGGATAAAATACCTTATCTTCACTTAAGGTTTTCGGGTTGTTAAAATTGAACTATCTAAGCGAATCTTTTTAACTTTTAAGTTTTGGCTGAGTGTGATGAGCTGAGTTTTGCAGGTAAGTTGGAGTAGCTACGAGATTTCTAATTGAACTTTATCATAGTAGAAAAATCTCCTGATGTTTTTTAATTCTATGATGGCAATAGAGTTGAGCTATAATAATAAACTTAGAGGGTAATTTTGAGCAAGGAACAAAAAACCGGACCGGAGATTCAGCCGGTCGAGGCAACGGGTCAAGGGTCACTGGTTGGACCAGAGGTCGAACCGGGATTGAATCGGTCATATTAAAATAATATAATTTAATTCATAACATTAAAATAGACCAAAATTTATAAATAATAATCAGTCCAAAAATAATAAAAATAACAGGCTTTTATTATTCCCGTGACTCAACATGAGGCAATAATCATTATTCCTATATATTTTATAGCGTCTCTTCAAAAGTTCCCAGTCAATCAAATTTCAAAATTTGGAACGAAACAATACACACCAAACATTAATATTTCTGTACATACATATACATACATACACAGATATATATATCTGTATGCTCTATTGTTAAATGTTTTGATTCCAAAAAAAAATTTAAAACTCCTCATATCATCCGCACTCCACAGTACCTCGCCATTTGGAAAAGGGGAAAACAAAACTTATGCCAAAAATGCTGCAGGATGCCTTTTTTTTTTTTATGTGGGCAGGATGCATTTCGTGCGAAAAGGATTACATTAGATGTATTTGAAATGCAGCATTTCTCTCCCATCCTAGACGGAGAAGGAGAAGGAAGAACCTCAGGCTGCTTCAATGGTTACCACTTACCAGTACCACCGTGAAGAAGAAATGGGATGGAGAGTCACGAGCTGTTGCTACAACCTGCGACCAGCAAATCTGATCGAAGAATCGAGAACGATAACCTGCTGCTTCGACCAGAACGACATCACGCGAAGAACGGCGACCTCCGACAGCGAAGAAAACGGCTGCTACAATGAGGACTGATTTCGGCTAGGGATTTTCAATCTAGGGAGACGAACGAAAATGGCGAAGCTGAAGGAAATGGTTAGTGAATAGTGATGGACTAATTTCGATTTGAGGATCTGGACTTCTGAAGCTGTGCGTTCTCCATTGCTGCCCTGTTTTTCTCTTTCATTTTCAACCAGACACCGCGTCGTTTCATCAGCCGAAGGACAGAAAAAATAATAAAAAATTAAAACCGGTCAACCCATTGATGCTACCGGTTAACCGGTTCTGACCGGTTGAACCGGTTTTTTACCGGTTTGACTGGGAGCCGGTTTTTTCATCAAACTAGACCGGACCAGCCACCGGTTCACCGGTTTTCCGGTTGAACCGGCCGGTCCGGTCTGGTTTTTTTTTCCCTTGATTTTGAGCCAATTTGAGCCATGCTTTTATATTTAGGCCCAAAACGCATTACTTGAAGACAAATTCAGCTGAAGGCTATTTATTTTATTTAAGTCATTATTTTTTTGTTTGTTTTGAAATTTTGTTTTAATAGGGCCATGAGCCAAAGTTCATTAATTAGTGTGTTAAGGGTCATTTAATCATTAATGGCATGATTAATCTTTTAGTTTAAACAAAAAAAATTGAAAAACAAGACCTTGAAAATTGAAAAATTGTATACAAAGATCTGTTCATAAAAATTGTTATAAAAACCAATACTAATATTGTAACGGCTCCTATCGGTTTTTTCTATTTTTATGGTTTTTTTTTGTGATTTTTCCTAGTTTAAAAGCCTGTAATATTATCACCATATAAATCAAATTGTCTTTCGTGATCTGATTTTGTCTCCCTGTAATCATATTGTCTTTCATGATCTGATTTACCTAATTTTAAAATATTTTTGTTAATCATTAAGACCTATCCATGTATAAATTACATTATTTTAAATAATTGAGACGAAATATATTTCAAATTTAATCATTAAAATTAAATTTATCAACATTCAGTGATTCATATAGTCTATAATACTCGATATAGAAACTTTTAAAACTCATATAAGTCAGCAAACAAAATCAAATCCAAAAAATGTAAATTCAATAAAGATTACCAAATGTTGGATTATAATCAAAGTTGTCAAACTCATACTAGAGTTAGTAACTTGCATTGTAAACTCATAAAAATTATATTTTTAATACATAATTGTCAAAATACATAATTATATACTTAAAATATGGGAAAATTATACATAGGTCTCGAGGAGTAGAATTTATTAATCTAAGGTCCCAAGAAATGTCAAAATTAACAGCATGTCCTGAGAGACCTTAGAGTGTTATATTGTAATTGTAAAATGACATCGCTATCCCTCCTAATCTAAGGTTGGTTTCCAATTCACAGTTTTCTTTGTCAATGTGATTGACAACTTCAGCGGCGAGTATTAACAACCTAACGGAAAGCTGTTGATGACCTAGGCAATATCCAATTCAAAGTTCAAACACACACAATCTCTCTCCTCAGCTTGTGTTCGAATTGATCCCTCTCCCACCGGCACTGTCTCTCATACTTATCGTCTCTCTATTCGCAGTTACTCCCTAACGTCGTCTCTCCCTTCGTAGTCACTACCTATGGTACAATTGCTCCCCTATTGCATCGTCTCTCCCTCTTGCAATCGGTTCGCCATCCGTCTTATCCCCATGTCACAGTGGGCCTCTTAGTGTCACACCTTACTTATATAGTACCTTAGCAGTCATTTAGAACCATTCCAAACCACTTTGGATGGTCTTAAACTTAAAAATTTCAGTTTGAACGTTAATTTTTGGAAAATTACTGTTCACTGTCCAGTTTTCAGATTACAGGTCCAACTTTGAAAAATCATAACTAATTCTAGAAAAATCGTATTGAGGTGTTCCAAAATTCTACGGAAAGATATTTTAATGCTCTTTAAGGGAAAAATATTCAACTGAACTCATCCTCACTGAAAACGTATAGTTTATTGTATTAAAATTACTATTCATTTGGTAAAATCTGGACTTTCCAGATTCTGCGCCTTAACTTCGAAAATTCATATCTCTTCGTATACACATCCAAATGAGGTGATTTACCACTCATTTTGAAGCTTGGGATATGTATTATAAGTGTACCAAATTCCGTAGCTTAACTCATTCATATGATAGGTCAAACTGAAGCTTAAAATTAACTGCTTCAGGACCTACGTTTTATCCCTTAACATCTCTTTACTTTAATTATTTTTATTTCTTTGGCATACCTAACATGGGCTTACTTTTTACCATTCATGCTCATACATTCCTATACACACCATAAGCTTTATAATTAAATACATGGCATTCACAACATAAGTCATAACATAGGAGAATTATACATTGAATAATAATATCAATCATTAGCATCAATAACTCTCCACTTCTTCTCCTTGCTTCTCATGCCATTAGTGCCCACCATTGATTGACCTAAATGGTTGGTTAGGGAGGGGGTGAGATTCGGGGGAATCTCAGTAGCAAACAATACCATATTAATCATGCTAAATGGATGCTCATGCACTACACGCAACTTGTTTATTCTCTTGTTAATTAGTGACATACTAGCATGCTCAAAGCTAACTTCTTGATGCATGGCCATGGAGACATAATCTACTCATCATGAATAGCAATTACAGCAGCTAAAACATGTCACAATAACATTCAATAACATGTACACGGCAACACACAAGCATACAACATCAAGCAATGACAATAGGTAAGTTCACTACCTTGCACCTCAAGCCTTCCTCTTACTTTTCCTTTGACTCCCTTGACTTTCCAACCATGTTAGCTTTTGGTCAACATCATCAAACATCCTCTTGGATGTTCCAAAGGTTCTAAACATAGTCATAATGATCATACAATCTATTAGGACCACTAGATTGCATAAAGTTCAAAGCTAGCTCTCTTGAACCTCAACCCGTTCTTTTAGTCTTAGGGTTTTCTTTCTAGCTTTTCTAACATAAATCTCATCATTTCCCATTCTTATGATCCATTTCTTATCAATTAGGATCACTTTAGATGGCCTTAGATTCAAGAAGATCAAATCTGGAAATTTTGGTTCGCGGGTACTGTTCACGCAGAATCTCCAGAATTTTTGCTTAACTTTCAAAATTCATAATTAAATCTAGAAAAATCCAAATTGAGTGCTTCCAAGTCTCACTGAAATCTAATTAAGTTAAATTTGAAGGAAAAATAGTTTCAGGAACCAATTCTACGCAGAACAGTACCAGAATTGTACGGAACTCGACAATCTCCCAAAAGTTCAACACTGTTTCCAGATTTCAAACCCTAACTTTGAAAAATCACCGTAAATCGTACACATATCCAAATGAAGTGTTCTATCCATGGATTTAAAGCTCACAGAGTGTACTTTAAGCATGAAAAATTTCAGAATCAGATACGTACAGTAACTAATTCGAAATAGGTATCAAATCAGATGCTACAGCCACCACATACCTTGATCTTGAAGCTTGAACTTTGTTCCTTCTTCTTGGCCTTCACCCCTACGTTTTTCTCTCTACATTTTGGCAGAGTTTCCCCTCTTAAACTCATGTTGGCTGAAAATATGAAGGGGAAGAGGCTCTATTTATAGCCAAAAAAGTTGGCTTGAATGGACCAAAATGCCCTTGGTGGCTAATAGAAAGGGTAAGGGCAAATTTGGAAGTTCAAGTGGACTTTTGCATCATCATTACATCATCTTATTACATCATGCTTACCTCAACCTTCTAGAAGATGCCAAGTGTCATGAAAGTGGTGGAGGAGATAGGAGAATAGATCCTAGCCGTTGGATCAAACTTGTTTCATAAGCTTCATCCGAATTTACTTGGCCCATGTTTCTCCGGCTTTCTTTATGGCCTTTCGGAGCTCAAAAAATTGTTCTGTCTGCTTTATAAATTTTCTTTAATTCTAGAGAATATCTATGAATTTTCTTAAGCCATAACACTTCCTTTAAACCTTGTATAAAAATTCATTTACCAAAATGCCCTTTTATCGGCAAAACCGGCTCTTTAATTTATTAAAGCCACTCCACTGGCCTTTTGCTTGCGGGACTAATTTTATAAATTAGTACAACCTTTCAACCATTTAACCTCATTTTTGTATACATTTTTGAGGTCTCTTGCTATTTTAAATAATTACCTCACATGGTATACTTTTTACTGGTAATAACCTCATAAATTCCGTTGAAGCTGCCTCAGGGGTATTTTCATCTTTTCTCTTCATAGAAGAGCCTTAGAATATTATTTCTAATTTTCTAGGATTTTCTTGGAATTCTCTGCGTACTCTTCCATTTTTACCCCTGTTGGTCATAACTTTCTGAATTTACAGTTTAATCCCTTCTTGGACTTAGCTTCATATAATCCTCTCTTTGAGGCTTCTAGCTTAACCTTTGGCCTGTATCTAGTCTCTTTTCTCTTTTTAGGCCTTCGAGACTTTACTGGAGCCTCTAACCTTAATTATACCCGAGCCCCTGAAAACTTTTACTTTGCAGTGTAGTCCCTGAAACTGCTTTAACTTCCTTTTTCATCTTTGGGACTTCTGCTAAAAAGAGGTCTGATAGCCTATCTAATTCAGGCTATTACTGGTACTTCTGGGCCTAAAACTTTGGATGTTACACTTAGCATCTCTCCCTATCCCAAACTGTGCATTGCCGTCTTGTTGTCTCCCTCACCCTAATCGTGCTATGGCATTGTCACTCAATTGGCCTAAAATCTCTCCCCTACCCTAACTATGTCATTGAGTAGAAAGCGTTAGGTCTCCAGTGGCACCCTCATCACAACCTTAACAATGAGTATTAACAACTCAAGGGGAAGCTATTGACAACCTAGGCAGTGTCCACCAACAAATGACTTTATAGGATATCACAACCTTAACATAACACCAAATTATAATCAAATAGTATAATATAACAATGTTAACACTAAAATAGGAAGCTTTTTGAAGGCATTAATAAATTTAACTAAACCCAATAGGATTATAGCAGAATTTTAATGCGAAGATCCATTGACAACCTCAACGGCAAGTATTAACAACCCAAGGAGAAGTTGTTGACAACCTAGGTAGTGTTTGCTAATAACTAACTTTATAGGATAACACAACCTAACTCTATTTGATTTTTATAATAGTATTAAACGTGATTTTTTTTTCTTTTTATTAGGCAGGTATTACACAATTAGATTTAGCTGTGAATGAATAATAATGTCATTTTTGATCATTTGATATATATATATATATATATATATATATATATAGCCTATTAGGTGGAGCAAACTTCTTGAAGGGGGAAAAGTCTTAAATTACAATAACCTTTGATAAGTGTATATTTTTTGACGTTATGAATGAGAATTCAAAACCAACAAGGGATGGTCTAATGGAAGAACAACATGAATAAATAGAATTTACTTATTTTAATTTTGAAGTAATATTGTTTGTTGTCAATTGTTCTGCCTAGGTTATCATTTCAGTGGTCGAAGGTTGTCATTAATAGCTCTATGACTTGTCTTATTATGCAGGATGAAAGACTTATTCAAAGGTTCAAATACAATGTCTATTGCTCCGCTCAATATGTTGGGTGAAGACCAACCATCATTGCCATATGGTTCACAAGTGATGCCAATACTAATTTTTGAAATGAATTCAATAAAATGGAAGGATTTGGTTATTGGATAAGGATAAATTTTTCCCAGTGTGGTGGCCCTACAGCAAACACTATGTAAGTACAGTATTGCTATGAAGTTTTCATACAAACGATTTCAGTGTTAAAGTTGTTATGTTATACTATTTATTTATAATTTGATCTTATATTGAAGTTATATTATCCTATAAAGTCAGTTGTCAACAGACACTGACTAGGTTGTCAACAGCTCCTCTTAGGTTGCTAATACTCACCATTGAGGTTGTCAATATATTTCTGCAATGAAATTCTGCTATAATTCTATTGGGTTTAGTTAAAGTTGTTAATGCCTTGAAACAACTTCCCATTTTAGCTTTGAAGTTGTTATATTATACTATTTGGTTATAATTTGCTCTTATGTGGGTTTATGTTATCTTATAAAGTAAGTTGTCAGCAGATACTACTTAAGTTGTCAATAGTTTCCTATTAGGTTGTTAATACTCGTCGTTGAGATTGTCAATCACATTGACAGAGAAAACTATGAATTTTAAACCTTAGATTAGGAGGAATAGTGATGTCATTTTACAATGATAATATAATACTTTAAGGTTTCTTGGGACCTGCTATTAATTTTGACATTTCTTGGGACCTTAGATGAACAAATTCTACTCCTTAGGACATATGTGTAATTTTACCTTAAAATATTATCTATAATGAAAAATTGTGCAAATATAACATTAATAATATTTTTGTAATTATTAAAGAATATCAATAAACATAAATAAATATAAAACATACAATTTTTCATATGCGTGATCCACGCTCAACTCACAAACTAGACAAATCACTTCAAATGGTAGCCAATCATAAGGAAGCACTAAGGTCAAGATAAAAACAACATAACATTATCATTAACACTATAGAGAGAGTTAAAGCAAGTCTTAATCTATACAATAGATTAAAATAACCTTAGAATGACTACTCTAGCTGCACATGTTCAGCAAAGAGCTACAAATACAAAGATATTTTGCAGTCATTACAGAAACAAAGAAGAGAAGAGGAAAACCAAGGAGAATGAAGCAAGAAGTTTCCAATCTCTTGCAACTTCAAGCCCAATGCTCCCAAGCCTCAAAATCTCTAACCCCAACAGAGAACATCTCCAAATAAGCCCCCAGGTCGAAGTGTGGCCAAAAATCACGAGTCTCCCCTTTTATAAGCCCTAAATTTTAAGTTACAAAGCAAAACACAGTTGCGCAGGGACAGCTGTCGCAAAAGATTGGCTCATCCACTGAAGTAGATAACACAGAGAGGAACTGCTTAGAAGGGATTGGGCGCTGCAACGGATTTATCTAGGAGCCACGGCGGCTAGTGCTTTTTTAACCTCCTTAGCTTGGTTCCTCCATCCTTGCTCGTTCTACTTCCTTGATCTTCCTTTGATAAACCAAAATAGGTTAAATCTTTCTCTTTGTCATTCATCTTCTAGCTCTTGCTATTTCCTACACCAAGAATCTTAGAAGCATTGCATAAATAATCCACAATTGTTAGCATAAATCAAAGTTTGCTTGTTCAAGTCATATTTTCTAGCTTTAAGGAAATAACCCTACATAATTAGCTTCCAAAACTCACAAAAGATTGATAAAACAAGTTGAACTGATAGGAATTTTGAGAGGTTATCAACTACCCCTAAGCACTCCTCCTTATGGAGGTACTTATAGTCATATTGGTGTAATTTACATAACCTCACAAGAGGAAAAATATAAACATCACATACATATCACAAAAGAAAGGGGGAACATAACACAATACATTCATGATTAATTAACTAACTAAGCACCAAGTTCTTCTCTCCTTTCACGTTAGCTATACTTCCACCAGCTTCTCTTTTTCCTAGGTTGAACTGGGTCATATGGCCAAATAGAAAAGAGCAGTAAGATCCAAAGAATCCCAGTAACAAAAATCATATTTCATATATTATGCATGATATAAAATTGAGCATGCAAAACAAGCCACGGGGAACAATACTTTGCAAAACAATTGAATTGAATAACTAGCTAAAGCACATTCACTATCATTTAACTAAATCTCATATAACTGTTGTGCATAACTAAATAACTGAGCAGCTACATAACTGATTAACTGATCTATATAACTGAGCAATTGCTAACTGATTATTGATCATGTGCATAACTTGATATCTAAGCATATGTTTACTATGTAATGTGAATAACTAAGTAACTATGCAATTGCATAATTGAATAACTCTGCATGTGTGGTGTATCAAGTTGGTCCCAAAAGGGAGATTGTGGGTAGGCTTAGAGCCAAACAGAACTTAAATTCAAAAATATTTTAAATATTAGCAATAAAATTGTGTGCACGCGCACATAGAGCCAATTTGTGCGTGAAGCAATCCTAGCTGTTCGATCTTTGATGGAGCCATCATCAATCACCACGTGGGAAACAGTTTCTGTGTGTGTTAGATGAATGATTCTCCAAGACAACAAAAACGCAAAGAGAGAGAGAGAGAGAGAGAGAGAGAGAGAGAAACAGGGGACCCCACGATGTCCTAAAAATTGTCTTTATAGTGTTTCAATCAGCAGATCACAAATGTCCTCACACTGAAAACCCAAAACAGTGGTCCTAAATTTTTAAATGAGTGGATAAATGAGATAAAGTAATAATGACAAAAATAATGGAAAGGAACGTATAGGAAAAATTAATTAATTGTAAAGTTGATTAAAAAATGTATTTAATGCTCAAATAATTTCAAAATAGATCCCATAAACAAGAAAGGAGGGAGTGTATTGTTAAATGCATACGTTCATAGATATTTTTGCATATCTAAAAAGTATATAGGGTTGGATACATTTTGGCTCAAGTTTATCAGTATTTTTACACTCTTACCTTTTTTCGCTTTTTTTTTTTTTTGATTTAGAGGTATTTTGATACTTTCATAATTTTAAACATGGGTTCTACTGCAAAAATTAAAGGCCATTATGAAAATTTAATAGTTATGTCATTTTCGCTTTAAATTTGCAAGTTTGTGGGTATTTGGTACCTTTGTATAATTTTTAGGAAAATCTCTTAAAAAGAAACTTAAATAACCCAAATTTTTATTTGGGTCAGTGAATTTGTCAAAGCCATAACACATGACCCAAAGAGAGATTTTAAAATTTTATGAAATGACTCTAATGTCTCTTCATTAGAAACTTGTAAAGAAGAAGATTTTCTATCATTCTCACATTGCATAAGAGCTTTGAACAAGAGAAACTTGACGTCTACTCTTACAAAGTTGGAAAATCGATCAAGGAGGCAATAATGAGCTATTTTTTATATTAAATCTTCCTCAACATCTTGATAGTTTTGACATAACTTTGTTAATTTAAAATTAAAATGTGTTAACTCCCAAATGATATATGTTAATTTTCAAGGTTGTATTATAATAAAGTTTTATTTAAAAATTTATTAAACGTGTGGTATGGAAACAGAAAGGTGTTTATTTAGAAATTGAAACATCTTTACCTGTGAAACAAGACATGTTAATTTTCAAAGTTGTATTGTATTCAAATTTTATTCAAAGACTTATTGCAAGTGTGTTATAGAGACAAAAAGTTATGAATTTAGAATTAAAATATGTTAGTTGTGAAATGAAATATGTTAATTTTTAATATTGTATTGTGATAAAGTTTTATTCAAACATTTATACAAGTATGATATAGAGATAGAAAGTTGTTAATTTAGAACTAAAACGTGTTAACTATGAAATAAAACATGTTAATTTAGAATTCTTCTCTCTTGATAAGGGGCATTAGAGTCATTTCATAAAATTTTAAAATCCTTCTTTGGGTCATGTAACCTGATTAGGAGTTTGACAAATTTAATAATCCAAGTAAGAATTTGGATTATTTAAGTGTCTTTTTAAGGAATTCTTCCTAATTTTTAAATTATGCAATTTTGACTAAATATAACTTAAGCAGACAAAAATAAGCTTTTTTATTCCAGTAAATTCTTTTTGAATACCTTAAAACCTTTTCCCCTATTTTTCTTGAATTTATGAAATTTTTCTGAATTTTCAGGCATATATTTTATAATTATCCATTTTAGTATGAAACTTTTTAAAATTATGCTTTCATCTCAACTTGCAACTCTATAAAGAGGTAAGTAATGGCTCTTACAGTCGGTCGGTAAGTACCATCTGCTTTGATGACTGGATTGGTGGGAGAATAGTAGTATTATTATTAGTTTATTATATTTATTTAATGAAGTAGTTAAGGGCAAGTCAGTGTACCGTGTCCATAAATGGGTGAATGGAGATTGCAGTGATACCTAGAATCGATGGGTTAGCAAAGAGAGGCTTTATTAGTGTTAAAGCCGGGGGTTTGAAATGACTATACCAAATTAGGAGAGAAGGGTTAAATTAAGAGTCACTAAACAAGTATTTTGAAAATATTTTTAAAAAGTTTTTAATTTTTCAGAAAATCTCATTCCTTATACAGAATCGAATCCTGTATATGGGGATAAGTTTACATAAAAATTTATGCAAGAGTGTTATATTTTCTGTATCAAATCTGACTTAGTGGTTTGAAGTTATCGTAAATTGACCCAACTAACATAGAAATTAGAAAATTAAAGTCTTACAAATTAAAATATTATTAATTGAATATAATAAAATCTGAGTTGTCTAGATCTCATTTTAGATAGTGCGAACGAAACGTATATATATTCATTTATTACATTATATTGATTGATTATATTATGCTCTGTTTATGTGATTATTGTCCACTCAGGAACTCACCATATCACCAATTTTTTATATTTTATTTTTGTGAAATTTAAATTGCGAAATTTAAATTATTTACATTGAGTTTTTAGTTTAGGCTTGGGAATGTCGATCGAGTGATTGAAAAAGATTTGTACATATTTATGTTGTTGTTAGATTTTCCATTTTGAATGAATAGCCATTTTAAAAATGAGCAGAGCATGCTCATCTCTCATTTAGATTATGTTGATAACTTTGAATGATCATTTTAAAAGTATTTTATACTTAATCTCACACCATAAAGTATTATTTCAAATGCATTCAGCACCCAAAAAAAAATCAAAAATATTTTTCTACTCCTAAATATAAGACCCTTTTTGTAGTGTAAATTACACTACAAAAATAATTTTATCTTTAGGACCGGAGGAGTATATTTTATAGTGCATGATCCACATTCGTTTAACAAATTTTTGAAGAGTTAATAACGAGATTAACATTGCTCGTGAAAAATACTGTTATAGCACGATTGCTCTTGAAAAAATTAATACTTTGAGGGCTAAATTGTACTACAGAATATTTAGGGTGCTGAATTAAAATATTTTAAGATATTGGAAGCATCTAAAAAAATATTTCATGGTGTTGTACATACCTTAATCCAACAATCAAACACTAAGTTAAATTAAGGGTTAAAATGAAAATTTGTTCTAAAGGTTTTTATTCAAGAGCGCTGGGCACCCAGAAATTTATTGGGTGCAAATTTTTCCTGGAGGTTTAACATCACAGCGATATTACTTCATACCGTTAAAAAACTAATAATGGCTGTTAAAATAATGACATTAAGTATTAATACTTTTAATGATAGGAGGCAATATTGCTATAATTTTAGACTTTTGAAGCAAATATATGTCCAAAAAAAATTCAAATATTCAATAGTTCTAAGTGAAAACTTTCAAGCAAATTTACACCTTAGGTCCTTAGCCCTTAAATTAACAAATCTTATATAATTTGAAATGATTCCAAAATCTAATGGAGTTTTTTTTTTTTTTTGCCAAAACGGAAAGAATTAATCTATTTGCACCTTCATAGATAATTTTGCACCTCCGAAAAGCATAGTGTTGGATGCATTTTGGCTAAAAGCTTATGAATAGTTTTACACTTTTACCGTCTTTTTTTTTTTGAGTTAGGAGTATTTTGGTACTTTCATGATTTTAGCATAGGTTCCACAACAAAAAGTAAAGGCCGTTATGTAAATTTAACAGTTATGTCATTTTTGCTTTAATTTTGCAACTTGTAAGTATTTGGGACCTTTGTATAATTTTTAAATTATGCAATTTTGACTAAATATAACTTAATTAGTCAAAATAGGCTTTTTATTCCAAAACAATTCTTTTTGGGGGCGTTTTTACCGCTAATACCTCTTTTGTAGCCTTAAAAACCTTCTTCCCTATTTTTCTTGAATTTGTGAAACTTTTTTTCTGAATTTTCAGGCATATATGTGACAATTATTTTTATATATTTTGATATCTTTTATATGGGTTTTGTCAACTTAATTAGTCTTTTTGGCCTTAATTGATTATTCATTGATTTAATATATTTTATTTTGAATTATTATTTTATAGGGGCAAAATTGTCATATTTTGGTTTAATTGTGACTAATTGATTTTTGAGGACAATTAATGCTACCTTATCCTTGAATTTTTTTTTGTAGGTTTTTGGAAGATTTAAAAATAAAAATGAAAAAAAAAAAGAAAAAGAAAAAACATAATAAAAAAATAATTAAAAAAAGGGAGCAAATACCCCCTAATAACCTATCATTCATTATCATCATCTTGGATTTGAGGGTACACTGGAGGCGAGAGAGAGCTGAGTGAACAGAGTGACGGCACGAGAGAGGACTAGCAGTGAGGAAGAGAGAACGAAGGACCACGAGCTGCCGGCAGAAGAAAAAGAAAAGAGGAAGAACGAACAACCAGGACGCGAGGGGCGCTTGGCGGCTGTGTGCGGCACTATTCATCATCTTCTTCCTCTCTGCGTTGCGCAACAAAACCAGAGGAGTGGTGGCCAACAGAGACATATCAGCGACGACGTAACAGCACCAGAGACCAGAAAACATGATGGTTAGGAGCAACTAAATCCTTCCAATTCTCCAGAGCAATGGTTATGGCTTGAACTTAGAGCTTCAAAGTGGAGTTTCAGCTCTTCCAATCTTTACTTTCATTATAATTGTGATTTCTAGGTCTTAGAATGAATTTTATAATGTTTGAATGGGCTGTGATGGTTTATATTTGTATTGAGATTGGTTGTAGTTGTTGGAATATTTGATTAACATTTAATATTATGCTGTGATTAGCTTTAATTTCTTTACATTGTACTGGGTTAGACTAAGTTTTGAAATTATTGTGAACATTCAACGGTAATTCAAGGTAGCTTGGTTATTGGACTAAAAATGTTAATTGCTTTTCTTTGATTTTCTTTTTGGCTAATTGTGCTGAAACAGTTTAATTGTGAATAATTAATATGCAAGGTGGCTTGGTGTTGATTATTCTAATTAAACCGAGTCTAAAGGGTGGCTCTTAGAGTCTTTTGAATTTAGCTAACTCCCAAATTAATTGAAGTAATGATAGCCTTGATCATTGTGCTAGAGGATTGTTTTTCCATTTGCTGTCACTTGTTAATTCACTTTGCTTATTTCATTCATATTCATTTTATAAGCTAAAAATCTAAAAATTATTTACTCATTTTGCATCCTTTTAAATTTTGCCAATTAGTTAGTTAAAAAGAAAATCAATTCGTTTTCAAGTCAATTCTTTATTTTTGATACTTAGTTTGCTTAGGATTTCAAATAAAGGTTCCTCAAAGTGAAACGACCTGAGTTTTGCACTATATTGCATTATTTGGATTTATTTTTGATTGGGAACCCCAAGGCCAACAACAAAGGCTCTCATCAATATGTCATAATTATCCCTTTTAGGCTGGAAATTTTTAAAATTATGTTTTCATCCCAACTTAAGTTTTCTCTCATACTTTCACTCACTTTGAACTCTAGCATCTCATTGAGCCCATATATATATATATGTGTGTGTGTGTGTGCCCTAACTTTTCATGTTTAATCGGTATTTTAGATACCGACATGACAGAAGCTAAGTTTAGAACATTCACCAGAATCTAAAACATTGGGAAAACCAAAAAAATTGCAACAACCTCCCAAAAACTAGAGGACAAAAAAAAAACACCCACGTGCCCTGAAAAGAACATGAAGGAAAGGTTATAACTCACTACCTTCCCATGCAAGCTCAAGAAGGTGGCCAAAGAAAAGGAGAAACCATTAGAAGATAGTGAATAGGAGGAGGAGGAGGCAATCACAGAGCTATGTTTGGAGGCAAATGAACATTCGAAATCTGATCTTAAATTAAGCATGAATTTTGATGTTTCAGGCAATCACTTTTAACTTGACGGTTTTCAAGCGAAAGATCAATAACATTAAAAGACACAACCATAAAATACATACAGATTTATTTTAAAATAAGAAATACTACCCCTGGTCCTTAATATAAAATCTAGTTACTAATTTGAGTAGATTAAGGAAATCGGTTAAGTCAGTTATTGTAATAAATATGTGTTGCCTTTTCTAAAATATCTTTGCTAATCAAATGTATTGATTAGAACTACCATTATTATAAGAACTGCCTTAGAAAAAAATGGATGAATAAGAGAGACAAAGTGGATTTTGGTCTTATATTTAGGATCAAAATAAAAAGTCAAACAAGCTCTTATATTAAGGAGCAAACATAGTATTTAATAAAATTTGACGGTTTTATGATTAAATCTCAAGCTTATTAACAAAATTATTTAATGGGCAGCATAAAAACCGTCAAATGATTTCTCTACTATCATCTGCCTCACCTTGTTCCACCGTACATACATGCGGATTGTTAGTAGTGAAGACTTTTGTGATGAACTATACTCCCTTTAGTCCTAAATATAAGAGTTAGTAAGAGATTTAATTTGTATTTTAAATATAAGATTCCAATCCACGTTGTTTTCTATATTGATTCATTTTTTTTGCAAATAGTCCCAATGGTGATTGCACACATTAAATGGTTTTCATTATAACATACAAATTAATAAGGGTATTTTAGAAAAAAAATAACATTCATTTATTACAAATAACTAACTTAACTAATTTTTTTAATATTTACAAATTAGTTATCTAATTCTTATGTTAAGAACCAGAGGTGGTATTATCTTTTATATTTCTGTGTCCATCCACCCGTATCTGTGTCCATCCAATATGAAGGTTTCATAAATTTTTATTTAAATCCAATTGGGTGTCAAATCATTTAGAAATTTTAGAATATTAGGAGATTCTGTCTGGTGTAAGAGATAGGCATTAGGATAACTCTAGTGTGTCAGCGCGCGCGCGCATGCATTTTGCCTATTACGCTGCATTATTATTTTTAACTGGTGAATTGTGTGATAATATTTTATTTAATTGATATTAACCTTTCTGAGAAACCTACTCTCCAGGCAATCCAATTTGGTCTGTTGGCAATACTCAGGAAATAAAATAGTAATTAGTTAAAAAGAAATCGCTTAATTATTTCGTAATATTGCTCAAAATCGCTTAAAATAAAATAATCCGCCAAGATAACAAAGCAAACAACATGATCATTTATTCAAAACACACAATCATAGATAACTGTACAAAAGCTGATTTATTTAGAGAGCAATATTAGGGAGAGCTCATTAACCAGTATCAGCTACATTAACATATCAAATACCAACATCTGCATCATTAATCATTCAACGGACTACCTTCCGGATATGAGGCACAAAGGCGGATGGCGGGGGCGGGGGCGGGGGCGGCGATGGCGGCGGCGGCGATAGTGGTTCGAACACAACGGTGAAATTTTTATAGACCCCATCAGGACAAAACACCATACGGTAAAAGTCTTTATCCCCTTCTTCGTAAGGTTTGATCATAAGAGGATAATCATCTTTTCCTTCAAATTTGAAGTTAATATAATACTCCTTGGCCGAATCATCAGATTTGGCAATGTCGAACCAACCTGGCATGGTTACAACATGATTGGTTTGACCAATCACCACCGGGTACTCTTTGCCGCCAGGGATCGAAACATTCCACTTGCCTGGTTCAGCACATGAAGGAACCTCAACAAATTTGAAACCTGTATTTTCTCCCACCTTGATAGAGACATCATGGCCATGTAAAATCAAAATTTTAGGTTCAGAGCCAATTATGACGGTGGTGGGGCAGGGATCATCCCCAACGTGATCGATTTCAATTCCACGTGATCTGTTTTTGGCATTCCGAATGAAGTATGCCTCCCCAGACAACACAGGTTTGCCATAGATGTCAACCACAGGTTCTGCAGCTAGGGTTAGGTGTTGAGTGGAGAAGGCAAAGAGAAGAAGAAGAAACAGAGCAGAGAATGCAATCTTCATTGTTGTAATAAAGAATGCAATATGACAGGAAAGTGATGAGAGGTTGTGTTATGGAAGAGAGAAATATGATAGAAAAGTGAGAGGGCGTGTTGTGGAAATGGGAACTTGCATGGCTTCTATTTATAGAGTTTAGAAGGCGAAGGTGAGGGACTAGATTGGTTGCTCGTCACTTTGACAAGCACTCCAAGCAAATTAGCGATAGATTTTAACAACAGAATTTACAAAATCTGTCAAAAGAAAAAAACGTCAATAATTTATTAACCACGGAATTTTGTTGCGAAATTGATCGACGAAAAAACGTTGATCGTTAATGTGTGGTTTCTTAATAGTCGATTAAGACTATCCACCTAAAACCTGGGGTAATGAAAAAAAACAAGGGATTAATTACTGGTGTAGTTATTGAAAGGCTGTAATATACCAACATGAGCTGCCACGTTGCGTTACATATGCCCCACATTTCTTTCTTTCATTCTTTTATTATTTCTTTATCTCTTGTTCTAGGAATCAATCACCGAAACTTCAATAATTAAGGTTGTAACCTCAATTATATGATGTGCGTTTCATGCCAAAAAAAAAAATTATATGATGTGTTCTTTCTTACCTCGTACGTTGTTCTCTCTCCCGATTTCATTTGGCTTCCTTCGTTAAGTACTGTTTACTTCAATAATACTACTTACAGCTCTGTAAAGCGAAATGTCTTATACGTTATATACTTCATGGACAAAGTGAGAGAGAGAATGACTGGGACAAGATGAGAGACAATAAAGGAAGAAAAGATGAGAGAGACATTGATTAACTAATTAGAAAAGGGGAAAATAAATTAAAATTTTAAATAAGTTCAAAATGTAACTTATAAAAAACACGTTCTCTATCCAAAAAATTATCACTTTTGGAATAATAATAACTGAACTCGTGTTTTGTTATTTTCTTGTTTCACAACTGCAGAATTTGGAATACTTGCTGCTTTGAAATTTTACAGTTACGTTACTGTGTTGACTTGGCTACATTGGACTGTGCTTTAATTTCCATCATTAACGCGTTAGTGACTTGAACTTAACGTTTGATTAAAATAGTTCAAAATGTGTGTGTGTGTGTGTGTGTGTGTGTGTGTGTGTTTGTGTGTGTTTTTATCAAGGACTGAATATTATTTGTTTAAAACGAATTTACCAAATAGATATCAACAGTACAGAATATATGAAGAATTATAAAAATCGCAGTATAGACACACACACACACACATATATATTTATATATAGAGTAGTGTTTTCAGCTGAAAGGATCGGATTTGAAATATTTTAAGCAAACACAGGTGATTATTTTTAAAATTCTGAAATCTTATAATGAATATTCGTAAATAAATTAATAATTGACACCGTTCTAGAATCATAATAAACAATCACAATAAATTAAAGAATAAAGAAAAGATAAAGGAAATGAATTTCAAAATTGGCTAATAAGCTTCCTCTTTGCCTTTAAAAAGCTTAAACAGGGCTCCAAATATCTCAGACAATTCTTAAATACTGATGATAGGATGATTGGGAGCCTATTGAGCGACGCTTATAATCATATAAATATTTCGTACAATTGCTCGTTTTTATCACCCCAGCTTTTAGATGGATGTCTTGATCAAAACATATTCGTATCACGATATCAATTATTAATCGACTTAATTAAAATTTTGTCGTCAATGAGTGGGCCCTTAATTAACAAGATATACCAAGGCCCTCAATTAACCCCATCTCTCATTGTTTTTTTAAACCAAACTTCATCCACGTGCTCTGTTTTATTTGGTTACAGAATTTATAATTTTGTTGTCCTTTCAAAACCATAAACAGGGCTCCAAATATCTCAGAGACAATTCTTAAATACTCATGATGGGATGATTGGAAGCCTATTGAATGACGCTTATAGTCATATAAATATTTAGGATTCGCTTTTTTCAAGGTGCTTCATATCTCCATGTCTTTTCTTTTTAGGAAAATTACAATCAGGTCCCAATAAAGAGATTTAATTATCTTAAAATCTATTGACAAGTGAAGAGTAACCAGTGATAAGTTTCAGAGTAGGGAATGACAACAGGTTCAGACTGCTCACTTGTTATTAAGACTTTTTAGTAATTAAATTTCTTTCTTGGAACCTTTTGGCAATTCTCCCTTCCTTTTTCATCTTCATTCTATTGTATATGCACCGTGTCTTCCCCTTTCTTTTTTCATCTTCAGAAAATTTTGATTAAAGACCCCTTCTCTTCTAGTATTGTCTCGTAAGCTCCTTTCTCTTACCCAATATTTGGCATGAGAGAATTGGAAGAAAAAGAAACGATTGGTAGGCTTTTGGCCAAGATGGCGGCTTAAGTTTAAGCCGGATCTTTCGTATGCACGTTTTCATCACCCCAGCTTTTAGATGGATCTCTTAATCAAAACATATTCATATCACGGATTCACAGTATCAATTATTAATCGACTTAATTAAATTTTTGTAGTCAATGAGTGGGCCCTTAATTAACAAGATATACCAAGGCCCTCAATTAATCCCATCTCTCATTGTTTTTTTAAACCAAACTTCATCCACGTTTTATTTGTTTATAGAATTTATAATTTTTTTGTCCTTTTAAAACCATCTTTTGCATGCTATATAATATAACTAGACATCCCTGTGCATTACATGGGTAGATTGATCACTCATAATTCAATTAGTAAGATTTTTGAATTTATTTTGGTATGATACAATGTGTTTTTTAAAATATATTAAAAAATACTTGATGTCATAGTAATTAATACATTATAATTATAAATGGATATATATTTATAGTATATTTCAATGCCTGATTGACATCAAACGCCAATAATTTTTTGTATTAAAAAAATGTCTCATCAGAAATTAAAATTTTAAAGTTTGTGAAGAAATTAGATGATGAGAGACTTCAAATACAATAGCATGAGCATGGTATTGTACATGATATGCACTCAATTTGATGATCCATCGACTGGAACATTTCCATTGGTGTCCTTCTAAAAAATATCACTTATTATCGTTTCATTTCATCTTGACAATATCCGGTTAATCCCTTTCATGTTTTATGATATCTCAATAAATTAGAATATTCAAATTACCTTAGCAAATAAGGATATGTAGGTAATTCAATTTTGATCTCCTATTTATAGGGCATTTTTAACACATTTGACATAAAATAAAGAAAATTTTAAACTGCATTAACTCTTACTCTTCTTTAAAATATGACAACTTTTCAACTTTACCCCTGTTTAAAATACACACCTTTTGAAAAAAAAACTAATCATCTACACTATAATAGATGAAGGAGAAAATAATATATTCATACTAAAATTTAAGGAATAAGAGAAAAAAATTTCTCTTTGCCTTGTAAACAGGACCAGTGGAGTACCTTTTAAGAAAATAATTAGGATTCAATCTAATTTAGATTAAGATTTAGATTTAAATTTCCCGTTTCACATCATTAATCATTAAATATTAAATTAAATAGTGAAACAATATTAAGTATTAATTCAACATTCCAGGCACATTCCAGGTATGAGATATAATATACATCATAAATATATTAAGTGATGGCTAAATAAACCCCACAAACACTTGTGAGATTTCCCAAGCCTAGTAGGAGGAAAAGCTCCTTGAACTTATAAACCCCACAATACTTGTGAGATTCCTCAATGTGTGACTCATGACATCTACACCTGTGGGTATTATAGTTTTCTGCTCATCATTTTTTTCTTGTGCCAGTTTTCATTTAATTTTTGACCACCCTTGAATAGTATAGCAGTATGAATTAAAGTAATGAGACTTCTTTTTTTTAAGAGCAAATGAGAGACTTGTAAATAATAAATCAAAATAACTATTTCTCATCAGATTATGGTAGACAGCGCTGCAAGAAGACTAAGATCTTTGATCAACATTAAAGGGGAAAAAATAGAAGTTGGCATCGGCTTAATTAATCCTACAAAACCATGCTTCACAGTGCACGCACATTACATAAGACCAGGCAGTAGCAACATGGAAAGAAAACCTATACAACATCTAAATGACAATTTGTTTGGATTTCGTTATCATCACATATGAATCTTTATTGCTAAAAGAGATATGAAAGCCCAAGCAAGGCACACGTGCTTGTTTGAAAATGGGACCTTTATGCATGTTTTCCATTATTTTTTTTGATCTTCTGAATAGAGTAATATATTTTATGGAGAACTCAAAATGTTTTTTTATAGAGAACTTAAAACGTCCATAATCTTCTACTTGATTTTAAGGTTTTTGCATTAACAAATACCTAAAAGAAAAATATCTTGTAAAAGAAGTTGGTTGCATTTCAAGATAGTCAGAACTACTAAAAGAATGTGCCAAATTACACTTCCACTTTAAATAATTAAATTGCATGTCATGCATTTGGCTTTAGACTATTTTTGGTTTACGTCATTATCGTCTGATTCATAATAGTTTTCTCGCATTATTAATGCATGGGTCTTAACATTGTAAACATGGAAAATGTTATTTGCTTCAGATACATAACAGCCACCAGAATTTTTTCCCAAGAGAATACGTGGAAGACATGATACTAAGAAAGGAATACCCTCCAATTCCATGAAATAAAAAAGGCAAATGAATGGCAGATAAGTATGTATTTTGCATTTCTCCATTCTTATGATTGATATTCATTTTTATCCTTTCCAAAGTGCATTTTCCATCATCTTCATTCTCTACGGGGGGAAAAACAAAGAAAGAAAATAGTGAACCCCATCCTAATTATTGAATTCGACCTCCACTACCAAGAACAAAGAAAATGGATATATTCATTAACATTTAAGAACAAAGAAAATGGATACTTAGTGAAAGAATGATGGCGATCAAGAAAAACAAAATAAGAAATAATACATAAAACTTCATGACATATAAATTCAAGGGTTTTGATATTGCCTTCCTTTTGTTTGGTCCCCTTTCATTGAGCTATGAATTCAAGACTGAGATAGAGATACCAAGAGAGAAGAAGACTTAGAAGAAGGAAAAGAGATAATAGCAAAAAGAACATAAAATGAAAATGAAGAAAGATTGAAGAGAGAATATCATATACACAAGTTGCCGTACCATGTATCAATCTCCATTGCTGAAAAAATGGGAAGAGCGGAACACAAAGTGAAAACTTCAAGGAGATGATTATGTTCACAAATTAAAAAAAAAAAGAGCAAAAATACTATAATATACCATCTAATAACAGATTAATAAACAGACTAGTTGTAAAGAAAATGAAAGTAGAGAACCGAAGACAAAAGACTATCGCGCACTGCTTATAGATATAACCAAGATATAGGATCAAAACGGATGGCCCATCGGATGATATCTCCATACCTCTTAGAGAAGTATATAAACGAAGAGATGGCTCATTAATCCATACCTCGAAAAGGAAAATGATGGAATTCGAAAATACTAGTAATATGAAAGAGAGGGAATGACGAACTTGATTAATAAATGTTACGTATGAAACAATTCAAATGTACGCTATTACAGGGGATGTTCAATGAATCAGTGTAGTTTTTTAAACTAATGCTTTAAGAATGGAAACAGAACGGTCAAGATAAACATTAATTAAATTCCACTTCTCAAAAACAAATGGAGACGGAAAATTCAAAGTTGATACATGCATTGAGAATAGGACAACGTGGACACGCAAGGCCAACCAATAGATTGAAAGAAACATGATCATGTCAACAGCCATAAGCCACTAGAATGCAAAAAAAACCACCACTTAATACTGCCGTGTGGACCAATCACAAAACTACTACAAGATTTATAGAATATATAGATATAGATAGATATATAGATAGATAGATAGATATAGATAGATATAGATAGATAGATATCACCTCCTGTCTTAAATATAGAAACTATCAAGAGGTTTATTTTGATTCCAAATATAATATTCCAATTCACTTTATCTCTTAAATTTATAATTTTTTTTCAAAAATATTGTTATTTATTGTACATATTAAGGAAGTTTTCATGAAGAAGTGATTATAATGTACATGATTAGGAATGTATTTTAGAAAAACTAACACACGTTTGTTACAAACAACTAAATTGATTGTTAATACCCATAAATTCATCATTAAGCTTTTATATTAAAAATTGATAGCAGTACATTTTATCTCATAAAGTAATGAGAACTTTTATAGAAGTAATCGGCCAAAGGAGTAACTAATTGGTGACTAACGAGGAAAATAAAGGGAAAAATTGAGTTAATTTTTGTTTAATTCGACTCAACTATTATGATTTAGAAATAATTCTTCTTATGCATGAAAATACATGGTTTGCTGATGCAAACACTTCTCTTTATAGCTAAATAATATTTGGTTGACTGTTCTTTTCGTGATCTTTTTTTTTTTCTTGAGATGAAACAAGGGTATCCTCAAGTTACATTGGATTTGAGACTAATTCCTTTCGGGCCTAGAGCGGTTAAGGAATAGTTCTTCCAACAAGTACACTTCTTGAGATTCGAATTTGTGTTCTTCTTCTCACAAAGGTGAAACCACTACCATGTCAACCAATAGCTTATTGATTCTTTTTGTAATATTTAGTATAAGATCTTAACATGCTTTCAGGTGCCAAGAATAGTTTGAGAGAGATTGTGAACTATAACCATATTTAGGGCTTTCCTAATACAACAACAACAACAACAACAAGCCTTATCCCACTAGGTGGGGTCGGCTACATGAATCACATGATGCCATCATGTTCTGTCAACAACCCAGTCCTTAGATATGTTGTTGACTAGGAGGTCTCATTCAATGACCTCATTAAGTGTTTTTCTTGGTCTTCCTCTGTTCCTTTTTATGGGACTCCATCTTGTCTGATTCACCCTCCTCATCGGGGCCTCCAATGGCCTTCTCTGCACATGTCCAAACCATCTTAAGCAATTTTCAACCATTTTCTCTTGGATAGGTGCCACACCGACTCTTGCTCTAATATTTTCATTTTGAATCCTATCTTTTCTTGTATGACCACACATCCATCTCAACATCCTCATTTCTGCTACCCCAACTTTGTGCTCTTGTTTTCCCTTTATTGCCCAACATTCACTACCATACAACATAGCCGGTCTTATAGCAGTCCAATAAAATTTTCCTTTAAGTTTCTCAGGTACCTTCTTATCGCAAATAACTCCGGTAGCTTTCCTCCACTTTAACCAACCAGTTTGTATTCTATGAGAAAAGTCTCCATCAATTTTCCCATCCTCCTGTATAATGCATCCTAGGTATTTAAACTTTGATACTTGAGGAATGATTTGCTCCCCCATCTTCACCTCCAAATCCCCATTGCCTTGCCTCCTCCCAAAATCACAATGCATATATTCTGTTTTGTTCCTGCTCAAGCGGAAACCTTTCGACTCCAAAGTCCTTCTCCATAACTCCAATCTAGTGTTAATCTCTTCTTTTGATTCCGCTATGAGGACTATATCATCCGCAAAAAGCATGGACTTAGGGATTCTTTCTTGAATAGGTTCAGTTAGAACATCCAGAACAATGTTGAACAAGTACGGACTCAAAGAGGATCCCTGATGTAGGCCAATCTGAATAGGGAAGTCCTTTGTCTCACCTCCAGGCGTCCTTACACTGGTAGTTACCCCCTCATACTTATCTTGTATGGCTTTGATATAAGCAACCCGTACACCTTTTTTTTCCAAAGCCTTCCACATTACTTCTCTTGGCACACGATCATAAGCCTTTTCCAGGTCAATAAAAACCATATGTAAATCCCTTCTTTTACTTCTATATCTTTCCATTAACCCTCTTAGTAAATAGATTGCTTCCGAAATGGATCTCCCTAGCATAAATCCAAATTGGTTTTCTGAAATAGAAGTCTCCAGCCTTAACCTATATTCCATCACTTTTTCCCACAACTTCATTTTATGACTCATAAGTTTTATCCCTCTCTAGCTTGCATAGTTTTGAATGTCTCCTTTATTCTTGTAAATAGGAACTAAAATGCTTCTCCTCCACTCATCCGGCATATTCTTAGAGCGTAAAATTTCATTAAGAAGCTTGGTTAGCCACACCTCACCCTCGTCTCTCAAACATTTCCAAACTTCAATAGGGATACCATCAGGCCCAACGGCTTTTTCATTGTCCATTTTCTTGAGACCTGCCTTAACCTCTCCGATACGGATCCTGCGGTAGAAAGCCAAGTTCTGATCATCTTCATTAATTAGCAAGTCCTGTAAGTCCTGAGTCGCATAATTGCTTCTCTCATTAAACAACTTGTAAAAATAAGCCTCCCATTTGTCCTTAAAATCACTATCAATAACTAACACTTTACCATCTTCATCCTTTATACACTTTACTTGGTCCAGATTTCTCTTTTTCCTCTCCTTTTGCTTCGCAATCTTGTAAATATTTCTTTCTCCCGTCTTTGTTCCTAACTCCTGATAAAACCCTTCATAAGCTTTAGTACGTGCTTCGCTCACTGCTTTCTTCGTCTTTTTTTTAGCCAACTAATACTTTTCCTAGTTTTCTACACTATTGCACGAGTGTATGGCCTTAAAACAATCTCTTTTCTGTTTGACTTTCTCTTGCACACTCTTATCCCACCACCAAGTCTCCTTATCTCTCTGACCAGGACCTTTGGATTCTCCCAAAATTTCTTTACCTACCAAACGAACCCTTGTAGCTATCTCTTCCCACATCATGTTTGCATTTCCCTACGACTCCCAAATCTCTTCCTTCAAAAGGGTCCCTTTGAATAACTCTCGTTTCTCACCCTTTAACTGCCACCACCTAACCCTGGGTTTTACCACTTGATGGTACTTTTGCCCAGTACTCTTAAAACGTACATCAAGAATAAGTACTCTATGTTGGGCAGTCACTCCATCTCCTAGAATCACTTTGCAATTAGTACACAATCTTCTGTCTGGATTCTTAACCAAAAAGAAATCTATCTGTGATTTTGATACACCACTTTTGTACGTGATTAAATGTTCCTCTCACTTCTTAAAACAAGTGTTGACAATCTTAAGATTATATGCAAGAGAAAAGTCAAGAATAGATTGTCCTCCACTATTAAGCTCCCCAAAACCAAAACCACCATGGGCCCCACTGAATTGTTCTGCTTCCTTACCGACATGTCCATCAAGGTCCCCACCGATAAAAACTTTTTCTTCAAGTGGTATGCTTTGAACCAACCCCTCCATATCTTCCCAAAACTTATCTTTAAGGTGTGTCTCTGGCCCAACCTGAGGTGCATAGGCACTAATGATATTGATAGTATCTTTTCCAACAATTACTCTTAACGATATTATTCTGTCCTCAAACCTTTTAACCTCTACCACGTTTCTTTTTCATGTTCCATCAACGATGATACCAACCCCATTCCTTGCACTCACCTTTCCTGTATACTAAAGTTTATACTCTCCAAGTTCCTTGGTAGCTTCTCCAGTCCATTTGGTTTCTTGGAGGCACAAGATATTAATCCTTCTGTCCCTCATAACTCCTGCTACTTCCATAGATTTCTCATTCAGCGTCCCAATATTCCAAGTGCCAAATCTAATCTCAGTCTCATGAACTAACTTCTTTAGCTGCCTCCGTCCAAGAGAGTGTGATAGCCCTCGCTCATTTAACACTACATCCGGGCGACGATGCAGCGGCTCTAGCTCATTTCTCACTGTACTCAAGCCATACAGCGTGTCACTTCTGGGCAACGACCTAGCATTAGCGTAATTACTTTATTGATCCATATTCATGAGATTTGACTGATTTTTTCGTTGGCTGTCGAGGGCCTAACACAACCCCCCTCTTTTATCCGGGCTTGGGACCGACTATACAATATAGGCGGAGTTTCAAGGCTTTCCTAATCATCTGTTAAAAAGTTATAATAACATCCTATTTTGTTTCATTAAAAATGTCATACACCCACTTCGTTATCCTAACATATCATATATTTACTACTACCTTTATCTGGGCTTAGGGCCGGCTATACAATATAGGCAGAGTTTTAGGGCTTTCCTAATCATCTGTTAAAAAGTTATAATAACATCCTATTTTGTTTCATTAAAAAATGTCATACACCCACTTCGTTATCCTAACATATCATATATTTACTACTACCTCCAGTTGTTAATATAAGAGATATATAATTAATTTGAAGATGTTAAAGAAATTAGTAAACATAAAAATATATGTCAGCTTTTTTAAACTGCTCTTTTTATTTGCGCTTAGAAACTACAATTGCCCTTAAAATTAGTAGGGATAATTTAAGAAAAAGTTATAAATTTGAGAAAAAAATAGATAAATATGAAAGACAAAATGAATTGGGATTTTATATTTAGAATCAAATTGAAAGTCAAACTAACATTTATATTAAGGACAAGAGGCAATATGTCACTTGAGTGTTAAGGTATTTGACCTTAATAAGTCTTTTACTTTAATTACGTATATTTCCCTTGAATTTTTTTTTTATTGATTTCCAAAATGACCGACTCAAAAAGAAGATACGGACTCGCACCCTAATTTACCAATTCTTTCATATGAATTATGAAAATCTTTCTCCATAAAATAATTTGCATATGAAATTACAAGCCTAATATTCAGTGCAAAATATAGATTGGATAAAAGCAATGGACAGGTTCAAGCGTCAACTTACTTTTTTTCTTCAAAATTTAAAAAAAAAAAAGGTCAGGGGAACAAATTTGGTTCAATTAATCCTCAAATGACTAAAACCAATTTGACAAGTTCAATCGCTTAACTTCGCTCTTCATCTCCTAGTAGAGCACTTACTGCAATTCTTTGAAACGATGTCATTTTATACAAGTTTCGATCCTGATAGTACTGGGACCTGTTTAAGCCTGCTATTCAGAAGAAATGGGGTGTTTTGTTAGGTCCGGGACTTGAGCTCACGATCTCAGGGCTAGCCCACAGGCTTCACGCCCATTTAACAAAATTATTTTATTTTTCATATATTTTTATAAAAGTGAAAAAACAAAAAAAAATTAATTATTAAATGAATAAATGCAACTAATAATTCATCATTCTCTTTTAGTTTTTTTTCTTGTTTTTATTGTGGGAAAGATATGATGCTACTAAGTTCAAGTCCTCCTAATGCGTAAAAGAATAAATTCTCTTCAAAAATAAAAATTTTAAGTTTAAATTACTGGAAAATAAAGTATGAAAAGTTTTACTTAAATAAATTATTTATCTCATATGAGTCTCCTTTGATAGAAATAAGCCGTTCTCATTTGTTTGTAATATATATAGTGGATATAGAGGTTGGCACAGTATGAATATTACAAGATTCCAGGTCACAATTATTTCATGAAAATATTTCATTTCAATATCCAAATAATGACATTTAATGAAATACTCCTTTGTTAAAAAAAGTGAAATACTCGAAAATAATCCTCCAGAAACATTTTCTTTCTAAAATCATTCATTTAGTCAAAATTTTCGCAAGAGGAAATTCTTATCTTTTTTTTTTTTTAATTCGTGGTTTAGGGAATTAAAACCATAATTCACTAAGCACAACAACCGGATTTTCTACTCCTCCTAAGGGAAAAAAAAATAAAATATACTCCATATTACTTACACATTAATTATTAATTAACTTTTTTAAAAAAACTTTGACGGGTTTAAACGGGTTGGCTCTTTTAATTTTCTACCTTACAAGACTGGTCCTTTTAAATCCAATTTACCTTTGACAGCCCCAAACTACAAGTTTGGCTCTCTGACTTAAACAGGTGGGCCTATTTTTTCAGCTCTATTCATCATCAGTTTTATCTCCTTTCTTGCTTAAACTTCACACTGCGTTTTAGATTGATCATCTCCTTTTGACAAACATAAAATGACCTCATTCTTTTCAAATCTCATGTGGGTCCAAGTCTTCTTACACATTTCAATTTATTTATTTTTCCTATAAAATAAAACGTACAAAAGTAGATTTTGTAATTTTTATCCTGAAAATTTAGTTTAATATATATAATAAATTAAATGGTTATTTCACTCAACGAAAAAAAATAAATTAAATGGTTATAAAATATTTATAAATTTAATTCAATATATTCAAAATCTGAACATATTTAATTACAAAATATACACATATCACATGTCGCTGTTATACTTATGCGAGATGGATAACTACATAACCATCGAATAAAATACTATGTTCCAATAAAGTTATATAAAATAACATAATCGTCAAATTTTAGCATTTTATATTTAAGCAAGATGGAGAGAAAAAACCGAGAAAAGAAGCCCAGATCTCTTCAAAGCTCCAACTACTAGCTCAATCTCTCGTAAGAAGTGAGCCCTAACACAGGTAAATACTTTGAAAAACCACTCAGAAGTGAAGACTGGCAGTCAAAATCGAGTTTGGGGCCTTAAAACCTAAAATTTTCTGACTTAGTGCTACTTTGCGTTTTGTTGTCAGTGACTATGCCATAGCCTAAAACTTTGCACCGCTGCCAAGTTTGCCTTTGTTTTGAGTTAGGCCACGACCGAGACAGAGTGCCTTGTAGCTCATTTTGCCTCTAGAAAAATTTGTTCTTCTAACTCAAATGAGGTGTTCAACCTATGATTTGGAGTCTATTTGTTCTTCTTTGATCACCATAATGTGATTATAAAGCAACCTTATCCTCAAATGCTTCCGAAAGCTTCCCAAATGGCTTGACATAGTTACTCTTAATGCAAAAATATACCTTGCAAAAGTCACAAACTTTATAAACTCAAAAATAACAAGAATAAAAGTCAAAATATGAACAAATACATCTAAGAGTGCATAAAATCAAAGGAAAAAGTATTGAAATAACATGAAGTTTTTGTAAGTAATACACACACATGTATAACCGTCTCAAGTGTATGCAGATAAAGTTTGTTATGACTTTGTGTGTGTATGCACATGCATGTGGGCAAAATGAAAATTTAAGACATGAAAAGTTGACGTAAAATTACGTTCAGTGGTGATTTAAAATTAACATTACGATTGCATATTTTGATGCACAAAATTATCTATGTTTAATGAAGTTATATTACTGCTGAGAAACAGTATTCATAACGAAGAATTCAAATATTGATATATAATTTTAAAATATAGCAATTATGATATGTTAGGTAAGTAAAGGGTACTGTAAATTTGCTAATCGTTGAACGGCTCCAGCCATGGACTAAAGATAGTATTAATAATTGATACCTTATAATGTGGATACATTTGTTTTGATTATGTCGGGGGGAAAAAACAACTAATTCAACAATGACGGCTCCTCTCTTGAGCTATAAATAGATTAAAACAACAAAGCATTTGGTCACAAGTTGAAGTTAAAGGAAGGATTTGGCAAAGATTAAAGGTTCGTTATTGATCTCGTTCATTGCACTCTTGGCTTTGGCTTCCTCTGTTGCTTCTGCCTATTACCCCAGCCCTCTCCAAGATTTTGTTGAGCGGGTCAATGATACCAAACTTGGAGGTAAGTACACACACAATACCCTATATATTGCATCTCTCTCTCTCTCCCCCCTTTCTTGTGACTCAAGTGTTTGTAAATGAATTCCCAGGACTCAACACTCTTGGTATTTCCCTTGCTCGAATCGATTATGCTCCCTACAGTCTGAATCCTCTCCACATTCACCCTCGTGCCACCAAGGTGCTAGCTGTCTTGGAAGGAACTCTCGTGGTTGGATTTGTGGCTTCCAATCAAAAAGACAATCGTTTATTTACCAAAGTACTCAACAAAGGAGATGTGTTTGTGTTTCTCTTCGGTATGATTCACTTTCAGCTCAACATTGGCCCTACATTGTCACCCTTTCTAGTCTCGGTAGCCAAAATCCGGGAGTCATTACTGTTGCTAAGGCTGTGTTTGGATCCACTCCTCCTATCTCACGTGACGTTCTCACTAAAGCCTTCCAAGTTGACAAGAACATAATTGCCTATCTTCAAAAGCAGCAATGGTACGATAATAACTAAACACGCTATCCACTGGCCATCCATTATTATCCTTTAATAAATAAATAAATCAGATGCATGCAACGATCCTGTGGTATTTTATACGCATGCAAAATCAATATTCTTTCCTCATGTAACTTCATTTGTATGTTTTTGGAATGACTGAAGTAGTATGTTGTGTTCTCTTTTACATTGCACCTTGTTCTTCCTTCCAATTTCATTTGGCTTTCTGCCCAAGTCGTACTGCTCACTTCATAATACGACGTACTTATGCCTCTGTGAACCGAACGTTGGGCGTCTGATCTGTTGTGCGCTTAGTTTTACTTTTGGTTTTGCCAAACAAATACATCCCACTCAAAACAAAGAGAAAACAAGTAATCTATATTGTTTTCTCTGTTCAAATAACATCACCCATTGTCCTGCAGTAACGAGTATGTCAAGGAATAAAGTACTAAATTGCTTCGCATATTCTGATTATATCAGCTAAATTACGCTCTTTGGTTTACAATTTTCTTCTCTCACTTCTGCACAAATTGGACTATTTGATGCTAAAAGATTTGACGGTTTTGACTTTGTGATTGTGATTTACCTCATACATTAATGACTTGAACTCAACGTACAGTATTAAAATAGTGCGCAATATATCAAATTTTTATTAAGGATTGAGTATTTGTTTAAAATGAACATATGATGAATTAGATATTAATAGCATAGAATATATGAGCAATTTTAGAAATCACCGTATAGACTAATTAAAGTATGTATTTTCTACCGGAAATGTTTTAAGCAGACACACGAGATTATTTTTGAAATCATGAAATCTCATAATGATTTAGAAATAATGATTCGGTATGATCAGATGTTCTGAAATATAATCCATTGGTTAGATTGATATTTCAAATTATTTAGTTTCTTAAATAAGTTGCAACAACATGCTTATCCAAACATCACCTTATTGAGTAGAGCTTCATAATCTTCTAATTCAACAGCAATGACAGGAACCTGGGGAACTTGAGCCTCTATAAGAGAGTTTCATATTACTCTAATCTTCTACTTGTTTAATGTCACACATCCTTTATTATCATATTATACATCAATTGGAACCATTAGGAACCATTATTCAAGTCTTAAGTATAAGAAAATTTCAATTTCACAATTCCCATTTTCCAGATTTCTGTACACTATTCACAGCAATTTAGGTCAATTTTGAAAATTCATAACTAATTATAGAAAAATCAAAACGAAGTGGTTCTAAGTTCTATGGAAAGCTCATGACATGCTCTTTAAAGAAAAATTACTCATTGGTATCCGGATCTCATACATCATTTCCAAACTTCGTTCAAAATGGTACTGTTGATTTGGTCATTTTTTAATTTTTCAAGATTTATGCCTAACTTTGAAAGGGCATAATTTTCTATACAAAACTCTGAATTTAATAAATTGCCACTTGTTTTAAAGCTAAAAATGAGATCTATAAGCATGCTAAGTTTCAGATGCAGATTCATCCAATTACTCAAAATCATATTGGTCAAACTTTGCTCCCAAAAAGTCAACTTCTATCCTTTTTTCATATCATTCTTGCCTTTTCTTTTTCTTTTCCTTTCATCTAACTTTTCCTGTCATACAACACATACCTAACCATAATTCCAGTATCCATATCATTGATACACATTTCAAAATAGTCCATACGCATGCATAATATTGCATAACAAATGTCATACATATACAAAGATGGTAAATTGCTTCCATATACTTCCGTAACATAATTCCTTCTGTTGATATACCATCTCCCTGCTCTTGAACATATCCTCGAGGTTCCTATTGATTATTTATCATTGAGGGGAATGATATTTCATTGAAATCTTAGTAGCAATGAATCATAATTATCATGTCAATCAAGCTCCACAAAATGTGACATGTTACAATGCATAATAATCAATTTCAAGACCATGAATAGCACATTATTCCATTAAGAAAATTAGTACATATTTACATTTCATATCAATGTGTATTTGACCAAAGCATATCAAATATCAAAAAGCATTCCACACCATAGTATAAATCATAAAATGCATAGAGACATAAAGGAAGCAACATATGCACATTAAGTAAGCAAAAAAAAACAATCAAATTAGATTCAAAGCTACCTCTTTTATACTTGAACCAATTCAGCCTCTTTAATTCCTTTGAGTTCCTTCTTGTTCTCTTGCACAATGCCTATCAATTCGTGCATAAACACATTCCAATTTATCAATGATTCAAGCATAAACACTAATGCTTGACATTAAACTCAATTAAACCCCCTTTTCCTTGATTTTTAACAAAATGATTCCTCCTTTAGAATAAATAACCTCTTGACTCATTCCTACACAATTTTTCATGAAGAATTCAAATATGGAATCATATTTTTGAAAATCAAACTCCTTCCTCATGAATTCATCTTGGCTGAATAGGGGTGTATAACTTCCAAAAATTCCATTTTTGATTCCAATGATTTTAAACATTTTCCAACAACATAATCCTACACAAAAACATGTTTTAAACCCATTGGAATCATCAAATCAAGCCAAAACAATTTGCTTCTTCATAAACAGTGCCAAGCCGAATTAAAGCTCTAAAACCCTAGGTGGATTTTCTTCTAAAAACCAATCCATACACCACTTAATCTTTCTTATTCCACTTGGTATTTAAGGTTTCTATTCTTCCCTAAACCTTCCATGAACAAGCCAAAATTTGGCAGCATCACACTTGAATTTTTCAATTCAAAAACTCAACCAAAACTACCTTAAAGCTTAGGGATAGGAAGGCTTAAGCATACCTTGACATTTTCTTGATGTAAGTTGGATGATTCCTTGCCTAAAACACTCAAGAATTTTGGCCAAATGGAGCTGGAGTTACAGTGACAGAGTTTCCCCTTATTTGTCCAATTTTCCAACATTTATTTGTATTTTATAGAGGTATATATAGAAAAATCTGATCTGCCTTCCCTCTCTCTATTTGGACAAAATTTGCCACCTCATGGGGGTTATGTGGCAGTCATCAAGTGCTAGAAGAAGTCAGATTTGAACAAATGGCCAATTTCCAGATTTTTCCAAGCATTTATCCATGAATTTCACATTTTTATTTAATAAAAATAGAGGGACCTGGAAGCTGCATGAAATTGGATCCTTATTGGGCTTAAAGTGGGCCCCACAAATGGTTTAGGCTGGTCTAAAAAGATGGCCCGCAAACCAAACCACTGTCTCAAACTAATTTGAAACTTTATCGGTTACTATTCACTAGTAACATTCTATAATTTTTCCAGACCTCCAAAAATTTATTTATTTCCATGATAATTTACCTTTTAATATGAAAATATTATCTGAAAATTTTCATAATTTTTCGCAACCTCTAGGTATTTATTTTGAATTTTCCTTGATTAAGCCCCTATTGGTAAATCTGAGGGAAAATAAATTCCCTAAAATTAATTCCTGGGCTTCCAATGATTAAAACCAATTTTTTAAATTCAAATAAATATTTATATGAATTATCCATAATTTTTTCAAATTTATTGAGGCCTCTAACTAATTAAAATAATTATTCTCCTTTAAGTTTTTAATATTTTCCCCAAAAACCTCTGTTTACAGGAAATTCTGTAATAATTTATTTTCACCGTAATTCCATCTTTCAGGCCTCAAATGAGTTTTCAAAATCTCTATTTCATACTTTTTTCCTTTTTTAGAAATTTTCTAGAATTTTTCTCAATTTTTTTCCATTTTGTCCTTCCTAGATCGATAAATTTGAAAATGCCGGTTTGGACCCTTTTTGGGTTTCACACCATGCTTAGTTTTCTTAGCCAATATTCTTTCCCTATAGGCCCTCAACCAAATTTTTAATCCCTTCTATCAATGCTAAATTTGGCAGGATGTGACATTTAACAATTCCTAGGCCTTATGGTAGTTTTTCTAATTATTGGAAATTTGGTAATGTTCAATTTTATACTGTTTGAAAATTATTGTGGCTGAAATACTGTTTAGCATTTGATATTGGACTATTTGTATCTTTAATGTCAATTACAATGCTGTGGTTATGACATTTGTAATGACTTTGGAGTTAATATATTGTAACTTTCTATAAGATGGCTTGGAATTTTGGATTAGTAAATATTTTGCGAGCTTTAATTCTACTGCCCTAAATTATCAAATTGTAATTAAGCATTGGGTTTTGATATTCGAAGTTTTATTTTACTACTTTGGTTGTAGTTAGTAAGTTGGTGTAACACCTACTTTGACTATACCATAAAGGTTAATTAATTAGCCATTGAACCGCTAAGCCAGGTTTGATCCTTGGAGAAAAGAATATCTGTCTTAAACCCTTTATTAAAACTTCTCCCAACCACTAGAGTTGATCTTGTATCAAGGATGAGATTTTCTAAAAAATTTTAAACTTTTGAAATAATTGCAAAATGTCCTACTTAGTGGTTCAAACATCCAATTAATTTCCTAACTCAAATATCATTGAATTACTTCTACTAAACTGTGAATATTTAACTTCATATAATTATATACAGAAGTATAGCCTTACATGACTAACAAAATATAACTAGAAAATCCAAAATAAACTTGATGACTGACAAATTAACTTCTCCAGCTTCCCAATCTTCTTAATTCTCAACAAACACCATGCTCTTGCCCTTTGAGCTACTAACCTTTGTTGTATGTCAAAGATGAAAGGGGTCTTAGTAGTGATAGAATCTATCATGCAATTATATAAAGATCATAAATGCATGCAAAATAAGCCATATTAACAGCACTTGCATCCAAGCATAAACAGTGATGCTCAAACATCATAAGTTTTCCAAACAGATATAATCCATGATGCTCATGCATCCCATGCTTTGCAAATAGATATAATCAATGATGCTCAAACATCTGATGCTTTGCAACGCACAAGGCCATGGCAGTTAAATCAAAATCGCATACTTATAACTGAGTATAGCTCTATGAGTTTAATGCAAAGCAAATTCGACATACCCATACATGAGTACAACCCTATGAGTTCAATGCAAAGCAACTTCCACATACTCATACCTGAGTACAACTCTATGAGCTTACAATTGTTCATCACAAAACATATCCACCGTATATTCATTAAAGGATATAGGCACTATGGCACAAACAAACACGCAGAACTATTGCATAAGTATATGAGAGGGAAAGAGTTACTACTCCGAGTCCCTTCTTCTAGATTACCTTGCCCAGATTTCTTCTTCACTGGTTTTCTTGGCGGGCTCAAGCAAATGTCAAATCCTATAATACAGTTTTACATATAAATGGGTCAATGCTTAGTCCATTAAACTTTTATTATCAAAATATAACTTCTCTTGACCCATTTTTGAACTTTATTCCTTCTATTTAATAGTTGGTCATTAAATCAAAATCCCTTTTATAGTTAGGTTACTTTGTATTTATTTACTATGATTTAATTTTGTTTTTGACTCCTTAAAAAGAAACAACTCGAGTATGCACTATATTGCAAATTTCTGGCTTTTTTTTTTAGAGTAATCCCAAGGTGACAAATTAAGGGCATTATTTCAAATAGCAATTATCAAATCCTATAATTCATATATGCGTTTATAAAAACAGATTAATACTTAAACTTTGGAACATTATCGTTGCATAATAAATCTCTCCCAATCCCAAGCTCTCATCTAGTTCTTTGACTTGTTTCTTCTTCCTTCTTTTTTTTTTTTAAAATTTATGACTTGCTTATTCTTTACGCTAGAAATTCTTCCTCTATGCTGTGTCCACACAATTTTCACATGATTTTCACATGAGGATTTCCTTTTAAAATATATATATAAATTATCAAAGTCCAATTCCTTTTTTTTAAACCCCAATGCCAAACACACACTCAGACACACAATTTCATTATCATGGTCAATGCCCCCAAGCTTATGGCCTTAACATTTCCCCACACGACTTTGTATTTTAAAGCCATTAGAATTATAAAATTCATCAAAACTCAAGTCCTTCCAGCTGAAACAGGGTTGGCAGAAACGGGGAAAGGACCAAAAAATGATGAGTTTTAATTCTATTGCCACCAAACACAATCTAGGGGCTTTTAAACATCTTAAATTTCAGCTTCCGAGGATTTAAATTTAATAGGTATGCTTCAAAGTATCCATTATATAATACTACCTCCGATTCTTAATATAAGACCTTGTTTGACTTTTACTTTGGTCCTAAATATAAGGCCCCAATCCACTTTATCTCTCGTATTTATGTATTTTTTCCCAAGACAGTCCTTCTAATAATAGTGATTCTAATCAATACATTTGATTAGTAAGGATATTTTATGAAAGACAACACCTATCTATTACAGATAACTAACTTAACTTCTTTTCTTAATCTCCTCAAATTAGTCAACTAGCTCTTATAATTAGGACCGGAGGTAATATTCCTATAACTCTACAACCATCTCGTTTAAAAATTTTTCACTTTTCACATATGCTAAACCACTTTATGACTTGTTCTGGACATTTTCCAGATTTATAATTATCTGTTCCAATTTAAGTTTGGCAACATTAATAGTCAGAGCTTATACCAACACTGTATCATATATAGCCATTAACTTCTAGGTGCCCTTCTACCCTTAAAAATTTGGACAGCACCCTTATTAAACTTTTAAAATTCTCAGCGTCAATAATAGCATCTAAATTATCATTTCAGTATATCTAAGCATGGTTGGATCATCCATAATAACTATTCAGCATTTGGAAGCGCTAAACTGTGAGTTTTAAATCAGTTTTCAGCTTCAAAAATTCAAACCCGTCAAGCTTCCTACCACAAACATGTATACAACACTTAAACCATTACCTTCATTGGAGTATAAACAATCTAGCCTCCTCAAAATTTCTAAACAGCAAGCCTATAAACTCTACAATTTTTCAGATTTGAGAAATGGTCTCAAACTGTTCGGCCAACCATAATCAAGAACACCCAACCACATGCAGCTTCATTTCTCACTTGTACAAGCTTAAGTCTATGCCTATATCCCTTGTTCTTCCATTTTCTCTCACTAACCCAATTTTAAAATCACGATCTCCTCTTCATAGAAGCCACAACAGGAGAAAACAAGGATGGAATATGAATCTAGACTCTTACCTCTGCCTAAAAGTGAAGTTGGATGTGGGAGACGCCAACTCTTCCTTCCTCTTCGGTCGCCTTTCTTCTTGGTCTCCAAGCTTTCCCTCTCTCTAAATTTTCTTCGGCTGATCGAAAATGAGGAACAGGAGTGAAGGTCAGATAGTTGAGCGGATGGAAAGAGAGTCATTTAACTTGGTCTCACACATGGCAGCTTGTCCCATAAGCCTTAGTTTTAAGCATTTATTGGGCCAAATCCTTACAAAGTCTGAACTCAAATCTTCTTATCATGGCAGCACGTTTTGGGCTTAACTTCGACTCAATTCCATTTTGAGCTGGGGTAGTGAAATTATCATTTTACCCCTGCGGTTATCAATGCCTTATTACCAGATCAATTCTAGAAATTAATCCTTAATACGTTATAAGGATTTTCTTTTCAGTTAACTTCTTTAACTAAAAAAAATAATTATCCAAAAAATTTCAGCACAAAATTATCCTCTAATTAATTTCTCTTGAATTTTCGGGAAGATAGGCTATTGTTTCCAAAAGTTAGCTTTAAAATTATTTAGGTCATATTTGAGGATTAAACCTCTTCATAAAATTTTTAAATTCTCAAAATAATATTCTATAATTTTTTCCAATTTTTTTAGGCATTAAATAATTTTAATACTCATTTTTCTCACTTATATCCTTAAAATTTCACTCAAAAATAGGTTTTTTGGCCAATAAAATAATTTTGACACTCTAATTCTTAAATTAATCCCTATGAACCTTGTCACATTCTGAATTTTAAGCCTAAATGTACTGAAATTAGCCTGAAATGAGTAGGCTACCAGACCTTTTTTGGCAGAGGTCTCAGAGATTTCCTGAAAGGACAAAGGGATTCTTAGGGACAAAATCAGAAAGAGAAAATTTTCTGGGACTGAGAAAAAAGGAAGTTGGAGGCTCAAATGAAGTCTCAGGCCGCATGAATAAGAAATAGAGATAAGTATAAGCCAAAGGTTATATTGGATGCCTCAATGAGGTGAATTTTTGAGGTTAAGACAAACAAGGGGCAAAATTATAATGTTGTAAAGTTTAGGGCTGGTAGGGGTAAAAAAGGAAATTATGCTTGAAAATCCTAGAAAAATCCTAGAAAATGGAAAGTGGTAGGTTAAGGCTTGAACACTTCCGAAAAATTTTAGAAAAACAGGGATAAGGTTCAGAAGCTTGTATGAGGCTAAAAATGACAAAAATGCCCCTAGAAGGAATTTGCGGAATTCCCAGGGTTTTGACTGATTTGGAATATTATTAAAAATAAATTATTTAAAGTATAGGGAGGCCTCAGATAATTGAAAGGAAATGTGGAAAGATACTTGAAGAATTATCACAGGTTTTAAAAATGATTCCGTCCCCAAAAAGCAAAGAGGTTGGCTTTAATGGAATTTAAAGCCTATTTATACACTATCTGGGAAAAGTCAAAGTCAAAGGTCTAGAGGCTGATTTTTGACTTAAGAAAAATTTGAGGAATTTCTTGTGATGAATAAATAGTATTGGTACCTGGAGATAGATTCTCAGAGCTGTGGACCGGTAGAAAGAATTCGATCAAGTTCACTCCAAAATAAATATGATTAATTATTTTAATTATTTTAATGGAAGAACAAGGGAAGAGCATCAGTCTCTCTTTGGGCATGTTATATAATATCATGTGGATTTATTTGAGGAGAGAAAATGGTGCCATAACATGTCCCAATGGTCATGGGTAAGTCAAGACCCAAAAAAGTACCCTATGCGATGCAGAATGGCAAGATAGGTGGAGGAATACCTAAAGGTTATATTTTGCACGAATTTTATATTAATTTCCTCCCTATTTTAATGCCTTAATAATGAAGGAATATTGAGGAAACAAGTGTACAGTTAGATGGGAAAAAAAGGTATTACATCTACAGCTGAATGTAAGACACATGTACGATCGAATGCAATACACGTGTACAGTCAGATTAAAAGCATGTGGATTGATGATGTAAGCATGATTTCATGGGACACTTGTCACCACCAGATTAAAAGAGAAAATGGACAGTCCAGATCAAGCCACACATTTTTAAGATCAACGACCCAGATTCAGTCTTGTTTCTATAAATGCCCCCTCCCCTCCCTCTTATTTCATCTTAAGCCATGGAAACCTTGGGAAAGCTCTGGAAAAATAGTTTCTAGAGAGAGAAAGAAGAGGGAGAAAGAAAGGCCAAGTGATCTCATGCAAGATCAAGCTCTAAAACAATGTATGTTCATGGTTTTTGATGTAATTTTCACTACTCTTGTTGTTGTTGAGCTTGGTTATGGATTTTAATGATTTTTGGGAGCTTAAAACCCTATGGGGGCATGCTGCATGAAATTGTTAAGGATAGGGAAAGATGAAATTGATGTTAGAATAATATTCAAATGCTTGAAAGGAACATGAATCGAGTGGTTTTATGCTGAAATTGGTTGAATTTCATGATTGTGTAACCTGAGGAAATGTTTTGGCCAAACCTGGTTCTTGTGCCTAGGATGTGATTTTGATGATTTTGATGCTTCCAATGTATTTAAAATGAAAAATTGTGTAGGGATAAGATGAAAGAATGAAGTTGGAAGCATTGCAATCAAAACGAAAAAGTAAGTGGCATATTTCGGTTTTGGCCTATAACTAGGGGAAGGAATTGGATTTTGATGAATCTAAGCTCATATTTGGATTTCTTGGGCAAAATTGTGTATGATTGGCCTAAGGGAACAATTTTTACAAAGCTAGAACACTATATTATAAATTAAGGAAAAAGAGATTAAGTTTAAGGACATAAGTCTTCCATGTTGTGTAATTCTTGGTCCTAATGAGTAATGTGACCCTTGTGGTTGTGATTAGGACCTTGATGCATCCAAGAGAAGGTTTGGATGTGGTTGAGTGAGCAACCTTAATGGTTGAAAGCAAAAGAGAGTAAGAAAAAAGCTTAAGGACACAAGGCAGCAAACTTGACCTTACTCTTATGTGCTTGGTATTTGCTTGCATGTATGACATGTTTCTATGTTTTATGATTTTATGAACTCATGTGTTGTGATTGTGAATGTGCTTGAAATATGCCATAGGCCTATGTGTTTTATGCTAAATGCATGATGATTTCTAAACATGTCATTATGTTATAAAGATGTTAAGTTGCAAGCATGTTATAAATGTCAAGCTTGCCATGTATGTTTGGGTGGTTATTGTTTGCTACTGAGATTCTCTTGAATCTCATCCTCCCTTAACAACCCCTTATAGGTATAAAGAGCATGAAGAAGAATTCAAGAAGTAAGGAGGCAAAATTGATGGAAGGAAGGAAGAGTTACCATGTTATCATAACATGTCATGTTACGTAACCCATAATGTTGATGGATGTTCCATTATGCTATGTATCTTGTATGATATTTATAAATGCTTATGGCATGTAATATGAAGTGAGAAGATGAATGGTAATGTTATGTGCAAAAATAGCATGGCAAATCATAAGGAAAGAATTTATTAGAAAATGTTGAATTAAGATAAGAGAATAGAAGGTCCTTAAATGAGCCACGAATTAGCAATAAAGTGGAAGTGAGGTAAATGATTGATTCTGCCCATAGAATTTGGCATGGTTAGATTACACATCCTAAGCTTAAAAACAAGTGATAGACCACTTGAAATGGATATATGTGCTAAGAGTTATGCTCGATCAAAGTTAGGGCAAAGAAACTAGAAAGTACAGTTTTGACCAAATGAACAGTAAATTTCAATAAATAAACTGTACGAATTGGCAAGGTTCGAGACCAAAATGATATTTTTTCCTTGTAGAGAATTGGAAGAGCTTCAAATAGAATTTTGAACCACCTTAATACGTTTTTCTATATTTAGTTATGATTTTTTAAAGTTGAACCAAAAATCTGAAATTTAATCTGTAAACAGTAACCCGAGAACCAATCACAAAGTTCAATCTACGAGTTTGTTTCGTGAATTGGTTAAATCATAATACTTCCAAGCATGTACTCTGAGAGGCTAAAGGAAGAATGTTTCAAACCTCATAAATACTTAACAACCCATTTTTTAGAGTCTTACAATTCGGGATGCTAAAATATCAGTTTCAGTTAAAGTCAATTGTAAAGTTGCTTGAATCTCCTGCAGGCCTCCAATATCTTTTCCCCGTGACCAAAGCCACTGACGTTTACGTAAGAAAATGTTTGATGATTTTTTTTTTGGCCAAATTTGGTAGATTCGTTTGAAAACCGTAGCATGTATGGTGATTGCTTTAAGGGTTAAGGTGTGTCCAACATCCGAACTATTTTGTCAAGTGCGTCTAGTATCTTAAAGCATTTTGTGATGTGTCCATCACCTTGAAGTATTTTTTCAGGTGCATCCAGTACTTTAAAATTTTTTGTGGTATAATTTTACCCTTAAATTATTAATTTTTTCAGAAGGAGTTGTGTTTTTAAAGTATTATTTTATAAACAGTTTTAATTTTATTATTAACTCATCAAAAGATCTATTAAATGAATGTATATTAAACACCATATAGTATTTTTTTTTTTTAGGGTGCTAGATACACTTGAAAAAAATTCTAGATGCAGTTGAAAAAATGCTTTAAGGTATTAGGTGCATGACAAACTCAATTATTTTTACATATTTTGATATCTTTTATATGAGTTTTGTCAGCTTAATTGGTCTCTTTTTGCCTTAATTGATTTAATTTATTTTATTTTGAATTATTATTTTATAGGGCCAAAATTGTCATATTTTGGTTTAATTGTGAGTGATTGGTTTTTTGAGGACAATTAATGCTACCTTATTTTTGAATTTTGTTTGCAGGTTTTTGGAATAATTAAAAATAAAAAAAAATAAGAAAAGAAAAAAAATAAAAAAAGGAAAAAAATATAACAATAATAAAAGGGGAGAGCAAAACGCAACGTTTTGCCCTCCCCCAACCTAATATTCTATAATCACTCACACGCACAAGGAACGGGAGACACAGACGCAAGCGGCGCTGAAATAAGAAGGAGACGGGCGCTGGTTGAAAAGGGTCTGGCGGCGGAGGAAAAAGAAAAAGAAAAGACGCAGAGAGAGAATTCAAAACAGAGGCGAGAGGCACGAATAGAAATAGCGAACCAGCGGCGTGAAGGAAGAGGATTCAGCATGAGCTTCCACAGTGAAATCACACCCCCAGCATTCATCTTCTTTGTTCTTCATGGCTGAAAATTGGTTTGTTGGAGCTGTGGTTGTGATGGTTAAGAGTAGCTAAATCCTCCAATTCTCTAGAACAGTGTTTATGACTTGAACTTAGAGCTTCAAAGGGGAGTTTCAACTCTTCTAATCTTTACTTCTTTCATTATAATTGTGATTTCTAGGTCTTAGAATGAATTTTATAATGTTTGAATGGACTGTGATGATTTATATTTGTATTGAGATTGGCTGTAGTTGTTGGAATCTTTGATTAGCATTTAATATTATGATGTGATTAGCTTTAATTTCTTTACATTGTACTGAGTCAGACTATGTTTTGAAATTATTATGAACATTTAGTGGTAATTCAAGCTGACTTGGTTATTGGACTAAAAATGTTAATTGTTTTTCTTTGATTTTCTTTTTGGCTAATTGTGCTGAAACAATTTAATTGTGAATAATTAATATGCAAGGTGGCTGGTGTTGATTATTCTAATTAAACCGAGTTTAGGGGGTGGCCCTTAGAGTCTTTTGAATTTAGCTAACTCCCAAATTAATTGAAGTAATGATAGCCTTAATCATTGTGCTAGAGGATTGCTTTTCCATTTGTTGTCACTTGTTTACTCACTTTGCTTATTTTATTCATATCCATTTTATAAACTAAAAATCCAAAAATTATTTACTCATTTTGCATCCTTTTAAATTTTGCCAATTAGTCAGTTAAAAAGAAAATCAATTCCTTTTCAAGTCAATTCTTTATTTTTGATACTTAGTTTGCTTAGGATTTCAAATAAAGGCTCCTCAAAGTGAAACGACTCGAGTTTTGCACTATATTGCATTGGTTGGATTTATTTTTGATTGGGAACCCCAAGGCGAACGATAAAGGCTCTCATCAGTGCACTACAAAATATTTTAGGGTACTGAAAATATTTTGGGTATTGGATACACCTTAACCCTTACTTTAAGCACCGAATTTATGCTTTAGGGTTAGATAATTTCGAACATTCCATTTACCTCCAAACGATTCTAGATATGAGCCATGTTTTCTTTTTGCTTTTTTGTTTTATGATTCAGGCTTAGTGTTTCCATGCACATATAAGACAAAGAAAATACAAACATAATAACAGAGACATTTGAAACCCTCGATCGGATTAAAGTATATGGAGGTAACAATGCTCCATATGTGTGGGTTCATTTCCCTGGGCGAAGCTCATGGGATGTATTTGCTGAGATTCTTGAGAAGACTCATGTGGTTACAACACCTGGAAGTGGTTGCCGACCTGGTGGGGAAGGTTTTGTCAGGGTATATAACGGTTAAAAGAGACGACCATCACATGCATACAAATTTATTTTTAAATAAAAAAATATTTCATAAAATTCGACGGTTTCGTGATTAAACATCAAGCTTTTTTTTTCCTTTTTTAAAGTCAGGATATTCTCAAATTATTTTGAACTTGAGACCAATCTCTGTTGAGTCATGAGTATTAAGATAAAACTCTTTCAATAAGTGCGCTTATTGGGATTTGAGTTGTGTTCTCCTCCTTGCAAGTCGAAACCACTTCCTATCTCAACGAATAGCCTATTGTTACATGGTATTAACCATCAAGCTTATTGGATGGAGGGGAGGGAAGGGAAAAATTTAATAAATTTGATTTTAAAAAATTGAAGAAATGGGGTTAAAATTTTTTAATTGATTTGTCTTACCTTTTCATCTTATATATTCTCTTTATTAAAATTTTATACCTCACTTCTCTAATTTTTTAAAAATTGAACTCATTAAAATTCCCCCCCCCCTCTCCTCTATTTCCCTCGTATATAAGGATATCTTGATCAGGATGTGAAGTGCCTGCGTACTTGATTTGCTATATAAAATCTAACATCGTAGAGTTGGATTTAATTATGTAAATGTATATATAAGCGGAATGAGCCATAAATTTAAATCATACTCTTCTGGTCCTAAATATAAGACCCTTATATAAGTGTCTTATATTTAGGACCAGAAGAGTATATAAAATTCTTAATCTATAAGGATATCTTGATCAGGACAGGGGGGAACACCAATAGGCATTAAATGAAAATAATTGAATTAAGGCGATGTTTTAGTTGGACTTGTTGAGTCCTGAGAGTCCTTTAGGGCAACCAAACGTTTGGTAAACTATGTTAGCCTTTTCTTAATAGTGATTTACTTTTGCCAAACTGGAACAGAACATCAAAAGCACATTCTTTAAATGTAACCTAGACTTTCTTATACTTTCGAAAATTCAGACTTGTACCTTAACAGCACCTTGTTCCCATATTTACCCCTCTAGATCAGTTATTTCTATTTTGTTCATTGACTTGTCTTCTTCTTTTTCGGATCTGTGAGTGCTTTTCTTCCTAATCTAGGGGTAAAGATGAGAACAAGAACATGTCGTCACCAAAAGTCTCCCTTCTAGTAATGACATTAAAAATTGCCTTTGGAAATCTTCCTTCCAACAATGACTTTTCATATATTGCGGGAGAAAGAGAAGGAAGAGAAGCGAAGTTAGGTTGGCCGAGGTAACAAATTAAAACAAATTAAACAAACATCATACTACCTCTGGTTCAGCTCATTTAACTTTTACTTTAGTCCTAAATGTATGACCTCAATCCATTTTGTCTCTATTTATCAATATTTGTAAACTCGGACCGGACCGGCCGATTCAGGCCGGAAACCGGTGAACCGGCCATTTGTCCGGTCCGGTTCGCAGCCTGAATTAGAAAAATCTCAAACCGGTGCAAACCGTCCAAACCCGGTATGAACCGGGACTAAACCGGACAACCCGTTGGGTTGGGCGGCTTAGCCCGGTGGCTTGGAAAAATAAACCGAACAAAGAAGAACCAGACAAATCTGGAGCCCAGAGAAAGAAGAAACACCGAAATAAAAGAGAGACAACCGCCTGACTTTTGTTCTACAAGTTTACCTTTTGCCTTGTGCAACTACAAGTCTATGACCTTGATCTATTCACTTCCCTTGAGTGTCTCTGAAACGAAAGTGAGGAGATTTGGACTGTGGAGGTATGAAAATGAAGAATGGAAGTAGAGAATTTGAAACGAAGAAGAAAGAGAAAGAACTAAAGAAAGAGAGCAGAATGGTTGGAGGAAAGAAGATAATTAGAAAATGCAGAGCCTCCCATGTGATTTGCCCATTTGCATTAATGGATTCAGACTTCGGAAAACGTGAGAAGCTGTGGAAAGGACCAAAATTGGGACTCTCAGAGAGAAAAATAAAATTTGAAATATATTAAATTAATATTAATAATATATTAATTGCTAACCGCACGGCTTGACAGAATATAAAACAATTTAAACTGGGGACCAATTTGATTAATAAATATTTATATTACAGAGTATCATTTATTATATATAGTTCTCAAAATATATATAGTTTATTTTATACATATTATTGATGGAAAGAAATATTTTATATATATTATTATGATTACAAAATAAGTCACATAGTATTGATTTTATTTTTTATATGTAAATATTATGTATTTATTATTATTTGACATTTGTTTTTATATCTTATCTTTACTTTTATTTAAAATAACCAGTATAAATTTGAAAATATATCATTTTAATTAACACCGGTCTGACTCCGATCTGACCCCGGTTTGACCCACTGACCCTTAACCCACTATCTCGACCGGTTCAGTGACCGGTCCGGTTTTTAGTACCTTGCTATTTATCCATTTTTTTCCCAAGTACTTCTTATAATAATGGTAATTCTAACCAATACACTTAATTACTGAGGATGTTTTAGAAAAGACGGCATCTATTTATTATAAATAACTAACATAACTAATTTTCTTAATTTACTCAAATTAGTCAACTAGCTCTTATATTAAGGATTGGAGGTAGTTTTATTTATTCAAAACACATAATAATCATCAATAACATTACATAGGCTGATTTATTTAGAGGGCAATATTAGGGAGAGCTCATGAAACAGTATCAGCAGCATTAATATCAAACACCAACACATGCATCAATAATCACTCAACGGACTATCTTTCGGATAAGAGGCACAAAGGTGGAGGATGGGGCCAAGGTGGGGGCAGCTGGCGGGGGCGAAGGCGGTGAACAGGTGGGGATTAGTGGAATGACATATTCAGCTACATTTTTATACTACCACTAGTCCTTAATATAAGAGCTAGTTATCTAATTTGAGTATATTAAGGAAGTTTGTTGAGTTAGTTATTTGTAATAATTAGGTGTTGTTTTTCCTAAAATACCCTTGTTAATCATGTATTAGTTAAAACTATCATTTAATTGAACTTTTAACATCTGTAACTACCACAAAAACTCCTTTAGGAAAAAAAAGGGTAAGTATGAGATACAAAGTGGATTGAGGTCTCCATCATGAAGAATCACCTTCTTTGTATCAGCACCAGGTCTCCATTATAAAGAATCACCTTCTTTCTACCGATTATCATCGAAATCAGGCCTGTATAGTCGCGAGTTTGTTTGGTTTGAATTCCGCGGGCAGTGTTGGTAGCGTCAAGAATGTGGTGTAGCTTACCAAGCAGAAGAGGTTTGCCATGCATGTCAAGCACATTTTCTTTAGCTAGGGTTCGGGTTTGTTGAGTGATGAAGGCAAAGAGAAGGAGAATGATAAGAGGCAATGAAGTGCTCATTTTGGACGACTGAAATATGATAGAAAATTGAGAGGGTGTGTTGTGGAAAATGGGAGCTTGCATGGCTTCTATTTATAAAGTCTTCAATTTCATGCAAGAGATCAATGTTGATAAGGTGATTTAGTGTAAGTGGAACATATAAATATGCTGCGGGATTAATACCTTATCAATTGGTCAAAAGAATGAGAGCTTTGGGTTAATAATTAAGGGTTCAGTCATCCATTATAACAAAAATTAATTAATTCAATTGATAATTGTTATTTTAGTATTGATATAAATGTTTTGCATTAGAAAAAACAGCAAATTAGTGATAGATTTTAACAACAGAATTTGCAAATTCTGTCAAACAAACCGTCAATAAATTTATTAACGACGGAATTTTGTTGCTAAATTGATTAAGGAAAAATTTTTGATAGTTAATGTGTGGTTTCTCAATAGTTGATTGATGAGAGCCTTTGTCATTCACCTTGGGTTCCCAATCAAAAATAAATCCAAGCAACGCGATACAGTGCAAACTCGAGTCGTTTCACTTTAGGGAGCCTTTATTCGAAATCCTAAGCAAACTAAGTATCAAACATAAAGAATTGACTTGGAAAGGGATTGATTTTCTTTTTACCTAACTAATTGGCAAAATTTAAAAGGATGCAAAATGAGTAAATAATTTTTGGATTTTTAGTTTATAAAATAGATATGAATGAAATAAGCAAAGAGAATTAACAAGTGACAACAAATGAAAAAGCAATCCTCTAGCACAATGATTAAGGCTATCATTACTTCAATTAATTTGGGAGTTAGCTAAATTTAAAAGACTCTAAAGGCCACCCCTTAGACTCGGTTTAATTAGAATAATCAACACCAAGCCACCTTGCATATTAATTACTCACAATTAAACTGTTTCAGCACAATTAGCCAAAGAGAATCAAAGAAAAACAATTAACATTTTTAGTCCAATAACCAAGCCACCTTGAATTGCCACTAAATATTCACAATAATTTCAAAACATAGTCTAACCCAGTACAATATAAAGAAATTAAAGCTAACCACAATATAATGTCAAATCCTAATCAAAGATCCCAACAACTACAACCAATCTCAATACAAATATAAATCATCACAGCATATTAAAACATTGTAAAATTCATTCTAAGACCTAGAAATCACAATTACAATGAAGAAGTAAAGATTAGAAGAGTTGAAACTCCCTTTGAAGCTCGAAGTTTAAGTCATAACCATTGCTCTAGAGGATTGGAAGGATTTAGTTGCTCCTAACTATCACTACAGCTCCACCAAAATTCCAAGTCGGTCCAGCCATGAAGAACAATGAAGATGGAATTTGGAGGTGTGATTTCACCATGGGAGGTCACTGTTTTCTGTTCTGTCATTTTGTCTTTGTTCGCTGCCACTCCTCTGGTTCTATTGCGCAATGTGGAGAGGAAGGAGATGCAGTTTATGGTGGCAATGGAGATGCGAGCAGAGGCAGTAGAACAGAGGAGCTCGCTATCAAGCTCTGTTCGTGTCTCCACTCTCGTGCTCTCTTCTGTTCGTGCTCGCCGTCACTCCCTCCCTCATGTCATCCTCTAGCCTCAGCTCGCTGGTTCGCTCCTCTCCCCTTTTTCACGAAGATGATGATGATGATGAATATGAAAGTTTTAGGGTTGGGAGCAAAATGTTCCCCTTTTATTGTTTTTATTTTTATTTTTTTTAATTTTAATTTTAATTTTTAAATATTTCAAAATCCTACAATCAAAATTCAAAAATAAGGTAGCATTAATTGTCCTTAAAAATTAGTTAGTCACAATTAAACCAAAATATGACAATTCTACCCCTATAAAATAATAATTCAAAATAAAATATATTAAATCAATTAACAATCAATTAAGGCCAAAATGACTAATTAAGTTGACAAAACCCATATAAAAGATATCAAAATATATAAAAATAATTGAATTTGTCAACTCCCCCACACTTAGCCTTTTGCACTCCTGGGCAAAACATCAATAAAGAAGAATCCAACAGAGACACTCAATGCAAGCAAACATAAAATCGACTAAGCATGAATGTGCAATTAACTCAAGTAACCTTTATTCCTAATCAATCAACAATCATAAAATACTTCAATGTAGAGAAATTACACAAGAAAATAGTTGGATGGAGGAAGAGAAACATAATAAAGCTTACATATGGTACAAGTGTTTCACTCATCTCTCAAATGGGAAAATTTTCACTCAATCCACCTAGATTAGGACCTAATATAAGCTTGTAAAGATTCTAATGTCTCCACCACTAACATACCTTAGACCTGTGATCAAGGGGACTTAAAAGGTTGTAATGTTGGAAAGCAAGGCCAAATGAATGAAATGGACTAACAAGTGAAATGCATGAGTAATAAAGTATCAACTCAAAGTGAGCTTAAGTATAATCATGAAAGAACACCAAAGTGCATATTTTAAACTTTTGAAACAGAAATCCTTGCTCTTCAAACCACCATTGAATGTCTTATTTCAAATTTTATTCTTTTGTTGCAACTTATTTTCTTTTTCTATAACTTTCTTTCTTTGGCTTTTTCTATACATTTTCTTCTCTTTATTGCCTTTTTCCATTTCTTTTTCTTCTTTTGTATTCTTTTTTTTTTGTTTATGTTGTTTTTCTTTGGCATCCAAACCCAAGAAGACAAAGATATAGACTTTAATGATGTACTTTTCAAAATGAAAAACCAAATGTAACTTGTGCAAAACACTTACTAAAAAGCAATGATTGAAATGAAAGTGAAGGCTCAAAGGGGTGAACAAAGGTTAAATGAAATAGCTTGTGTTTACGTAAAGGGTTTAGAAATGAATGCCCCTATCATGGTCACAAATCAAGGTACTAATGCAGATTTGAAAAAGAATCTAGACAAGTTCTAGAGGTTAACCAAAACTAGGTGAAAATCACACAAGATAAGAAAGAATACATAGCTTAACAATCCTTCTATCAAGGCTTTCTCTAAGATGTTTCCTCCTTAAAGATCAAGCTATGAAACAAGGTTAATAACACTACACCAAAGGCATTTTACTATGCTAACCAACTAAGAACAGAAATCAATCAAATCAAATGCAATCAAACTCAGTTGTGCAACATTCACAAGTATTGTGCAAAAGGATTTTAAAAAGAGATGCCTGAGGATTACAAAAGTCAAGTTGGTAACAGAGAAAAGGGCAATCCGCCCATACAGTAGTGTAGAACACTGAGGTGAATGAAAACAGGAGGACACAGAAACCACCAGTAAAATTCCCAAGTAACAATCACTCTCAAATCATACGATACTATTCAGAAATCAACCAATAAGGCAAAGAAGAGAGCAATTATAGCAGGAACACTAGAAAACAAGAGCACATCCAAAGGCAAATTTTTTTTTAAAAAACAAATCCTAACAAAATATAACACTCACTTCCCCACACTTAATCCTTACATTGTCCTCAATGCAAGCTTAGACTAAAAATATGAACAATTGGAAGCTCAAAATGTGCAAGGACGAGGTGCCTTTTACTACTGGCTATGTCCCTCCCCCACACTTATCTCACAAAACAAGCAAGTAATTCCAAGGATAAGAGTTAAGGGAGGAGAGGAACAACCTTTAGAATGAAATATTTTCAAACTCTTGTAGGAAAAGTTCTCATCCAGAATGAGAAACATATATCTCTTTAGTGTGCTCACTTCTCCATTGACATTTCTTGGTGGCGAGGGTTCCTGCAAGAGAAACATTGAACTAACAGCAGTATCTGGTCCAAAAAGAAAAACTTGGAGAGATCTAGAGTAACATAAGTATATGTGAGTAGCAAAATCTTCCAAGTAAGTATCACACCCAAGAGAGTCAATAGGATTCCTTTCTATAGGAATCAAATAACCAGGAATATTTTCAAAAATGTCTTGTGTATGCAAAGTGGAAGATGTATGTGCCACCAAAACACATTTTTTTCACATAGATAGTATTGGGTCACTGTGAATATTATTTTACTAACTATAAACTTCAAGTCATGGTAAAAAAAAAACCCATAAACTTTGAGTAATTTTATCATTAATTGAAAAAATAACCAAATCGGGATTCAGGGCCTTTAACATTACAATAATTGAAGAGCCAAATGACAGAAAATTTAAATAATCACCGGATCGAAAATGACACAACGAAAATTAATCTATCGAATATAGATCCTTCACTTAGATTCAACATTATTACCTTTTTTTTTTGGGTAAATTTTTAACATGTTCAAATTGAACGAATATAATACTCCACTATTATATATGGTTAAAAATAGACAGCATATAATTTTGGCTTTGACAGTTGACACGCATTGTCAACGCGCATCACGCACAAATTAATTAAGAGGTTGTTAAAAGGGACGTGTTTAATAACGCATGGTCGATCATAATTTATATGAAGACAAATTGGGAATTATTATGGTATGTTTAAAATTCTTCAAATATTGATAAATTCTTCATGCATGCAACACAAAATGATAGAGACAGAGAGAAATTGAAGGACAACTCTTTGTGGTCTTCATCGAATCGGACAGAATACAGTCATATGGTAAAGACATCTGTGAGTTGCTGGTGTATATAAAAAACTAATTAACAATATATATGATTGTCGTTTCCGTACAAATGAAAGAAAAGTTAAATATTCCCCAGAAAAATGACACAAATTAACAATTAATCTATGGAATATAATAACCCTTAACGCAGATTAAACTTGATCTTTCTAGGAGGTCATGATTAACGTGAATTTATATATGATATGTTTAATCTAATTCAGATAATAATACAATTAAGAATTAAATCTCTTGGCTGTAGTGAGAACGACTGACTCTAGGACGAGTCATCTTTTAACATTAGATATAATTTTCTTTGTGACGAGTCATGTCATCACTGAAAGAAACTTCTCAAAAATTAAAAGTGATGAAGAAATTAAAAGAAACTTTTAATTGAACTAGGACACCAGAGAACGAGTTAAAACAGTGATAGCTGCTTTCAAATTGAACCGAAATTCAAACTACTCTGTTGTTTATGTGGTTTAGACTTTTGAAAAATTAAATACGTAACTTTCTATGGTTGCTAGAGCTTTTTATTAGTATGTATTGAAGTGTCTGTATATGTGTTTGTTGGTTTTGTAGGATCTTTTGAGCCTTCTTGGTTGAAGAACAAAAGAATGTGGAAATGGTCTTGAAGAGCTGAGCATGCAGCACAGAGTATTTATTTAAGAACCTTCTAAACTAAAAATATGAGTGGTTGATAAAGACTATTTAAGTCAAAATATTTAAAATTCAACTAACATATAAAGTTATCTTTTGTTTCAGAAAGATATGTATATCTTTTGGAAAAGAAAAGGAGTAATTTTAATAAAACCAAAACAATTGTATATATTACTCATTAATTCAAATGTTAAAAAAAATAATTCAATTATTTGACTCTAAAGAATTCTCAATACCCGCCGACATAGTTCAACTGTTTTATTATAGTAATAGAAAATAGATGTAGCCAGGAAAAAAGCTAATAGATAAATAAATCCCCACGAGACCATTCTCACATGGTCTTAAAATTAAAGAGTGAACTAGTAATAATTGTAATTTTAAAACTTAAAGTGGTTAAAAATCTATCTTTCTAGTTGGGAATCGGAGGCAATACAATCAAGCTGTATGCATAAATAAGGGCGCAACTCAGTGAAAAGCTCCTGAAAATGTGCTGGATCTTATGCAAATAATAGAGTGCTGGCGATATGGACTCACCAGATGACATCTAACTGGATGTTATGAGGATAATAGAGTGCAACTCAGTGAAAAGCTCCTGAAAATGAATAGTGAGGAAGAAAAAAAAGATATTAAAGAACTGCGTTTTGAGAATCTATTCCTTTTTTTTTCCCTATTCCATTATCCACACAAGATATAGCTAGATACCATTTGACGAATCTACATCACCACTTTAACACTATTTATAACACTTTAGTTGTCACGCCCCGAAAATTAAAGGGTGACCGGCACGGAATATGAGAACTCACATTCCTAAAGCCTTTAAGACATACAAACAAAAGCTTGCCCTAAATATTACAAAAATCTTAAGGGTTCATCCGTTATTTCTAGTTCACACATATATATATATATATATGTGTATTTCTTATTGTCAAAATAGTAAGTTTTTTTTTCCTTTGTTTTTAAATGTACACTTAGATTTACATCATTAAAAGATATTCGGAAACGTATCTACAAGCTTTGATTAATAATGAGTGTCTTTGCTATTCAATGGGAGGTACAAGGACTCAATAGTTCCCATTAATAAAAATAAGGTAAAAGAAGTGCTACAAGAACAAATTATGCAATATAATCATGTAAAATAAATAATTTACCATTGCTTTTAAATTCATAATAAGCCATGAAAACATAAAATAAAATATATAAAGAGGTTTTGATATAAAAAAAACTTTATTTATAAATTCAAATCACGAAATAGTATCAAAAACTCTTTTCAGTTGAGGACTTCAACAGAACGAGTAACAAGCGTGGACACACAGTCCACGAGGGTAAGTAACCAACAGGCGTGGCTGGAGCCACGAATTCAAGCGCGGGAACGATGCCCACGAATATCAAGCGAGCTCGATGTTAACCATGGCGCACCATCACAAGCGCGATCGAAGCAACAAATACAAGCGCAGCCGGAGCCACGAATTACAAGCGTGAGAACAATGCCCACGAATAACAAGCACAGCTGAAGCCACGAATAACAAGCAAGCTCGATATTAACCATGGTGCACCAAGAGCTAACAGTACTGCTGTTAGCAACCAGCGTTCTGTATTCAATCCTCAGGAAAAAAAACATTTTTCAAGCATGCATGGGATCAATATACCATTAAACGAAAGATATCTGTATCCCATAATGAAATCTTATAAAGAAAGAATATTTTATAACAAATGATCCCAGCATGAAAGTTTTCAAATAACATTTTCAAAACTTTCTTTCAAATTCTGTCAGTCACTGAGGAAGGATTCTTTTCAAACAGTATAAGTTCATACAGGGACATTTTTAAAATATATATATCATTATTCAAAAGCATTATTTCGTCTGGGCATACAAATATCAATAAACAAATGTTATAGTTCCAACAAATCTGTTTTCAATCAAATAATATTTAAAACAAAAATATTGATGATATAAATAAATATGACATTGAAAAACATATCATTTATAAAAATTATCATGAAGCACTATTCACTAAACAGCTACTTATCTCTATCATACTACTTACTTTCGTTTATACAATTCTGTAATGTGCTTACTCCTAAATCTCCTGGTGTCACAACCAAAAGAATTTTTCATAACAATTTATTCAATGAAATTTTAGTTGATTATTCTTCTTCAGTAAGTCTCAATAAATAAAAATGAGCTTTTGTATATAAATATTTCACTCAATGCCAACATTCAAGGGATTTTATTTAAATTTCTGTGGAGTTTCATATATGGATATTATATCAACCTTTCAAAAAACACGTTTTCTAATTCAGCTCAATAATACTGCACAATAAACCAACTCCTTTGTTACACCATTCCATAAATCAATTTGTAAATATCCATTAATCTTAGTTTAATTAAATTCTTCTACAAGATTGCACAGCTATTCCAAGCACATCTTAGCTCAGCTCACATAATAAATATCAGGCTATAAAAATCAACAACCATATAGCTCTTGAGCATCCAAATAACTAGTTACAACATCTTCATTATCGCGTTCTACTCCTAGACAAGCAACTACGACACCCTAAATACAACATGAAGCTACACAAGTTAATTTCTCAACATTATTAACATAAGTAATTAGATTCCATAGTTCTACTTTTGCAATCATCACACTATTAATATAAACATATCCAAATACTTCATCCCCTCATGTCTAAACCAAACAAAATCTCCAAGTCTCATTCTTCATTCACACAGTTCGTCAAACACCTTATAGGCATTCAACATAACTCAACAACCAAACCTCTTAATCCACAAGTTGGCAACAGTGAAGCATTGCTAATTGCTAATTAACACACACATATGTTTCGGCACCCACATTCAAATAAACTCATCAAATCCATTAAACCAAAATTCATCAAAGTTCAACGCAATACCCCCCGGGCCAAACCATACATCAGCGCCAACTGAATATATATATATATATATATAATCTCAATACAATTCCACACACTCCCATTCATCAGAGTAAAAGATTAAATACAACAGAAGTAAATTATCTCCAATCCACTCCCCACAACAGCAGCAGCAAAAACAGGGGAGAGAAGAACAGGGAAAACTTCTCTCAAATACACTGCTACTCAAGATAAAAAAAAAAAGGGATTTGAGCTTACCTAAATCCCTAATAGTAGCAACTAAGATGGAAGAGGAAAACGGGAATGAAGCTCAATCCTTTCTAAGCTACCAAGGCACCGAAGAGCAAAGGAAAAATAGAATGACAAAGCTTTGAAGGAAGCAACGCAGAGCTCAGCATTACCGGCACACCCACAGCACACACGCCGTCGACGAACGCACGGATAGGGGAAGGCAGTGGAAGGAGCGATGGAATCACAAGATGGGGTTAGGGATTTGAGGTCTTTTTCACTTCCGGAGCTTTCTCTCCCTTTTTTTTTTCACCCCCACGCGATGCCCTCATAGGCAGTGGCAGGAAAAATAAATAAATAAAATAAAATAAAATCTCATTTAAACTTAAATCTTCATTTTCATTCATTTTTTTAAGGGAAATGTTGTAATTTAATTTGGAAAACAATAATAAAATTCCCCTTTTTAGCAAACCCAAGATTTGAAGCAAATGCATACTCAACAACCTCCATTGCTACCTAGCCCCCGATTTTTTCTTGATCACTAGACCACAATAAATGATAAAATTAATTAACTTATAATTACATTATCAAGATTATTACAATTATTATTTTTCTTATCTCTGTTTTTTTTTATGTTTTTTTTTCTTTCTTTGAAGATGGGCTTACTTTCAACTATACCCATTGTTATAAAATTTAAATCATACCTTTTTTTGAAAAAAAAAATTACTTGATCAATTAATGAGTACTGAAGATCTTAAGAATTTTTAAATTTCTGGGTCATTACATTAGTATAATCTAACACTGTTACATTTTCATATACTAATGTTTTAACACAGACTAAATTTCTGGAACTAAAAACATGAGTTTGAAATTTGAGAGACTAAAATCAAAATAGATCTAAATTTTAGAGACCAAAAATTATATTAACCTAAATGAAATGGGAGAATTGAAAGAGCCATCTAGTAGTTGGTTGCTATGTCTATTGTGCCTTGCGTAGAAAAGATAATTATAGTTACAGCAATGGATGGTGTCAAGTAACAATTTATTGATTGGTGATGCGCCAGACTATTTATTGGGTAAAGAGAAAAAATTGGACCGGACCGGTTGGTTCAACCAAAAAACTGGTCAACCAACCTGTGAACCAAAAAACTGGTCAACCAACCTGTGGTCCAGTTTGGTTTAAATCCTAAACTGAACAAGGAATGGACCAGTATTCAACCTGTGAAACCGGTACAAACCAGAGTAAACCGGGTAACTCGTCCATTGGAGTGGGTTACCCGGTCTAAGTCTTTTTTTGCTCCCAAGAAAGAAAGAAGGAGGAAGTTTATTGGAGAAAGGGAGGAGAAGAAGAAGGAGAAAAAAGAATAAACGAAAGTAGAAGAGAAGATGCTGAAAAATCCTTACCGTGAAAGAGAACCGAAAAATCGTGATGAAAGATGAAGTGGAGAAGTGTGTAAGAATAAAGATGATTTTAGGAGAGTGAAGGCTCAAGATTTGCTGTTGAAGTTGCGAGAAAAAAAGACCGGAAAAAATAGAGACAGCACCGACATGAACTTCAAATTGAAACCGGGAAAGAAGAATATGAAAAGGTAGAGTTAACGTGTTTCCTTGCTCTGACATAACGTGTTTCGGTATTTCATTTTTTTTGTCTGGTTATTCAAAGCTTGCCTAGTGCGATGACTTGTGGAAATAAAAAATTATTTATATTCCTCATAGCCCATCATTCTATCTATGAGTTACTTATTTTATTTATAAATATACTATAAGAGGAGAAAAGGACTTATAATAAAACATTTTATTGATTTTAAAAATTATTTTTGTTGAAAAATATTTCAGCTGTGTAAGGATGGATATTCCCAACATTATTATATGTTGTTATTCTTATAGTTAAACTATTATTAATTTGTTGTTTTTGCTTATATTTTTATATTAGTGATAATTAATGTAGTTGTATTTTGTTAATTAAATTATGTTATTTTAATAAGACCGAGTTGATCTCGGTCTAATCTATTGACTCTTAAACCACTGTCTTTACTGATTTATTGTCTAGTCCAATTTTTGAACCTTGATTGGGCTGTCTTGTGAGGGCTGCCGAGTTACATTTTGGGCCTTCATATTTGCGGTAAATTTATAGCCTAGTTGTTTAAATTGGTTCAAGTGGGCTCGGTAGATGAATAATTATTCGACTGAGATGTAACTAAGAAGAGAAAAAACCCATGACAGTTAAGTCTAGTGGAAGAGGTTAATCTCTCATAACATAACGAACCAAGGTTCGAATCCTCGCTGGGAGAGTTGTCAACATTTAGTGCATAACAATATCTCAAATAGGATTGCCTCGAATAGAAGGATACCTATATTTTAGCCAAAAATTACTGAGAAGAGAAAAAGAACTTTGTCATACCTGGGACGGCAAATTATTTGCTAATCGTAGATGAACAAATCGTCAATTGATGATTTTACAAACCAAGATAGAAGGAGAATGTCAACTTCAAGGATTTCACGTCATTTCAATAGGTTTTCTGAGTTGTATGCACTTCTTTGACACATCCATGTACATTTGGAATACTCAGATTTAAACAAATATGCATGGAGGTTAACAATCTCCTTCCGTCAAGATGAATAAATGAAAGGAAGAGTTTAATTAATGAGTTAAATGTTGTTTCAATTTGGATTCTTCGCATTACATTCATTTTACACTCAAACAATCTCAAGACATTTTAAAGAACTTGCCGTTTCGGCCAGGAAATTTCAAAGAACTTGATAGGAAAAGACTCTCTTGATATATGCCACCTCAAAATTTTGGACTCAGATCGCTTACCTCTGTGGCCGACAAACCTACCTAGTCTCCACATAAAATCATCAGCCAAAGTCTGATTGCAGGATTAGGACATCCACAATAGAAACAGATCTAAAGTTCAATGACATCAATACAAATATGTTCTACTAAAGAGGCTCCATGTTCACTAGCTAAGATGAAAAAACAGATAAATTATTAAGCAATATTCAGAACGTTACAACAACCCTCCTAGGCCTAAGGAAAAACAGATCAGTTTCAGTTCAAGACAGCACGAAATTTATCACGTAGCATACTCTAAATTCAATTGTAAAGTTGCTCGTACCTTCTGCGGGCCTCCAATATATTTTCCCTGTGACCAAAGGCACTAACCCTGACAAAGCCTTCCCCGCCAGGTCCAAAACAATTGCCAGGTGTTATAACCACATGTGTCTTCTCAAGAATCTCAGCAAATATATCCCATGAACTTCGCCCAGGGAAATGAACCCACACATATGGAGCATTTTTACCTCATATACTTTAAATCCGAGGGTTTCAAATGTCTCTGTTATTATGTTTGTGTTTTCTTTGTAGAATCCAATAACATCTTGCACAGGCTGCATTGAATTTCAGCAAGTCTATCAAGCTGGAAGTTTAGCTTCAATTTTTCACTTTAACCATTATAAAACAGTTCCTAGAATTTAACATTAGTGACAGCTAGAACAAGTCTATATCAGTTGCAAGTAAATAATAATTATAAAGAAAATACATTAAAACCTCACAAACTGATAGATGGTTCAAAAATGCAGACTATAAGATAGATATCCTTGCCAAATTTATGGATACTAACCAAAAAAATTTTAAGAGAAAGCGGATAACTAATAGCAGTAGCACTCCAACGAATCAATATAAAGTGGTCACTTTAAACCCACCATAATTTCCAAAAGAAAACCTCATTTAACCTGCGATTACCACTCTCTCTAAAATGTAAAAATAGCCAGAATCGTCATCACCTTTGAAGGACAAAATTAGTTAGATGTGAATCCAACCCTCCCCTCAAGCCACTGGTGGACATATTTTTCTTGCTCCGAGACTAACATAGTCTCTGATTAATACAATATGAATGACATCAGTCTGATTATTAATAGCACAAAATACTGTTTTTTAAAAAATCAGAGACTATATTGAAAGAGAAAAAGATGAGTACAAGAAGACGAAGTGCAAGATGAATGAACCGACGAAGTAGATTAAACCAAAATCCACAACTGATAACCATGGCCTCCTAATCAGACTCATGACTTCGCAGACCGAAAAAGAAGTCAAAATCATGAACAAAAAGAAATTATGCGAGCAATGTGATACTAGTGGAATAGACAAAATCAGAGAATTATGCTGACCTTGAAATTCAAAACTAGAAGTTCCAAAGAAATTTCCCCACCATCAGTCCGTATACAGAAATCCAAAGAAGCACAAATCAATTCATCTTCAAGCTTCTATTATCCACTATCTTCCTTCGAAAAGTGTTAATTAAATACTTAAAATATCATTCTATAAGTTAATAACTGATCAAGAAAATGCAGGATAATATCGGTAATATATATATATATATATATATATTTATATAAGCTGACACAAGAGTGTACGACTGGGGGTTTAAAGCTACTTTCGAGATTCAGTAATATAAAAGATAAAAAGCTCTTTTACGCACAAAATTTCTTAGATTTAGTTTGTAGTCTCGTATTAGAGACATGAGGTAGTACTTACCTCACAAAATCACTTAAAAATAAACTAATCCAATCACCCTTTAAGAATTTTAATTATTGTCATCCGTCAAACAGAAATATATTAGTCCGGAGGGAAAGAGATCACGTCTGAGTGCCTCCTTTCAGACCATCAAGCTTAGTCTAAATTAGGCATAGTTCCACCATATGCAATCCTTATTCCTCAAAATCAAATAATGAAAAATTATTTATTATTATTATTATTATAAAAAAGGAAAATCCCATATATATCACAATTCACCTTTCTGCGTAATATGTGGTAAATAAATTCCGGAAAAAAAATGATATTACTATCTCTGATCATCTGAAGAAATTCCCAGTATTACCACCATAACCAACTTGAAAACGCTCCACTTCTCTCAGCCTCCCTTTTCTGGCTATATCTTCCCTTCCAATAGATTCTGAACATATATCATGCTTTTTTTCCAATGGAATATCTTGCCCTTCCAAACATATCACTAACCTAATTCCGTATGGACGTCTACTGAAGGCAAAGTCATCAAACCACATGGCTGCTAATTTCTTGGCCAAATAAATAAAAAAGGAAACTTGGAAATTTTTTTTTTTTTTTGAAAACACACCCACACATGTGGAAAACTTCCACTTTATGACCCTTCATGGATGTAGCATTGCTTGTTTTTCAAAGGACGATTATATGACGCCATTTTTGGCATTTATCACTGTTGATGCACGCCTACTACCTTCCCAAAACTTTGTCTCTTAGATTAACAAGAGTATAAAGCTTAAATGACCGCGAACTTTCTTAGTGAAATAACACCAACTACAAAGAAATTGCATATCAAGAGGATCCTAGAAGGTTAGGAAAAGCGCAATGAGCAATTTCTAACCTTAGACAAGGATATTTTGAAATTCATGCATTTTTTTAACAGAAAATCGTAGCTCTTCAACTCCAGCTATATTCTTCCTATGGATACCCAGATGAATATTAGTCACAACTCTCAAGGCGGCCAAGTTTCTTCCCTCCTTCAGAAAAAATGAAAATGATATTAAGATCACTGTCGGATGGCATCTAAGAAGACCAAAGGGCTTGTTTAAAATAATTTGTCAACAATGCAATTATTTGGTGGATAAAGCATAATAATATTGTCTGTAATATCCCAAATTTTATGGATTTAAGTAAAGCATGATGACGGATAAAATTTTTAGAGAAATTATTGAGATTAAGACCCTTAAAATATGGTCTAAATAATTATAAAATTGATTTTAGGAATTTAGGACCTATTTTCTTGGAATATTCAAGGAAAAATAGTTAGAGGATAATTTTTGAGCTGAGATTTTTAAGATAATTATTTTATGGACTAAAGAAGCTAATGGAAGAAGAAAATTCATATAAAATATCCAGGTTTGATTTCTGGAATTATTTGATTATCTTAGAAAAATAGAGAAGGATCATATTGAAGGAAAATGAAGACCAAAGGGCATGATAGTCATTTCACGTCCCTTGTCACTTTTAATCTGCCAAAAACACTTCGCCCTTCTCATTTTCTCTGCTACCGACTTGAATAAAAAGGAGAAGGAGCAAAGAGAGCTTGAAAGGGCCAGAAGAAGACGAGCCATCATGAGCTACCAGAGAAAGAATCAGTGATGTTTTTCTTGCATGTAAGTGTGCTTTCTGACTAAAGTGAGTCCTTCAGGCCTTCCTCTATCCTTGTTTTCTTTGATTGGGACTATATGGGAATGAAAGAAGCAATGAGAATCCAGCCCTAGGGAGAGAAATTCAAGAATCGCATGAAAGCTTTGATCAAAGCATAAATTGGGAGTTGTGTGAGAGTGTTCCTGCACTTGCATGCTGCTGTTTGTGTTGATTTTTCTCTGGTTCCTGATTGTCGAAATAGGAGATAGGTGATTCAGGGAGTTAGCTTCGGGTTCTTCTTTTCTTTGGGTGCAATGTTGAATGTTGATGGAATTGAAGAGAGATTTTGTGACCCACATATATATGAAATTGCTTTTGGGTTGGTTCTATTTTAATGACATATTTGAAGACGTTTTGAACCCAATATCTTCATTCTTTTAAGCTGATAGCATGGGTTCCATATTCGAAAGGTGAATGAAAAGTAAATAGTATGATTATGAAGATTAAATAATGCTACATGATATTTTGGAGTGAAGGCTGTGAGGTTTAATGGAAAAGGGACTTGTTATTGTTTTGTTTTGGTTAAATGGTCTTAACTGCTGGATAGGAAAGGGGCTAAATGAGTTTGAATTTTCGAATGCTACATAGATTGGAAAGTGATTATTCTTTAAATCTAGAATTTTAATAGGAGGAGGAATTGTTGAATTTGGGAACCAAAATTTGGTTTAAAGTTTATTGTTTTATGTTCTCAAATACTAAATATTATTCTAGTTAGTGGACCAACCTTACTGTGAACAATGATTAAATTTTATTATAGTAAAATGAGAATCTTAGAGGGGCAAAAGATATGCATATATTGCGAAATGGAGGAATGTGATAGTGGCTGTGATGTTAATGTTGGGATCTGGCAGCTGAAATTAAATCACTTGGCAATGATTTAATTATGTATAAATGGGGAAGTATTTTCAGTCAAGTAGGTTCAAGAGGAAATGTAATCTTAAACTAGGGGATATTAATCTGTCGTTGCCTATATAATTTATAGGATTTGATATTTGTTTGAATCCATTAAGAAAGGAGCCAAGAAGGAAACAAGGGGAAGGGAGTATGGAAGAAAAAGCAAAAGGTAGTAACTCTTTTCCTTTAATGTAATTGTGCATTGATTGCCACATGCTTGGATGTGCTTTTATACTGATTGTGCATGAGAATATATAAGTTGCCTTTGCATGATAATATTTGTCATAACAATATGTGCTGGTTTTCATTTATTTTGGAATGTGGGCACGATATATAGCGACTGGCTATATGGTTGTATGGTGTATGTGCATCATTGATTTATTTAGATGCAAGGTGTTGTTCTCTTTGGCGTGTGTAGCATGTTGTTGTGATCTTGTATGATTACTTGAAGGAAATTTGTTATTACTGAGATTCTCTAGAATCTCACCCCTTCTACCATGTAATACAGCAAGAGCAATTACTCCTAAGGTAGGGGAGTAGTGATTGGTGGAGCTTAAAGGTGCAGAAAGCTAAAGATCTTTAATATACATATATATATGTATTGCTTGAAATGCATCTTTTTGGAGTGAAGATATAATGTATATCTATTTTGATATGTAAATATTCCTCCATAAGGAAGTGGCTAAAGTAGATAAACTATAATAACTGCTATTGAAGGAAATGATCAATATTTTGATATATATATATATATATATATATAGTTCTTATTTTGCCTAAAATTATGTGTCTGTATATGTACCCCGTTGTATGAGCCAATGGCCAAGGTATTGAAGGTTAAACCTTACTGGCTATAGTTGACTTAATGCAAGATTCTAATGGCTGGATGAAAAAAGAATGGGTTTGATGGTTGAATGTGAACCATCGGTTTTAAACGGTTTTTAACGTTTCTGTAAAAAGGTTAAATCAGGTACTTGAACCACTAGACAGGTTACTTTGAAAATGAATTTTTTAAAAGTCTAAAACTTTTCAGAAAATTCTATTCCTTGAACAGGATCAGACCTTGTGTTTTGGAATTGTGAAAAGAAGAAAAAAAATTGTTTTTCCCAGAATTGAAACCTGGCTTTTAATGATTCGAGTAAAATAACTTTACTAGTGTATAAGGAATAGGTGTTTCAAGGTCTATGTGACTGACCCCCTAGTCAAATAAAGCTTCTTGTTGTTGTAATTATTTAATCGAACTTTAATGCTTAAGGGAAGTTGATGAATAAAAAAAATCTTGATTCTGCTTCTTTAAAAATAAGAGGTAAACAGGAAATTCTAAAGTGTGTGAGATAACCTACAACACTAAAATCATCTCCATTTAAACAATTTGGACCAAAAAAAGAAAAACCTCCTACTTAAACAATGAGTTACAATAGAACTGCTTACACCAGAGCTCACCTATCCATTTTAAAATTTAGGCAAAGACCAATTCCTGCTTACACCAGAGCTTACAAGGTGCTGGCCCCACAGAGAACCGCTTTCTGTTTAGGGCAGTTTCTCTTGAAAGTATTATACTGACATTCAGGCCCCTGATTTCAAGATGAAACAGAGAAAAAATGACACGGAAGGAAATGGGAACTGGAGGGTAGTCACTTTGAACTGTAGTCTGAGATCGTCAAAACTATCAAAAACCGCAGCTAGGTCATTACCACCCTCATCATCTTCACCTTAACAAAAGGAACTGTTCAGTAGCCACAATTTCCTGCCTCAATTTCTCTTCAACAACTCAATACAGAAGGTTTAACATAAGTTGTCTTCAATCCATTATTATAAGAATACTTTTAGTGTAAACTTCTCTAAAGATAAGATACCTTTGGATGACCTCTCAGTGTCCCAATCCTATAACGGCATGCATCTTGATCATTATAGAACGCCATATGACAACTGTGGATTAGTGTGGCATCTAACTCCTTTGTTTGACAGCAACCCCTCTTAATGATTGGGAACAAAGGCTGCTGTTGCAGCTGTCGCAAGCAAAGATTTTGGCAAGGAGGACGTCAATCCACCCTCAAGGCAAACGGTAAGTCTGTATAACTGAAGTACTACCAATAGTCTTTGCATGAGCAGTTCCCATCTTCAAAACAATGAAACCAATTTGAATCCCTCACAATTATCTCTCTTTGAACAATCTTGGAGATATATTTGATAGTAGTGTGACAGTCCACACAAGTTCTAAGTTCTTAAAATCCTTGATTGGTGTTCCTGATGGAGTTGAAATGACTCCAAAAGCAGCAGCGAGCTTCTTACTGTGAAAAGAAAGGTTTTGCTCTTTCTGCTCCTCCTCCACATCATGTAGCGCAAAGTTTGTGTCTGGGACATATCCCTCCTTTCATTTTCTTAAGGAGTTCCCCCAAGAACTCATGTATATCATTTGATCTTGGGTGAGATGTGTCACCAACGAGGAACACATGCACTTGCCTTTCGATCTCAATCCAGCTCTTACTTGCCAGCTTCACTATCCCACTAACATCCATAGCCTTTCTCACCTTGGCTACCTCGCCCCACATACCAGCGGTAGCGTAAATGTTGGCCAGAGTGATATAGGTAGCCGGCTTCTCTGGTTCTATTTCAACAATGCTTTCGCTGCTCGTTCAGCCAATTCAAGGTTCCTATGTACATCCTGCAAGTAAAGATGCCCAAAGGAATTTACTTGGCTTTATGGGCATTTTATCAATGATATTCTCTGCTTCTTTGAATCGGCCAGATCTTGCCAACAAAGCTACATCACATGCATAATGATCTGCATTGTGCATCAGTCCATGCTTCTCTTTTATGGAATGGAAATATTCTAGCCCTTTATCCACTAATCCTACATGTGCACAAGCGGAAAGAACCCTAACGAAAGTAACTTGATTAGGCTTAAGACCAGATTTGAGCAGTAAACCAGAGAAATGAAGAGCCTTTTCAGGTTGACCATTCTGAGCATACCCAACAATTAATGAAGTCCAAGATGCCATATCTGGACAAGGCATCTGATTGAAAACCTTTCTTGCATTTTCTGTATTCCCATACTTTGAGTATAAATGAATAAGAGCACTTACAGTATAAGAGTAGGGGTCATACCTTTTATTTTAATTATGATTATCCAGGAGTGATTCTGATTATGATCTGAGTTGCGACCTGGGAGTCTACCACACTTTAAATAGAGCCACTCCTTTTGGACAGCGCTGGAAGGAAGAGAGCAACGCGAATTGGGAAGCGACTGAAACGCATAAACTGATAGGTGCAACTAGACTGTGAACATGCCCTTTTTTTACTTTTTTTTTTTTTCACCACAGTTGTGGAAGAACCCGGCTCCAATACCATGCTAGGATTTGAAGGACTAAGAGTTGAAGGAAATAAGTGTAACGCACTACTCTATACATCTAGATGGAAGCAGATCTATTAATCATGGTTGAAGGTTTACGCCAAAAAGGTGAAATTTTTAAAACTTAAATTAACTCTGCTTCTATCATATACCTCCATTTTCCTGAAAGTTCTATGCTACAAAATAAGACCCGATAGCAGTTTATATTTATCAGAGCTGTACAAATGTTACTTCTGAAAACTCTACCTTTTTGTTCCAGCTCTAATAAATCATGACGAGCAAATACTAATTCATTCATATCATAATATATTATCAATATATATAATATGCTAAACCCTAGCTACGCTAGAACTACCCCTAAGCACTCCTCTTTATGGAGGTACATACATTTACATAACGTCACAAGAAGAAAAATATATATTCATGATTAATTAATTAACTAAGCACCAAGTTCTTCTCCCCTTTCATATTAGCTATGCTGCCACCAACTTCCCTTTCCCCTAGGATGAACTAGGCCTTATGATTAAATATAAGAGAGGGGTGAGATTCAAAGAATCCCAGTAGCTGTAACATCCTAAATTTTATTTGGGTTTATAAGTAGTTATTTATTGAAAGCTTGGATTAAATTTTTGATCATGCAAATAAAAAATATATACAAAATAATAAATTCAAGAAAATGAGATATTTAAAAGAAAATTAAATAAAATAAAACAAAATTGTAAATAAGTGCATAGATATCTAAAAATAAAAGTAGAAAAAAAAATGGCGATGGATGATGATGATCATAATTCAAATTTCAAATCTGCTATATGAAGTTTAATAAAAATATATATATACCTATATTTATATATAAACAAAAAGAATTGAGTTTAACATTAAAAAAAATTATATTGATTGATTCTGGTAGATTTCATATAAATTGACTGTATGTTTAGGTTTAATGGGATTTCAAATAATAATAACAATAAGATAAATCAATTAATTAATTAAATGAAGATTTATTAACTTTAAAGATATAGTAACTTAACCCTACTTCCTACCCATTCATTCTTTATCCTTTAGCCGCCACTCAATTTCTTTTAGCTTTTGCACTATTGTGAATTTGTGGCTTTTCAAAAAGCGTTACTCATTCTTCTACTCTAAACATTCCATCTTCATAAATCAAAATACATTCAAGGTAAACTTTTCCACTCTTGTTTCTTTTCCTTTTTTTATTACCTTTCTCATAATTTCTCTTTACCTCATTCCCTTCATCCTTTTCCCCTTAGTTCACCGTAGGTTTTTTTATCATCATCTCCAAGACATACATACATTTATTAAGGTGTGTACCAACTTTTCTTTTTTTTTATTTCTCGTCTCTTTCCTTCCTCACATTTGACAATTACTATTCATGAATATACACACATCTACATTAATAGGAAAAGGGATGAGACTGATTTGACACCATTGACTGCTGTGTTAATACTTATTGTTTTTTTTTCCTTCATTTAGCCATCTTTCTTCCCTCGCTGTTTTCCTTGTATCATGTGTTTTTGTTTCAGATTCTGCCTCTTCGTACAACTATGCATATATATATATATATATATGCTTGATAGAAATATGAACAAGTATATATGCCTCTCTCTCTATATATATATATATCATCATCATCCTTTATTTCGTTTTTGGTGTTCCTCCCCTCTAATAATAGGTGTGTATACTTATATATATATATATATATATATATATAGGCATGTATATGTGTGTGTATATAAGACTTTCGGTGATATATATATATAGAAATTTACGAATGGTTAGTGTTGAAAGATGGGATAAAGGCTAAATATATATGTTCTTCAACTTTACATGAAGTAAGGATTTCATATAAGTTATTATGAAATGTTAAAATTTTAATAGTACTTATGAAAATTTAATTAGAAGAAACTAATAATATGTGTTGTGGGCTCTAGGATAACTTTGAAGTTTTAGAGTAACTTTCATGTAATTAAAATATGGAATATAATTTTTAGTCTCAAATTGAAAATTAATATTTTATTATGTTGCCTTTCTAGACTCTCTTCGAGAGCCTTTTTTATTAGAATTTTTGTTGTGATTGTTGGAGAGCTGGAAGAAACCATATAACTTGGGGTTTTTCCATGTAGGTGCAATCTTTATCCATCATGATTAAATTTGTATTGACTCTATCAGCCTAATTGATACAAATAAATAAATAAGACTGAAAAGGTGAAGGGATATGATAGTATTATCTTCTACGGTATTTAAATTCTCTTTCAAGCATGAATACATTTTGGTTGTTTTGTGAAACTTTATGGTGATTTGTTTTCTTTCGAGTATGTTTGCATATGATAGATTTGTTACATATTCATGACATGCATAGATGGTTGGACTTAGGAGTTTATAATATGGATATGTGTGATAAACTGTGACCACGTGGTTTGCCTCCACTCAGCGCAAATTGGTTGGCCTTTTTAGGCCCCGTTCATTAATACTTACCTGGTCAGGTTTATAGAGGGGGAATGTAGGATAGTGACACCTCCTGGTTTTTGTTCTTTAAGGAGGGGATCCATAGTTTAGGCTTGGGCTCTATATCTTTGGCCAGATGCATCCTAAGTACTGGAGTAACTTTGGTCAGTCCAATGTGTGGGCCAGACTACGTATAAACTTATGGTTTCAGTCAGCCGAATAAGATTGGATGGAGCAATAATGGAGGAAGCATCCATTGCATATGAACATAGTATATTATTAAATTAGTTATATCTTTTGCTAACAATTATTTAAGCTGTTGCAATATTTATTTGCCTAGCTAATATAAAAATGTTTGGGTAATATTTGTATCTATATGGTTGAACTCTGGGTTATTGAGGCGTTAGTGTTTATCCTAATTATTTAACATTTTTCCAGGTGACAAATCTTATAGGGATCAAGGGAAGGCTCTAAATGAGTGAACCTTAAAGGCTCTAATGTACTCACTATATTATATTTAATTGTCATGGCACTAGGGACTGATTCTTAAAGGAAAAAAATCAGTTTTTATTAATTTCTTATTTGAGGCTACTTTTTATATTAGTACTTGTAAGTATAACTTGTATTGAAGTGAGACCCCTATGGCAAAGAGTATTGAGATCCTATATAGTTTGGGATGAACTCCCTGAGCATTTGTGTGGTTTGGTTGATTAAAAAATAAGTTTACTAGTTAGTCGAATAAGGTGTTACAGTAGCAATAATCATATTTGTTAAATCATGCATGATATAAAACTGAGGAGAATAACATTTTACAAAACAACTAAACTGATCTAAATAACTAACTAAAGCACATATGCTATCATTTAATTGAATCTCATATAATTGTTGTGCATAACTGACTAACTGAACAACTGCATAACTCATTAACTAATTTGTATAACTGAGCAATTACTAACTGATTATTGATCATATGCATAATTGGATATCTAAGCATATACCTAACTGTGTAATCTGATTGTGTAATCTGAATAACTAAGTAACTGTACAGTTGCATAATTGAATAACTGTGCAGCTACTTAGTGATTAACTGAACAATAATTGTGCATCTGCGGTGTATCAAGTTGGTACCCAAGAGGAAGATTGTGGGTAGGCTTAGAGCCAAACATAATTTAAATCCGAAAATATTTTAAATATTAACACTCAAATTGTGTGCATGCGCACATGGAGCCAATTTGTGCATGAAGCAATCCTAGGTGTTCGATCTTTAATGGAGCCATCATCAATCACCACGGGGGAAACAGTTTTTGCGCGTCAGTGTTTGATGAATGGTTCTCCAAGACAGAAAAAGGAAAAGATGGGGGACCCCACGATGTCCTTGAAATTGTCTTTATAGTGCCTCAATCAGCTGATCACAAATGTCCTCAAACTGAAAACCCAAAGCAGTGGTCCTAAATTTTCAAATGAGCAGATCAATGAGATAAAGTAATAATGACAAAAAGGATGGAAAGAAATGTATAGGAAAAATTAATTAATTGTAAAATTGATTAAAAAATGCATTTAATGCTCAAACAACTTCAAAATAGATCTTATAAACAAGAGGGGAGGGAGTACAATGCCTACACTCATAGATATTTTTGCACACCTGAAAAGCATATAGTGTTTGATGCATTTTGGTTAAAGTTTATAAGTATTTTTACACCTTTGTCCCTTTTTGTTTTTTTTTTTGGGTTAGGGATATTTTGGTACTTTCATAGTGTTCATAGGTTCCATGGCAAAAATTAAAGGCCAGTCTGTAAATTTAACAGTTATGTCATTTTTGCTTTAATTTTACAAGTCTGTGGGTATTTGGGACCTTTGTATAATTTTTAGGAAAAATACCTTAAAAAGACATTTAAATAACTCAAATTCTTATTTGCATCAGTGAATTTGTCAAAGTCATAATTAGGTCACATGACTCAAAAAGGGATTTTGAAATTTTATGAAATGACTCTAATGTCCCTTCATTAGCAACCTAGAGAGAAGAGGATTTTCTATCATTCTCGCGTTGCATAGGAGCTCTGAATGAGAGACACTTGGCATTTATCATTACAAAGTTGGAAAATTGATCAAGGAGACAATAATGAGTTTGTTTTTATATGAAATCTTCCTCCGTTAGCCTTGATAGTTTGATCTTGCCATAAAGTTGTTAATTTAGAATTAAAACGTGTTAAATGCCAAATGATACATGTTAATTTTCAAGGTTGTATTATGATAAGTTTTATTTAAAAATTTATTAAACGTGTGGTATGGAAACAAAAAGGTGTTTATTTAGAAATTGAAACACCTTTACATGTGAAATGGAACGTATTACTTTTTAAGGTTATATTATGATCAAACTTTATTCAAAGACTTATTGTAAGTATGTTATAGAACAAAAGGTTGTGAATTTAGAATTGAAATGTGTTAGTTGTGAAATGGAACATGTTAATTTTTAAGGTTGTATTGTGATCAAGTGTTATTCAAAGACTTATGCAAGTATGTTATAGAGACAGAAAGTTATTAATTTAGAATTAAAACTTACTAACTGTGAAATAAAATATGTTAATTTAAAATTCTTCTTTCTTGATAAAGGACATTAAAGTCATTTTATAAAATTTTAAATCCTTATTTGGGTCATGTGATCTGATTTAGAGTTTGACAAATTTAATAACCTAAATAAGAATTTGGATTATTTAAGCGTCTTTTTGAGAAATTCTTCCTAATTTTTAAATTATGCAATTTTGACTAGATATAACTTAGTTAGCCAAACATAGGCTTTTTTATTCCAATAAATTCTTCTTGAATATACCTTAAAACCTTTTCCCGTAATTTTTCTTGAATTTATGAAAATTTTCTGAATTTTCAGGCATTTTATAATTATCCATTTTTAGTATGAAACTTTTCAAAATTATGCTTTCATCCCAACTTCCAACTCTATAAAGAGGAAAGTAATGGCTCTTACAACCGACAGGTAAGTGCCATCTGCTTTAATAGCTGTATCGTGGTAGAATAGTAGTATTATTATTAGTTTATTATATTTATTTAACAAAGTAGTCAAGGGCAAGTGAATTTATCGTCTCCGTAAATGGATGAATGGAGATTATGGTGATATCTAGAATCGATGGGTTAGCTAAGAGAGGCTTTATTAGTGTTAAAGCCAGGGATTGGAAATAACTATGCCAAATTAGGGGAGAAGGACCCTTCCCTAATTATTATCGTAAATAAATATTTTGAAAATACTTTTAAAAAGTTTTAAATTTTTTAAAAAATCTCATTCCTTATACAGAATTGAAACTATGGGATAAGTTTGCATAAAAATTTATGCAAGAGTATTAAATTTCCTGGATCAAACTTGAATTAGTAGTTTGAAGTTATCGTAAATTGACCCAACTAACGTAACGTAGAAAATTGAGGTCTTACAAAATAAAATATTATTAATTGAATATAATAAAATCTGAGTTGTCTAAATCTCATTTTAGATAGCGCGAATGAAATGTATATACATATTCATCTATTATATTATCCTGATTAATTATATTATGCTCTGTTTATGCGATTCTTGACCACTCTGGAACCAAGGTTGTCAAACTCATGAGTTTAAGTAAACTCGTGATAGGTATGTAAACTCGAATCGTAAAGTCGGATTATAAACTCATAAGAATTTATCTCTATTAATAAATAACTATTAAAAATAAATAATTAAATAATTTAAACATAAAAATGACAAAATTTTGGTTAAAATATAATTTAAACCGACATAATTAAAATTAAACCCGTCAACATTCATGGTTTATCTTACTCAATATAGATATTTTTATGAAATTCATACATGAAGCCACTATACATAATCAAATAACAAAATATTTATAAATTTAATAAAAATTATAATTTAGATCACTGATTTGGATTTTCAATATTTTAAAGGTATTTACAATTAAATAATTTAATTGTCTTTTACGCATGCTTTGATATAAATATTTCAATTTTTATATAAATATTTTGCGTAACTTTAACAAAAACGATTTTATCGTTGCATATTAAAAAAATTTTAGTTTGGAATATTATTCCATAGATTTTTTTTTAATATTCAAGTATTTGTTATCACCCACTGAGCGGCATAGGAGAGAACTTCAAAATTCGGTTGCTTTCGGTGAGTTTTGTTGTTAGTTTCAAACTCGCATATAAATCACCGAGTTATTACGATTTCACCGAGTTTAAACGACTAACAAGCCATTTTTTACGAGTTTCCAATAAATGCGATTTTATATGCGTCTTAACACATTTTCTTGAGCTGAAAACGTGAAATCGGCGAGTTTAACGTGTTGAAACGCGAGTTTGATTACCGTGTCTGGAACTCACTATATCACCAATTTTTTTATATTTTATTGTTGTGAAATTTAAATTGCACAATTTAAATTATTTGCATTGAATTTTTAGTTTAGGCTTGGGAATCTGGATCAAGTGATTGAAAAAGTTTTGTACATATTTATGTTGTTGTTGGATTTTCCATGTTGAATGAATATCCATTTTAAAAATGAGCAGAGAATGCTCATCTCTCATTTAGATTATCTTGATAACTTTGAATGATCATTTTTAAAGTAATATTTTGTAGCTAATCCCACACCATAAAGTATTGTTTTCAATGCATTCAGTAACCAAAAAATTAATTAAAAAATATTTTACAGTGTATGATCCACATTCATTTAACAAATTTTTGAGGAGTTAATAACGAAATTAAAATTGCTCGTGAAAAATACTATTAGAGCACAATTGTTCTTGAAAAAATTAATACTTTTAGGGCTAAATTATACTATAAAATATTTTAAGGTACTGAATGAACCATAAAATATTTTAAGAGATTGGATGCATCTAGAAAAATACTTCATAGCGCATCCTAACCCTTAACCCAATAATCAAACACTAAGTTAAATTAAGGATTAAGATGAAAATTTATCCCAAAAGTGTTCTCTCAGGAGTGCTGGGCACCTAGAAATTTATTTGGGTGCAAATTTTTCTTGGATATTTAAAATCATAACAATATTGCTCTATAGTGTTAAAAAACTAATAATGACCGTTAAAATAGTAACATTGACTTTTAATATTTTAAATGGTAGGAAGCAATATTGCTATAAGTTTAAATTTTTGAGGTAAATTTGTATCCAAAAGAAAATTTCAAGTATTCAACATTCATAAGTAAAAATTTTTGAACAAATTTACACCTTAGCCCTTAAATTAAGAAATCTTATATAATTTGAAATGATTCCAAAATTTAATGGAGTTTTTTTTTTTGTTGCCAAAACTGAAAGAATTAATCTGTCTGCATGTTCATAGATATTTTTGCACATCTAAAAATCATATAATGTTGGACGCATTTTGTCTAAAAGTTTATGAGTATTTTTGTACTTTTATCCTCTCTTTTCTTTTTTTTTTTGAGTTAGGGGTATTTTGATACTTTCATGATTTTAGCATAAAGTCCACCACAAAAAGTAAAGGCCGTTACATAAATTTAATAGTTATGTCATTTCGCTTTAATTTTGCAAGTTTGTAAGTCTTTATGACCTTTGTATAATTTTTAAAATATGCAATTTTGACTAAATATAACTTAATTAGTCAAAATAGGCTTTTTATTCCAATAAATTCTTTTTGGGGTGTTTTTACCTTTAATACCTCTTTTATAGCCTAAAAATACCTTAAAAACCTTTTCCCCTATTTTTCTTGAATTTGTGAAACTTTTTTCTGAATTTTCAGGCATATATTTCATAATTATCCCTTTTAGGCTGAAAATTTTTTAAATTATGCTTTCATCCCAACTTGACTTTTCTCTCATACTTTCACTCACTTTGAACTCTAGCATCTCATTTAGCCCATATAAAAATGCCCTAACTTTTCATGTTTAATCGGTATTTTAGATGTCGGATATGACAGAAGCTAAGTTTAGAACATTCGCCAGAATCTGAACAATTGGGAAACCAAAAAAATTGCAACAACCTCCCAAAAACCAGAGGACAAAACAAAAACACCCACATACGCTGAAAAGAACATGGAGGAAAGGTTAAAACTCACTACCTTCACAAGCTTAAGAAGATGGCCAAAGAAAAAGAGAAACCATTAGAAGATGGTGAATAGAAGGAGGAGGAGGCAATCACAGAGCTATGGTTCAAGCAATTACTTTTAACTTGGCGGTTTTTGTTGGAATATTTTTAAAATGAAGAGATGTGTTTTTTAGAAAAGTCATGTCCTTATATAAATTTATTAGATTAATAAATTTATATGAGGGGTTATGTCTTCATATAAATTAATAAATTTATTTGAAGGGTTGTGTCTTTATATAAATTAATATATTTATATGAAGGGTTATGTAGGAAGTTAAAATATTAAATGAACCTACATACTAAATACATTGTATTTAACAAAAGGTCATGTAGGAAGTTAAAACATTAAATGAACCTACATACTAAATTCATTGTATTTATTTAAATTATGTTGGTTCATGAACCAACATATGGTTGTGACTTTTTATTTAGTAAGTTTTTATTCTAAAAGGTATCTCTTCAAGGCATCATTTCATGCTCTATATAAACCCTTCACCATCACTTCATTTGGTGATATACAACACAATCACTAAGATCAAACTCATTGCCTTTGTCTTTGAGTGCACACAGAGATAGAGTCAAATTATCACTTTGTAAAAACCATTGTTGTCTTTGCTTGAATTTTGGAAGTGCAATCCATATTCAAGGGTCTTCATTGTATCCTAAAGGAAATTCACCGGTCAACCCAACTTGCACCCTAAAAGATAGGAATAGGTGGGGGCAAATTAAGTCTAAAGGAAAGTGCTATCCACGCCTTGAAGATATAGTGCACCACTTTCTTCATATCTTCTTCTTGTACTCTTCAAAGAACCATTCCTGCCAATAGTTTTCAAGCGAAAGCGTCAATAATGGTTAAAAGAGACAACCATCAAGTACATACAGATTTATTTTAAAATAAGAAATATTTAATATAATTTGACGGTTTTATGATTAGATCTCAAGCTTATTAAAAACAATTATTTAATGGGTAAAAACCGTCAAATGATTGCTTTCCTATCCTCTGCCAAACCTTATTCCGCCGTATAAGTGAAGATTATTGTGATGAACTACACTACTTCTAGTCTTAAATATAAGAGTTAGTAAGATATTTAATTTGTATTTTAAATATAAGACCTCAATTCACATTGTTTTTTATATTTACTTCTTTTTTTTGCCAAATAGTCCTCATTGTGATTGCACATATTAAATGATTTTTATTATAACATACAGATTAATAAGGGTATTTTGACAAAAAAACAACACTCATTTATTATAAATAACTAACTAAACTAATGTTTTTAATATTTACAAATTAGTTATTTAACTCTTATGTTAAGGACCAGAGGTAGTGTTATCTTTTATTTCTGTGCCCACCCCCCGTATTTAGCCATTCTTTGTCTAGGATTTCCTAGCTAGTACTGGTTTCTAAGTATCGTGTTTCGTTTTTTCCAATATGAAGGTTTCATAAATTTTTATTTAAACCCAATTGGGGGTTAAATCATTTGGAAATTTTAGAATATTAGGAGATTCTATTTGTCGTAAGAGATAGGCATTAGGATAACTCTAGTGTGTCAGCACACAGACACACACACACACACCCACCCATGCATTTTGCCTATTACGCTGCAATTTTTTTTTTTACTACTAAATTGTGTGATAATATTTTATTTAATTGATATTAAGCTTTCTGAGAAACTTACTTTCTAGGCAGTCCAGTATGGTATGTTGGCAACACTCAGGAAATAAAAAAGTAATTAGTTAAAAAGAAGTCGCTTAATTATTTCATATAGCACCAAATCACTTAAAATAAGATAATCTGCCAAGATGTAACAGAGAAAACGACATCATCATTTATGCAGAACACATAATTACAGATAACATTACAAAAGCTGATTTATTTAGAGAGCAACATTAGGCAGAGCTCATTAACCAGTATCAGCTACATTAACATATTAAACACCAACATCTGCATCATTAATCACTCAACGGACTACCTTCCGGATATGAGGCACAAAGGCGGATGGCGGAGGAGGGGATGGCGTGGGGGATGGCGTTGGTGGCGGTGGCGTTACTGGTTCGAACACAACGTTGAACTTTTCATAGACCCCATCAGGACAAAACACCATACGGTAGAAGTCTTTATTATGTTCGTAATGTTTGATCATCAGAGGATAATCATCTTTTCCTCCAAATTTGAAGTTAATATAATACTCATGGGCCGAATCATCAGATTTGGCAATTTCGAACCAACCTGGCATGGTTACAATATCTTCGGTTGGACCAATCACCACCGGGTACTGTTTGCCGCCGGGGATCGAAACATTCCAGTTGCCTGGTTCAGCACAGTGAGAAACCTCAGCAAATTCGAAATCTGTCTTTTCTTCCAACTTGATAGTGTCATCATCCGCATGTAAAATCAAACTCTTATGATCAGAGCCGATGATCACCGTGGTGGCACAGGTATCATGCCCAACTTGATCGACTTCAATTCCACGGGATTTGTTTTTGGCATCCAGAATGTGGTATTGCTCACCAGGCACCACAGCGTTGCCGTAGGTGTCAACCACAACTTCTGCAGCTAGGGTTAGGTGTTGAGTGGAGAAGGCAAAGAGGAGGAGGAGGAGGAGAAGAAACAGAGCAGAGAATGCAGTCTCCATTGTTGTAATAAAGAATGCAATATGATAGGAAAGTGATGAGAGGGTGTGTTATGGAAGAGAGTGAAATATGATAGAAAAGTGAGAGGGTGTGTTGTGGAAATGGTAGCTTGCATGGCTTCTATTTATAGAGTTTAGAAGGCAAAGGTGAGGGACTAGTTTGGTTGCTCGTCACTTTGACGAGCACTCTAAATTCATCAGATATAAACCGTCCAAATCTGAGTTGAACCATCCAGATTTAATTTATTTAAAAATAATTATTTTAATAGATATAGAATCTAAAATAAAGACAATCTTTTAACTATCACTATTTTTAAAAATAATTTTTTATTTAAAAATAATTGATTAAAAATTTTAACTTTGGACTGTTCAAATCAGATCTGAATGATCCAAATCTAATTAGCACCCAAACTGGTTGCCATCTCACTGCTTATAGGCCACCACCACAGCAATTTGCTAAGTTACAAGGGAAATTAGCAAGTTCTGAGTAAATGACTAGGATAAAGGAGGGTTTTTAAATGGGCTAAAAGTAAAGACCGGTTGTACAACTGATCTTTAAAAAAAAAAAAAAAAGGGACCGGTTTCTTAATAACTAATCTGGAAAACAAAATAAAAAATATTTTCAGAATAATAACGATGTGTGAATTCTTTTTTTAAAAAATACGAATTTTATAAAATTGTAACAAACAATCCAACCCAAAAAAATAGCACTAACAAATAATGCAGACTTGAAAATCGCAACAAAAAGTCCAACAATAAGGAATAGCAATAACAAATATCATAAAATGTATTTTTCTCAGGTTGGATCGACAACAAACAAACGCAAAGATCGAGTTATATATAAGCCAGAGAAATTTAAAGATTAAGCCATACTTCGAACTGAAATATCATATGGCGTTTAGGCTATCAAACGCTCAGTCTAAAAATTTATTAAATATTATTTTTAAAATTAGTTATACTATTTTTTAGACTAATTGTATAAGTATCCGATCTAAAAAAGTATATTTTACACCTTATGTCTAAAGAACCAATCTAAAAAGTTCGCCAATATTTAAAATATGTACTAGTGAATGATTTTGTAACAAGGACTAGACTAATTCAAGAATTTAGATCTTATAAAAGGGACTAGAGAAACTATAGATCGAAATATTCAGAGCAAGGGAAAAAATAATTAATAAGATGTACTTAAGGAATTGATAATAACAATAATAATAATCCTAGATACCGGTAGTTGTTGAATAATTTTAATTTAGTTTTCTGTATTTTTTTATTTTTATTGAATTTAATTCATACATGCATGATGTTAATTGTCATAATCTTGCAATCTACAGAGTTGCCTAGTTTAGCTACTTTGCTTTTTAGTTGGCACAAAAAAAAAATAGTAGTACTTTGCTTTTTAATACTTCTTGAAATTTAACTTTTCAGAATAATGTACTAATTTTTAATCTTTACGAGATAAACATCTTTACTTTAGGTTTAATTATGAAATGTGCTTTCTTAGATTGATACAAGACACTTAAAGCCAAAAAAAAAAAAACAAAACACTTGAGAAGTACAGGTTAATTTTGATTCTATATAATTTTCTTAAATTATTTGAGTTCCGTGAGAAGTTAGCTTTACCTCGAAAGTCCTGATCCATCAAGTTCTAAATATAGAAGTTAATTAGAGGATTTATTTTGATTTTAGAGAAAAGGACCTGTACCATTAACGGAGCAAACAATAAAGATGAAATTTAAAAAAACAAAAAAAAAACTATAAGGATTTAATTTAAAACCTGAGAAAACTATAAAGACTACCAAATTAATTTTCTCTTGATTTTATATGTAAAACCTTAATCTCCCTTTATCGGACATATATTTATTATGCTACCTCTGGTCATGAATATAAGAACTAGTTGACTAACTTGAGTAGATTAAAGAAATAAGTTAAGCTGATTATTCTTAATAAATATGGGAAAATTTTCAATTAAGGACCACAGTAGACAATTTATTTCAAACAGCCCCCAAAACATTCTGAAATGTCACTGTAGGACCAAAGGAACAAACTGAAATTAATTCAGGAAAAGAAAAGACATTTTTACTTCTAAAAACTCTGTGACCCTGAAGCACTTCCGCCTCTCTCTAGAAACATTCGATAGCTCCAGCTCCTCTCTCTCTCTCTCACTCGCTGAAAAATCTAATGTTGCGTTGAGAGAGATCATTCGCAATCACTGTCATTCCAGTAAGAAGAGCCTTCACTGTTACTACTATTCTACAATGGAGTGTCTTTGCCGTCGATGCTGTTTTGGTAACAAGAGCCTTCGCTGTTGTCATAGTCTCTCTCACTCTCTATAAGCGACCTCTTTCACTGTCTTTCCATTCAAAATTTTTTGCATATAATACTGCAAATCCTTCTCCATTTCTTCTATTGTAGATTTTATGGATTTGGTTTGGGCTGTCGTGAAGTTCTAAATCAACGAGAAATTTTTTTATTACTCAGATTTGAGATAAAATCATACAATGGGTTGATTTTAAATTCACATTGTTGAGTGTTGAAAGTAAGCCTTTCAGTTCCTATCATGAATTATATTATGAATTTGTAAATTCCACCACTTTAGAAAAATGACAATTTAGTGTTGTGAAAACTCGTATTTTTGTTGTGAATTCACAAATTCTTGTTTTAAACATATACAGTGTTTAATTATTGAAAATTGATTGAAATTAATGCTTGAATGATGTGCAACAACATATCATATATAGCTAGTAGCAGTGGAAGCAATTATTTTGCATCTTCCATGTGGGAGGTGAATATGTGAAAATCTTGGAAAGCAAAATGATAAATGAAGTACCGCACTGAAATTGGCTGGCAACTATGTAAATGCAGAACAAATTAATCTACTTGCAAATGGATGTATTTATGTTGTTAATGGGTGTATCTGAGTTGTAAATATCCTAATTCTACTTTAGAGCAGTCACTCCCAGAGTTATGAACTGTTTTGTTCAACTTTATGAATGAAATAAATCTACTTTACAAATTGTTCTGTTTAACTTTATGAATAAAATAAATCCATTTGTAAATGGACGTATTTATGTTGTTAATGAGCATATCTGTGTTGCAAATGTCCTAATCCTACTTGTGAACCATTGCTCTCAAACTTGTGAATTGTTCTGTTTAACTTTATGAATAAAATAAATCCACTTGCAAATAGACGTATTTATGTTGTTAATGGGTGTAATCGTGCCATAAATTTTCCAATTCTACTTGTGAACTATCGCTCCTAGACTTGTGAATTGTTGTGTTCATGAATTAAATAAATCCACTTATAAATAGACGTATTCTATTGTTAATGGACATATCTGTGTTGCAAATTGCCTAATTCCTCTTGTAAATAGTCCCTCATAGACTTGTGAATTATCATGTTCATTTTCTTCAATTCAACTAGTTCACTTGTAAATGGACGCGTTCTTGTCGTTAATATACGTATCTTCTTTGCAAATTTTCTAATTTCAGTTGTCAATATGACAGCCACATTTGCAAAACATGAAGTTGTTAAGCAATATATCCTTGTTGCTAATTCTCTAATTTCATTTGTCAATAGTATATCATATACTTATAAACTAGTATGGATAAGCAGAAGATTAGAATTAATTGATATGAAAAATACTCATAATATATATTCCCTGAAACTGAAATTGTAAAAATTATCTATACACAAATTTGAACACATTCTAAAGTAGCTTAAATTACATCTTGGATAGAAATATAACAATAGCTATATCATCACCTTTTTTTGTTGTGTCTTTATCCATTGAAACAGTTTCGAAACACCACCTGACTTCGTATTTGTTCTATAAGTAGTGAGCCACCACAACAACTTAGACTTTAGTATGATGTGTTGTTCTTATGGCACAAGGATAAGAACCATCAATACATTCACACAGGTGCAATAATAAAAACTCAAAATAATCAATAAACTCATAAACATTTAATTCCACTACCGCTAGCCATATATAATATGTTGCTGCACATCATTCAAGCTTTAATTTCAATCAATTTTCAATAATTAAATACAGTATATGTTTACAACAGAAATTTATGAATTCACAACAAAAATACGAGTTTTCACAACACTAAATCACCATTTTTCTGGAGAAGTGGAATTTGCAAATTCATAATACAATTCATGATCAGAACTGAAAGGCTTACTCTCAACACTCAACAGTGTGAATCTAAAATCAACCTACTGTATAATTTTATCTCAAATATGAGTAGTAAAAAAATTTCTCATTGATTTAGAACTTCACGACAGCCCAAACCAAACCCATAAAATCTACAATAGAAAAAATGGAGAAGGATTTGCAGTATTATATATAGAAATTTTTGAATGGAAAGGTAGTAAAAGAGGTCACATATAGAGAGAGAGAGACTATGATGACAACAAAAGCTCTTGTTACTAAAACAGCACGATGGTGAAGGCACTCCGTACTAGAATAGTGGTGACAGCAAAGGCTCTCTTTACCAGAATGAAAACGGTGGCGAATGATCTCTCTCAACGTAACAACAGATTTTTCAGAGAGTGAGAGGGAGAGGAGCTTGAGCTATCGAATGTTTCCAGAGAGAAGGGAAAGAGCTTCAAGGTCACAGAGTTTTTAGGGTAAAAATGTCTTTTCTTTTCCTAAATTAATTTCAGTTTGCTACTTTCGTCCTGCAATGACATTTTAGAATGTTTTGGGGGATGTTTGAAATAAATTGTCTACTGTGATCCTTAATTGAAATTTTCTCATGAATATATGTTGTCTTTTCTAAAATATTCTTGCTAATCAAGTGTATTGGCTAGAACTGTCATTATTAGAAGGACTAACTTGGAAAAGAATGTATAAATAAGAGAGACAAAGTGGATTGGGGTCTTATATTTAAGATTAAAATAAAAGTCAAATGAGGTCTTATATTAAGGATCAGAGGTAGTATTTTTCACCCAAAACTACTCCTATTTATTACACATATTAATTAATGTATGAAATCAATAAAAACTGCGTATCCAATATAAATAATCAAAAAGATTTTAGAGCCACCAAAACACATTTTTTAACATAAATATTATTTGGTCACTTTGAGTATTATTTTACTAACTATAAACTTTAAGTCATGGTAAAAAAAACTATAAACTTTGAGTAATTTTATCATTAATTTAAAAAATAACTTAATCGGGATTCAGAGCCTTTAACATTACAATAATTGAAGAGCCAAATGACAGAAAATTTAAATAATCACCGGATCGAAAATGACACAAAACGAAAATTAATCTATCGAAAATAGATCCTTCACTTAGATTAAACATTATTACCTTTTTTTTTTGGGTAAATGTTTAACATGTTCAAATAGAACGAATATAATACTCCACTATCATATATGGTTAAAAATAGACAACATATAATTTAGCTTTGACAGTTGACACGCATCCTCAACGCGCATCACGCACAAATTAATTAAGAGGTTGTTAAAAGAGACGTGTTTAATTACACATGTTCGATCATAATTTATATGAAGACAAATTGGGAATTATTATGGTATGTTTAAAATTCTTCAAATATTGATAAATTCTTCATGCATGCAACACAAAATGATAGAGACGTAGAGAAATTGAAGGACAACTCTTTGTGGTCTTCATCGAATCGGACAGAATATAGTCATGTGGTAAAGACATCTGTGAGTTGCGATGTATATGAAAAAAAACTAATGAACAATATATCTGATTGTCGTTTCCGTACAAATGAAAGAAAATTTAAATATTCCCCAGAAAAATGACACAAATTAACGATTAATCTATGGAATATAATAACCCTTAACGCAGATTAAACTTGATCTTTCTTGGAGGTCATATTTAACGTGAATGTATAAATAATATGTTTAATCTAATTCAGATAAGAATAGAATTAAAAACTAAATCTCTTGGCTGTAGTGAGAACGACTGACTCTAGGACGAGTCAGCTTTTAACATTAGATCTAATTTTCTTTGTGACGAGTCATGTCGTCACTGAAAGAGACTTTTCAAAAATTAAGTAAGTGACGAAGAAATTGAAAGGGACTTTTAATTGAACTAGGACAGCAGAGAACGAGTTAAAACAGTGATAATTGCTTTCAACTTGAACCAAAATTCAAACTACTATGTTGTTTATGTGATTTAGACTTTTGAAAAATTAAATAAGTAACTTTCTATGGTTGCTTGAGCTTTTTATTAGTATGTATTGAAGGGTCTGTATATATATTTTTTGGCCAAAGAAGTGTCTGTATATATGTTTGTGGGTTTTGTAGGATCTTTGGAGCCTCTTGGTTGAAACAAAAGAATGTGGAAATGGTCTTGAGGATCTAGAAGGCAAAGGAAAGTCAAGCCTTGAAGAGCTGAGCATGCAGCACAGAGTATTTATTTAAGGGTTTGTTTGGTTGGAGGGGAGGGGAGGGAAAATGAGCCCCTCCCCTCATTTGGTTAAAAATTTTGGAGGGGAGGGGAGCTAAAATGTCCCCTCCCTCCCCTCCCCTCCCCCCATTTTGGCTCCCCTCCAAATTAGGGGTTTTTGGAGGGGAGCCAAATTTTTGGACCATTATGTCCTTATAGTTTTTTTAATATTCCACTTCTACCCATAAAATATATTATTATAATATTTATTTCAAATAAAAAATATATTATCCTAAGTAAAAAATAAAAAATATATACATTATTATAATTAAAAATATATTATAAAAATTATTTAAAAATAAAAAATTATTTAAATAAAAAATTATAATATTATAAACTTAATTTTTTTTATAAATATATTATTTATTAAATATATTTTAAAGCTGGAAAAAAATAGCATAAAGAGAATAAAATTTCATTTTTCTTAGAGCATATAAAATTTGTTAATTTGATTATTCTAAATATATTATTATATTAATTAGAATAAAAAATTACTGTACCAATTTTTAATACACATATTAATATGATAAGACTGAATTTTTATTAAATTATATGATTTAAATTAAGATGTAAATTAATTTATATAATATATCAATTAAAAACATAAACTAATATGTAAGGGTAAAATGGTAAATTGATTATTACTATCCCTCCCCTCCCCTCCCCTCCTTGAACCAAATAAGGGATCATTAAATATCCTCCCCTCCCCTCCTTTTTAATCAAACCAAACAAGGTGAGGATGAAACCTCCCCTCCCCTCCCCTACCCCTCCCTCCCTTCCCTCCCCTCCCTCCCCTCAAACCAAACAGGCCCTTAAACTAAAAATATGAGTGGTTGATAAAGACTATTTAAGTCAAAATATTCAAAATTCAACTAACATATAAAGTTATCTTTTGTTTCAGAAAGATATGTATATCTTTTGGAAAAGAAAAAGAGTAATTTAGTAAAACTAAAACAAACGTATAAATTACTCATTAATCCAGCTGCTAAAAGAATAGAATAATTTAATTATTTGAGTCTAAAGAATTCTCAATACCCGCCAATATGGTTCAAGTGTTTTATTATATTAATAGGAAATAGATTTACCCGGGGAAAAAGCTAATAGATGAATAAATCACCACGAGACCATACTCACATAGTCTTAAAATTATTAAAGAGTGAAATAGTAGAAATTGTAATTTTAAAATTTAAAGTGGTTAAAAATCTATCTTTCTAGTTAGGATCGCTGGAGGCAATAGAATCAAACTGAATGCGTTTTTTTAAATAGAAAAAAAGGGCAGATATCTTATCTGACGAGCAAACCAACTTTTTATTTTATTATAAGGAGCAATCCTCATAATATTACAAATAGCAGCTACTAATACTACTTTTGCTATATTAACCTATACTGTATATAATACACAACAATAGCCGCTAATTTATTCGATTGAAACGCAAGTAGAGTACCCTTTTCTTTAGATTATTAATTTATTATAGCAATTTTGTGATCAAAACAGGAAGATTCAATTGAGAGTGCCGAATTTCTCAATCAACTTGGCCACCAGCTTGTCAAGAGGAGGCTGTAACTCCTTTATCAAAGGATGTCCGTTCAGGGCATTCTCCCATGAGAGGAACTCGAAGTTCTTTTGGGGACAAATCATCTCCATTTTTGTGGCCTCCTTGATGGCCTTGTAGTTAGTAGAGTTTGCTCCCACCACAATGTCCAGCAGCCCCAAAGTCTTAATGCCCTTGGAGTAAAGGAATTCCTCAGCAAAATCTTTCTCGATCCCTTCAATAAAAATGGCAACTAACTCATTCACCTTCTCAATTGCTTTCTCTCTTTCTTTCCCTTTTGATCGTAGGATGGTGTAGATAGCTGGAATGATCTGAAAACAAAAATCATTTTATTAGAATCTTTAAACACACAAGCTTTTGATGTTTTGGAGCATCAATTCATCAAAGGGATAAGGTTTTTAAATATCTCGGACGTATACACGAAGAAGCACCCAGTACCTAAATTTTTTTTTTTACTCTTATATATCCTGAAATTTTTATTTTGTAACATTTCTGTCCTAACTCGTTATCTACCATTAAGTATGACCGTTAAAGACACATGTCAAACCACATAATTCAATAGTCAAACTTAGCGGATAACAACTAGTATATTTTTGCTATAAAAATAAACTTACGGGACATATAAGAGCCAAAAAAATCCTACAGGTGCTGAATGCTCCTTCATGGATATTTTCAGGGTATTTAAAACCTTGTCCCATTCATCAAACTCTGTCAAAAGAATATTACGTATAGAAGAAGATTTTAGCATAGGTTGTGGAAGTGACACTCACTTTTTGATCATGGTAGTTGACCCAAAAGCGGATTTTGGCCCTTTGATGAGGATCATGAGGCAAGAGTCTAGAAGTGTGACCCCAAGTTTCGTCGATGTACTCCAGAATCACAAGCGACTCAGCTATTGCCTTCTCATTGTGTAACAGCACAGGCACTTTTTTCACAGGATTGTTCGTCAGCAGTAGATCACTTTTGTTCGATAAGTCTTCCTCCATATATTTGTAGGGTATGCCTTTAAGTTTGAGGGCCAGTTCAACCCTTCTACAGTAGGCACATGCCCATGTTCCCAACAGCACAACTTGGTTATCTTTCTCTCCCATTGCTTGTTTCTGTTTTTTTTCTGTGTGATCCATCAATTTGCACCAATGTTAGGGTTTTATAGAAGTTATTTCCCTGCTCAGCCAATGTGCATTGCTTGAGAAAGAAGCAGCAAAATGCATTTTTGCTTTCTTGGACAGAAAGATTGGTCCATTTTGAATAGTAACCAAACAAAAAAAAAAAAAAAAGGGACTTTACAGACAAGATTTCAATGTACCCAAGGACCAAGTCTTTTTCTTCTAGTGAGAAAATTTTAGGAAAGGGGTAGCCATGGACCAAGTCTTATGCAACATAAAGGTTGCATTTTGTGGATGGAAATTTTGATTTCTTATTTATATTGGAACCCACCGAGAAGGTAATTCGGCATTCAAAATGTAGAGTATTTTATTTATGTATTTGAACCAACATTAAATTACTGAGGTTTCTTTTTCTATTTTAACCATTTTTTTAGATTTGCAAATTTGGGACCGCCATGAGAAATGCTTTAAAATTTGTGACTCATTTTGTTTTTCGATTGCAAATTTCTGGTTTTTTTAATTTCTTTTCATATTGGAAGTGAAAATAAATACAGGACTGGCTCAAATTTTGGGGAAGAATAATGAATACTTGAACAAGTCAACACCTTTACCAAACACGTAATACCAAACAAGCATTAGACCACTCACTTAAGCAGAACAGGATGAATAATGAGTTTAATTTATAACAAGTTGCGCATAATAGCCAAATAATATCTGTAAGTCCAATATTTGCTAAAGTGTGGGCCTAATTAATTTTTCTTTTTGGATTAACAAGCTTATTAATTATGTTTACAACAGTAAGGGCTAGCACTTAATCCAGGGGAAGAATATCCAGGTATCTATATATATCTAGATATAATATAGAAAAGATTAATGTGCAAATCCCCACAATTTATTACTTTTACCTTATTTTTAATTAAGTTTTTGAAGTTTTCTTTTCTTCTACTTTTTATTGGTCCTTATAGTTTTCTCAATCATCGACACTGGTTGTTGTGCTTGTAAAAAGTTCTAACTAGTCATATTATTCATGAGTATAATACAACACATCTTTTAGATTCTAAATAATGCGAGGACCTACACAAGTCATGTTTATTCGGTTGTTTACAATGAAGTTGCATATAATTACCAAAAAATCCCAATAACAACAGAGTAGTCTGCATTGCTTGGAATAAGGAATGACAACTTATTCTTATTAGGACTTACTAATAATTATTTTTTTCTTTGGGGTCTAATTGTAATTTCCCAAGCAATAAAATGAAGAGTTAATATAATTTTTTATTCTTAAAATTTTAGCCCATTTTGGTTTTGGTTCCTCAAGTTTCAAAAGCCGTGGTTTTAGTCCCTAGAATTTAGTCTGTCTTAAAACGATGCAATGGTGTTAAAATCTGTTGAAATGTGATAATTAATGATGTTAAAAGTAGTGATATGAACTCACCAGATAACACTTAAGTGGATCTTATATGCTGGATCTTATATCAATAACAAAGTGCAACTCAGTCAAAAGCTCCTAAAATTGAATAGTGAGGAAGAAAAAATAAGAGGCTAAAGATCTAAGTTTTGAGAATCTGTTCTTTTTTTTCCCCTTCTATTATCAAAACAAGATATGACTAGATACCATCTGGTGAGTCTACATCACCATTTTGACATTATTTATGATACTTCAGTAGAATTTAACATTGTTACATTTTCAGAGACTAACATTTTAAGACAAACTAAATTTCTGAAACTAAAAACCATGAGTTTGAAATTTGAGAGACTAGAATCAAAATAGACCTAAATTTAAGGATAAAAAATTATATTGACTCTAAATGAAATGGGAGAATTGAAAGAGCGTAGTTGGTTGCTTTGTCTATTGTGCTCTGAGTAGAAAAGATAGCAATGGTTGGTGTCAACAGTTTATTGGTGATGGGCCAGACTACTTATCGGGCAAAGAAAAGAAAAATCAAACTGGACTGGACCAGTCAGTTCAATTAGAAACCGGTCATACGGCCTATGCTTCAGTCTAGTTTGAGTCCTAAACCAGTTAAGGATTAAGGGTGTGTTTGGATGAAACCAAACCGTGGTTTGGAAAAGTGATTCTGGAGAATAGATTTTGGGGAAAATAGATTCTGTGGAGAATAGATTTTGTAAAAAAGTGATTCTGAGAAGTGAGAGTGTTTGGATAGTTGTTATCAGAAGCACTTTTTATATATACAAATTACTAAAAAAAGACATAAGTTAATATGATAATTACAGAAAAAATAGATTTTATGATATATTTTAATTTGAATGAATAAAATTGTTAATAATATGTTTTTTACCAACATAATTAATAATACATAAGATAATATAATTAATAAATAATTAATGTGTATATATATTTATAAAATATAAGATTAAATATATTTATAAAAAAATATGTTTATAAAAAAAATAACAAGATACATATCATATAGGTCCTCACACTCTCCCTTTTTTCTCCAAAAGCAAAAAAATTTTGCTTTTTCCAAAACCATGGTTTTGGAGTCAAAACCATGGTTTTGACCCAAAACCATGGTTTTGGTTTTTGGAGGGGGTGTTTGGGTAGATTATTTCCCAAACCATGGTTTGGATCCCCAAACCATGGTTTGGGGTGTAACCCAAACACACCCTAAACCTTATTGTGAAAGAGAACTGAAAAATCGTGATAAAAGATGAAGTGGAGAAGTGTTTAAGAATAAAGATTATTTTGGGAGAGTGAAGGCTCAAGATTTGCTGTTGAAGTTGTGAGAAAAAGAGACCGGAAAAAAATAGAGACAGCACCGGCAAGAACTTCAAATTGAAGCTAAGAAGAGCATGAAAAGATGGAGTTAACGTGTTTCCTTGCTCTGACATAACGTGTTTCGGTACTTCATTTTTTCCCCCTGGTTATTCAAAGCTTGCTTAGTGCGATGACTTATGGAAATAAAAAATTATTTATATTATTATATTCTCTGAGTAGCGCAGCACTCTATCTATAAGTTGCTTATATTATATGTAAATATACTAGAAGAGGAGAAAAGGACTCATATTATTATTTTTAAAAATTATTTTTGTTAAAAAAAAATATTTCAGCTGTATAAGGATGGATATTCCCAACATTGTATATTGTTATTGTTATAATTAAACCACTGTTGATTTGTTTGTATTTATTTTATATTTTTATATTAGTGATAATTAATGTAGTTGTATTTTGTTAATTAAATTATATTATTTTAATATGACCGATCTTATCCTGAGTTGATCCTAATCTAACCCACTAACACTTAAACTAATAACTTTATCAGTTTAGTGTCCGATCTGATTTTTTGAACCTTGATTGGATTGTCCTATGAGAGCAACGGAGTTAAATTTTGGGCCTTCATAAATTTAGAGTCCAATTGTTTAAATTGGTTCAAGTGGGCTCGGTAGATGAATAAGACACTAGATTTATGGGCTTGGCCTTGATGACTTCGTCAGTACCAAAGGCAAGCCTCCGCCTTTGGTACCCAAACTGAGCTCAAAGACATGAGGTTGACTCTGACTGAGATGCAACTCTGAGGAGAACAAGAACCTTGCTATACCTTTGACGACAAATTATTTGCTAATCGTAGATGACCAATCATCAATTGATGATTTTACAAAGCAAGATAGAAGGAGAATGTCAACTTCAAGGATTTCCCGTTATTTCAATAGGTTTTCTTTTAGCTGTGCGCGCTTTTTTGATACGCGCGCGCGTACACATATATATTTTGAATACTCAGATATAAACAAATATGCATGGAGGTTAACAATCTCCTTCCATCAAAATGAATAAATGAAAGGAAGAGTTTAATTAATGAGTTAAATTCAAATTTTGCTCCAAAAATTTTCTTTTACCAAATTACCTGTACGTGTTCTTTCAAGTCTCAAAATAAATATTTAATTTAATTAATTTCTTAATCATTAATTAAGCAAACCCCAATTTTCATTGCAAATTCTACGTTGTTATGTAAGATTGACGCGTACATCTCTACCTCATTAGTAAAATTATCTTTGATGTGACTTAGGGTCTATTTGGATTGACAGTGAAAAAACCAGCTTATTTCTAATCTGACTTTTAGAAAAATAAAATTGGGTAAAAGTTAAATTAGATAAAATGAATTGTGTTTGGATTGGAGTTTTAAAAAGTTAGTTTGTAAAAATGATATTGGTAAAAGATTGTTTGGGTTATAATTAAGTAAAAGTAAGTTTGTTTAAGTAAAACAAATGGGACCCACATTTTGTCTCTCTCTCATCACTTTTCCAACTCTATAAGCTGCAGTTTTTAGTTTTTGGTTTACGTATGTGATTTTGGCACAAGTTTTTAATTTTTTAAGCTCTGCGAAATACACTTAAACATATTAAAAGCTAAAAGCTACTTAAAAGTTACTTAAAAGCCACCCAAACATGGCCCCAAACAAGCATTTAATTCAAGTTCTACAATAAACCATACTCTTCCAAGCATCAATTTAGTACATCCAACAATCTCGTTTCTATCAACATATCCCTTCCTTTAGCAACTTGATACATTGTTGTTGCAGTATCATGAACCAGAAGAAAGGATTAAAATAGGTTAAACAAGAGCTTGTTAAGCTCGAACACAAAAATTGTTGGACATTATGTGCCTAATTGGTTGGGCTTTTCAAGGGTGAAAAGTAGCTTATTTTGGGTTGAAACCCGATTGAAAATTTCTATCCTATTTGGAATAAGCTCCTGAAACTAGCGTTCCAATAGAAGCCAACAAATCTAGCTTATTGAAGAGCTTATCTGCTTTTCGACCGACGGAAGTGTCAAGAGAATTCTCTCTCTCTCTCTCACGCGTAGCATCACCGCATTCTTCCCCCACATTTTCCAACCCTCATCCATCAGTTACTTGTTTTTTCTTTTTTTTTTAATTACAAATCAATTATATGATTTTTTTTTAATTTCTCTAACGTTTTAAAATTTAATTCACTCATTAAATTTCACTTCTTTATATTAAATTAATTTTAATTTATTGTATTATGTAAAATTATTTTTTTAATCATGTTTCATTATTTATTAAAACTCATACCTATTTGGTCATTTTACAACCAAACTTATTTTTACTCAATCATATTCCAAACAAGCTTTTACCAATCTCACTTTTACAAACTCCAATCCAAACACAATTCAACTCATTCAATTTAATTTTTACCCAACTTCAGTTTTTCAAAAGTCAAATTAACAATAAACTATTTTTCTAATCGCTAATCCAAACAGACCTTATGTTCATATGACATAACCTTAAACAAAAGATCATGTTATGGCCCAGGTTGGAAGTAAATTCCACCAGAAGCTTGCACATTGCAGTAACTAACCTTCACTCAAATGTTCAGTTTATGCAATAGCTTCGCAAGCTTTAAAGCAAATACACACTTAAGTCCTGCTTTGTTTTCATCATCATTGCTCATGCATGAAACAATCATTCTTCATGGATGAGGAACTATATTGTTTCAATTTGTATTCTTCGCGTTACATTCATTTTACACTCGAAAATCTCAAGATATTTTAAAGAACTTGCCGTTTCGGCCAGGAAATTCCAAAGAACTTGATAGGAAAATACTCTCTTGATAAATGCCACCTCAAAATTTTGGACTCAGATTGCTTACCTCTGTGGCCAGGCCAACAAAACCTACTTAGTCTCTACATAAAATCATCAGCCAAAGTCTAATTGCAGGATTAGGACATCCTCAATAGAAACAGATCTAAAAGTTCAATGACATCAATATAAATATGTCCTACTAAAGAGGCTCCATGTTCACTAGCTAAGATGAAAAAACAGAGATAAATTATTAAGCAATATTCAAAATGTTACAACAACCCTCCTAGGGCTAAGGCAAAATAGATCAGTTTCAGTTCAATACAGCATAAAATTTACTATGTAGCATGCTCTAAATTCAATTGTAAAGTTGCTTGAACCTTCTGCAAGCCTCTAATATATTTTCCCTGTGACCAAAGGCACTAACCCTGACGAAACCTTCCCCACCAGGTCCGAAACCACTGCCAGGTGTTGTAACCACATGAGTCTTCTCAAGAATCTCAGCAAATACATCCCATGAACTTCGCCCAGGGAAATGAACCCACACATATGGAGCATTTTTACCTCCATATGCTTTAAATCCGAGGGTTTCAAATGTCTCTGTTATTATGTTTGTGTTTTCTTTGTAGAATCCAATAACATCTTGCATAGCCTGCATTCCATTTCAGCAAGTCTATCACGCTGCTCATCTCATATGTTTTGAATTTTCACAAAATTTTGTCAAATCACATATCGTTCTGCCCCAAATAACATACTCCCTTCAGTACTAAATGTAGGAGAGATAACTATTTCACAAATATTGAAGAGATTAGTTAAGCTAATTATTTGTAACAAATGTTTGCTTGGTTTCCCTAAAATATCCCCTTTAATCATTACTCCCATGAATGGAAACTCCCTTTAATATGCGCAATTAATATGGATAGTTTGTGGAAAAAATTATAAACTTGGAGACAAAGTTGATCAAGGTCTTATACTTAGGACAAAAGCAAACATTTCAACTAATTCCTACGTTTAGGACTAAAGAGAGTATTATCGAAGGCAAAGAAGTGGGAAACTCAAGGCTCAACTTTGCAACCCACTGTAATAAAAGCAACTAAGCAAGTCATAACAATTCATCATTAACTACAATCAGAGAGGTTGAAAAGGTGGGGTGAATGCGTGCAATATGGGATGATACCAAAATCAGAGAAGTGGAAAAGGCATCAAGTGGATAAAAAGACAGTGACATGCAATAATTGAACTTTTTTTTTCCCAGCGCATAGTCCATTGAACTTGGTCAAATAAAGGTAGCATATGGTATGAACCTAGCTTGCTGGTGAAATGAATTCAAAGACTTCGGCAATAAAACAGTAACTAACCTTAAGGCCTTCTGGTGAGAGGCAAGCCAGACCACCTGTTTGAGAGATATTAGATGCACCATTAAAGCTAGTACACACAATACGGTTGAAATCCCTGGCAACTGGAAAGCCATCTGAAAACAATAACTGCTTTGGAATCACTGTCCATCCCAACCGAACTCCAGTGAAACCAGCATACTTGCTAAATGATGCTGTCTCAATTGCGACCTAAGATTGTTGTGAGGATACAAACATGTTATCAAACAGAAATGCAAAAGGTATTACTTGATGGTCAGAATCAGTTTCCTAAATGAATTCAATTGGCTGCTGCTTATTAAACGTGTACAACTTTAGTGTAGCCCTATGAAGCAGTGACATGAAAAATCTGAGGCATACAGATATTGGACATGCCAAACATTCATGGGAATGAATATTTGAATTCTGCTCTATTGTGCCATAATGCAGGCAGGAACTAATCAGCTAAGCGCAATCAGAAGACATGACAAGGCGCTTATAGCTGAATAAATAAATAAAAGAAAAATTATGTCACAAAACAAAATTATATTTTTGCCCAAAAAATTTAATGGTACGGCCTACAGCAGAACAGTAACACGTAGAACATATGAAGTGGCATATAACATTGAACAAGAGAAGAATCTACCAGATGCATCATTCAATGGAAAACAAATTATAATTTACCATCATTCAAATCGCCCACATATTATGATCATATTAATGGTTAACTAAATGCAAGTCATTAAGATTCATAGTCAAAGGAGCCAAGAGTTGACAAAATGCTAATCGTTAAAAATCAGTTCTGATAGAGGGTGGGTGAGAAGAGACTTCTGGCATACTTCTTTGGCTCCAGGAATTTCAAAGATGGAGCGTGGTTTGTCATCTGAAATGTACATTGCATAAGCAGAATCATAGACAACTATAGACCCATTGTCCTTGGCAAACTGAACTAGTTGAGTTAGTTGCTCCCTTGTTGCTGCGGCACCAGTAGGATTGTTGGGTGAACAGAAAAATATTATGTCTGCCCGCGAAGCTAATGATAAATCAGGAAAGAAACCATTTCTGGCGTACATCTCATGTATTCAATGTTTCCATATTTTTCAGCATCCTTCAGATATTGGCCAGTCTGACCCATAATAACACTGGAGTCCACATAAGCCTGCATAAAAAATTACCATGACATTTATACAGATACAAACCAGGGAACCTGAGCAGAATAAATATATGTTCACTCCATCTTCGCATATTCTTTTTTCAATGTTTTATTTAGCTCACCATCTCTCGTAAGAATATTATGGGCAGATATATAGCCCAAATCAGCCTATTTTCCCTTCTTTCATTATTTATCTGTTTTTTTATACAAGTATTTATCTGTTATTATTTTCACATTTCTTGTTTCTTTTTTCACTTCAGTCTCCCTTGATGCTTGGAGTTAAGCTAGTTAAATGTGCAAATCTGCCCGTATTTGCACTCTTTTGGCCAACGGAATAAAATAGAGAACCATGGTTCAGGTATGCACAAATATAATCTTGAAAGTTTTCCAAAAAGAAAATTCACAATGAAGATGATCAACCACTCAACCAATTAGAATGAATGTAGATAGTTTGTCACACAGGAAGAAAAATCTGACAATGTACACTAAGAGTGCCTTTATTGACGGACAATCATATGTTCAACCATGGAGAAATAGCACATATTCCTCAGAAACCATGAGGGAAGAGCAGTGTGCAGTATATTAAGACAGCATTCATACAAGTTTCACTGCTGACAATTATTGGAATAGTATAAAACGTGTATTCTTGGCAAGAAATCAATCTGCAAGAGCAGTAAAATGTTAAACACTACCAAAGACAGTGTGTTTAGGAATTGAGAGTAAAAAGGAAGGCAAGGAAATGAATCCAAAGAAAATGAAAGAAGGATAAAGGAAGTGAAAGTGGTAGTTAAATGACAGTTTCACTCCCCCGACTTCAGAGAAGCTTCACTCCTCCAATATCCTCCAAATTCAATTAACTTATAATAGAAGCATGGAGCTTTGAAAGATTTTGGAAGGTCGATTAAGTGTGCGTTTGGTTTACAGCTTACCAAAAGTACATTTACCAAACTGACTTGCAAGACAGTAAAAGCAACTCCCACATACGTATTCCAAACTGACTTTTCCATGACTTCTAAGATTTGTGGATGGACTTTCAAAATATAAATTTTTCTATCCAAAAATAGGTTGAGTGGAAGCTAGTTTGCCAAAAGGACTTTTTGGGATACCAAAAGTGGTATCCGAACACCCATAAAATGTTTTCATTGTCCTCTACTCATCATTAATAACTCCCAAAGAAATTGATGGATCATAATGAACAACTGCACATAAAAATTACCGGGTATGATGGGTCTTGTACTGCTATTGTTACATTTGAACCAAACATCATCTGCCACAAAATGAATATGAGAATGCCATTAAGATCTGGAAATAACATGTTGATCATGGAAAACTCCCAATACAAATTTCCCCCTTCTCTTTTCCCCTCCCACAATGAAAGTAAGATGGTAGAGACAGAGTCAGACATCACGTTAAAGAATATTGTCAACCTGGAGGCGAGATATGTCACATTTTGCTCCATCAGAAACAAATATATCACCTTCCTCAATGCCAAGATCGTTGTAAAACGTTGAAGCAATTGCATTTCTTAGTGGCTGCATATATTAGCAATTCCTGTCATTCTTCCAGCATCTTAAATTTCATGGAAAATCAGATAAGAAATAATCTTCAATACTACTATAAATAAAATAGAAGGAACATATTGCTTCCGTGGTCAAATCCTGTCCTTTACTTAATCTTCCTCAGAATAAACATTAAGACTTATTACATGGACTCCAGATTTTTATTTATGACTCCATACAAAGAGACTATTCCCTAGTCAAATCAATTTTTTTATAATAGAAGTTTAAACTAAAAAAGGAAACGAAACATGTCCAGATGACGAGAATATAGAATGATAAAATGAAATTTCGGGCTTTAACTTATGCTAAAAACAACAGCCACCAAAGGCACAAGATGGCACGCAAATCCACTCGGCAAAACTTGGCTAATTCTATATGCATATAGAAATAGAAAGACATCCACTCCACACATACTCTAGAAGGCAGAACCATGGGACCAGAGTGGGAGTACTTGCAGGAAGAGTTGGTGGAGATATGGTTGATGTTGATCAAACAGAAAGCTAACGCAAAAACACGGGAGAAGCAGCTGAAAGTGCATGATTTCCTTATTTTTAGCAATTGTTATTCAAATATCTAGTATCCAAATCCTAACAAGATAATCTATCCAAATCTTAATAAAATATTCTAAATAAAATGCCTTAATTATCCTTATTTTTAGCAATTGTTATTCAAATAACTAAATATCCAAATCCTAACAAGATAATCTATCCAAATCTTGATGAAATATTCTAAATAAAATGACTTAACTATCCTAACGGCTTATTTACAAATTACATATCATAATCTTCTAATTTTTCACTACGTGTCTTGCTCAAGTGATTTTACAATGCATGCCAAATATTGATTCATGGGACGCATTCTGCCAGGAAACAAAAGAAAGATAAGTCTAAGCAAACTATCAGCAAGGGTGAATCATTATTCGCACACTGACTAGAACATGATATGAGAGGATCTCATGATGACAGGATTTATAATTTATATTTATAAGTATAATAATGAACAAACAAAAACTCTTGAAACTGTCAATGCCACATACCTTGTCACCTTGTTCGACTCCATAACCACTATACCCCTCTACAGTAGACAGTGCAAGTGATCTCTGATACAAAAAGTAAGCAATTTCGCACTTACAGCAGGCAAAACACTAGTTTTGTTTAACTGAGTAGAAATATAGCATCATTTATCATGCCACTTTCCAGTCACCAAAATAATAGGAGTGTGCATTCATAAGATATCATTTTCTTACATATTATATGATTTATATGAGGTAAAATTAAGCAAATGCAACCAAGTATAGAAGGGGCATACAGATGACCGCCACAAAAACTGAAGACATAAAAGTGAAACTTGTTCTATAAATCATGTGGTCCATATAAATATCCTTTGAAAACTTGACTATAGGACATCGTCTTTAAGATGGCCATTCTACCTCAGAGGGGCACAGTTAGTCAAACAGTTAACATGGTTCAGCTCATTAAGAGTAAAGCAACACATGATTAATTTTCAGTTTCAGCCACTATCACTTGACTCATTTCATTGGTCATCAATACAATCCTGGATACTATGAGTCATGAAGCTCCCATGCGAGCAGTAATTTCATAAGAATAGAATCACAATTCAGAATATAAAAGATGCATTACGTTCATTTAAGTGAAAGCTTGACCTTTGCCATTGCAGAAGTTATGACTTCAGGAATGGGCTCAGTAGTATCACCAATTCCCAAACTTATCACTTTTGCATCAGGGTACTTCTGCAAGTGTGCAGCCCTTCTTCTAGCAATCTGTTATCCACGATAAAATGGGAAAACAAAGAATGTCAGCGCAAAGGAAAGTATAAAGTAATGCAATATCAAACAATGTAATAAAAACATCCTCAAAAATTTAAGGAGGGGGAACAAAGAAAAATTGTCCATTTTGTCAGCTTACTTGGATTAAACCCAAAAAAAAAAAAAAAAAAGATGGTGCTTGATACCTCTGTTCCCCTCCTTTATAGGTCTTTCTCAAGGCAGACAAGATATAAAAACTTCCAGATTCAAATGTTTCATTTTTAAGCATACATCATAGCATAAATCTCTTTTCCATTATTTTCTGCTCTACAACAATCAACTACAACAACTTTATTCAAATATAACAATTTTTCTAGTTGAGGAATAAGGTGAGAAAAGGCATTCTTTTGAATATCACTTGAATGACAACTTTAACTTTCATAAAGTAAATGAAAGTGGACTCTTTATCACTCAAGATTAAAATAGAACATCAATCAATGCAAATGTTTACATACTCAATCTCCCTCCCTTTTATCTACAAAAACTAGGACTGAACCGCCCGCAGGCTTCAACATATGAACTGCTGATGTGAAACATGTAAACTAAGACATCGATGCCATTTTGTGTACAAGAACGAGGAGCCATTTCCAAAGGGAACATAAAATGGGAGGAAATTAATGCTAAAGAAAGACTATTGATAGTCCAAACTCCATCGGTTGCACTGTGATAATAATCAACCAAATCTAAGGCACTGGAGCAATGGATCAATGAAGAAGAACAAGACTATCAGCAGAAAATGTCAAATGGCATTACAGACCTCTGGAAAGAGATAACCAGCTTGAAGTTTTCCCATGTTTGCATTGCGGGAAACTTTTGTCTTGTAAGCTTCAAAATGAAAAGAAAAGAAGCATATCGTCACACGTGACTTTAAATAACAAAGAAGGAAGAATTCAAGGAATTCTCAGCTTTTCTAGTTTTGGCATGTTCTTTTGCATATGCATTGCTATATAAAGTCCAAAAATCAGCAAATATTCACATTTCAAAGTTTATATAGAATTTTTAAGTACACAAATCAAGTATAGAAGGAAATACTATATAGAATCATGTTTAAAATTCCAGGAACGAGGGTTCAAAATTAACTGGATGGAGTTCATCAATTGGTTGGTGTTATTCAATGGGTTTCAAACTTCATAATTACAGTTTATTAAATAGAGTGAAGATAATCATTCTCAAGTCTTCTTTCAATTAACACCAAAAGACAAATTTGTGCTCAAAGTATACCCTTTCACTCCCCCAAAATGCAGAAGCGGACCTTGCATGAGCTTCTTGCTTCTGTAAACTACTCTTCAAAGATCATATAGTCTACAACAACTCTTCCAATACATATCCTACTAGCTGCCAGAAAAAGCCTATTTGACTACAGAAACCACCTTCAACTTCGGATAGTTTGGGCCAGCATCTTTGTTGATTTGTACAATGTAGAAAGAGCAATTTCAAGATTATTGAATCAAAAAGGTCATTATTGGAAATCTTTGAACTTGAAGCTTTCTTCTGGTCGCTCCATTGCTTCAAATTTCTCAGGAAGAGTATATCCATTGCATTTCATATCCACACTTTTCTAATTTTTCATGTTCTTAAAAATACAAAACAAAACAAAACAAACTGTAGCTAGAATGTCTGAATTGAACTAGATATACATAGTCGTCGTTACAAATTTTTGGTAAACTGTGAGTATGTTCTACTGACTGAAAACCAGAGAACCTTAAGCTCCCTATGATTCGAGCTGGATTGTGCCTTAACTACATAAGCTAGGATTAATAAATTTCGCTCCTCCAGACAAGTCAGAACACTCATTCAGCAGCAACTAACAATGTGTTCATAACCACTAGTATATAGAACGGTTCGGTAACGGTTACTCGGTAATTTACAGACAACTAAGCCATTTGTTAAAAAGGAATCTTCGTTTTGCTGCAAGGAAAAAAGAGCAAAACACAACATGACTCAATCCGCTTTCAAATTCAGTGAGCAATCTATCAGGTCAACGAGAAGGGGAAAAGAAATCTTCACACCGCCTACCTATACCCCAGTATCGCCTAACAACAAAAATCACAACTTTCACTACAAGGAAGGAAAAAGCTATGGAGGAGAAAATTTAAGGATACCAGTGAGCACTTCTTCGGGTGCCGCAACGCATTTACATATGGCCACATTTTTTGCATTCAAGGATACATTTTGACTCCTACAACATCCAAATGAAGCAGAAACGGAAATCATTGCAGGTGAGCTTTGCTGGGTGGGGTCTCATTTGTCTAGGAAAGCAAACAAAAAGCGAAAAACAGAAAGGATTTGAAGTGAAAAAAATACCTTGTATTGAAGTTTGAGGGAGCTAAAAAAGTGGAGGACGAGGAAGAGATTGAGATCGCCGGATTGTGAGAAACCATGGAGGACATCTTCGGCCAGAAGTGGAGATGGGGGAAGTCACTTGTCAGTGCAGGCCTCAGAAGCGGCTGCTCGTCCAGCAGCGCACTTGCAAAAATAGTGAACTTGAACGCATAAACCGTTTTTGGCCATCAAAATCGGGAGAAATTCTTAGGTACTCCCCGAGTACCAGGCCACTTGAACACTGACCAATCAAAAGGCTCCATTTCAGATCTATTTAGTCCTACCTGCATATGTTCTCTCTCCAACTTGCATCGTGTTTGGGAGACGGAAAATGGTTACGGCAGCCAGAAGCGATTTGCAGAAGCCCCACGCTTTGCCGATGGAGGATGAGCGAGGAGACGCCGGGTCAGGACTCCGAGTCGACTGCGAGCCCTAGCTTCGCCCCTTCAAGGACCCTTCCTTGCACTCCGTCTTCAACCTCGAGATGCGCTTCGATTCCTCTGTTGAGTTGGCTTGCTGTGGACCATGAGTTCAAGACGAAGATCGATTCCATGCTTCAATCATTCAACGGCTGGACTTCTCCTTGGAAATTGCACTGATCGGTTGCCTGCTCTGGTCATTGGAAGGTAAAATCCTGATTGCAAATTTCAACTTCTGTTCTTTCATCTGGGTCATGAAATTGGTTAAATGGTAATATCTAAATTGCTTTTTGACTGCCTCTAAAATTTCCCTCACCAATTCGCTAGTTGCTGCTGCAATTCTGGTTGCTAAAGATATCAAATTTCTACTTTCTCTTGAATATTTATCTAAAAATGAAATGAGTTTAATATTTGGGACTCTCTTCTATTCTTGTGTTCTGAAATCTAGCTAATTTGGGGAATTGGGTTAAGTGAGTTGTGTTTTTCTCTCTCTTGGGGTTCGTGCCAATGACTTGCGTGAATGGAAGACACAGGTCAACGCAAAACACCACCCGATCAGCTAGTGGAGGTGGCCGGCGAAGATCGGAAAAAGAAGAAGAAACTGGGCGAACTAGTCACCGAAATAATGGATGATCCCATGGAAGACAAGAACCTAGAGACTAGAACAGAAGATGAGGAAAGACAGTTGGAAGGAAATACACTGGATATTACGGAAACAAGTGCAAAGAAGACACCAGCTTCGTCATACAAACAATCTCTACTTGGCTATAATGGAATAGCTAACGGAGGAGGATGTATGGAATCAGAGGATCTTCTGTTTGATGAAGAAGAAATTAACTGGAAAATGCCAGAACCAACTGAGGAAATTAAAAGGCTTATGCAGATATATCCGGTAGTCCCTATTTCGCCGAAAGAATACAATGAGTGGTGTAAACCATGGAATTATTCATTGATCATTACTGTGTTGGGGCGCAGATTCAATCTGTATGTGCTTAAAAGCCATCTTGTCAGAATCTAGGGGATATCAGAATTTGAATTAGTGGACCTACCAAACAACTACTTTGTAGTTAAGTTTACAAGCCCGGATAACTGGAAAGTGCACTACCGGAAAATATTATATGACGGTCCGTGGGTAATAGCGCAACACTGTGTCTTAGTGCAGAGGTGGACACCATACTTCAATCCTTTCAGGAATCCACTCCGACGCTGCATAACTTGGGTTCGTGTCCCTCATATACCCATACATTGCTACAACCACCACTGCATGGCTCGTGTGGGGGAACGGATTGGACGCCCTCTTAAGGTTGATCTGAATACGCTGGCACTCAACAGATCGAAGGTGGAAAGAGGGAGATACGCCCGCATATGCGTGGAGTTAGATCTCCAGCGTCAACTGGTTCCTAGGATCATTGCAGCAGGGGACAAATTCAATGTTGAGTATGAAGGATTAAACCTTATTTGTTTTGAATGCGGGAGATACGGTCACCGTCGTGAAGGCTGTCCATGGAAACGAAGCACCAACTTGCAGAACACCCAACAACAACAAGGATATGGAGGCTCGGAACAGGAACAACGAGGCCTACCGGAGAAAGCACCAGCGACGGAATCAAAAGAGATGACCGAAACTTTTGGTCCATGGATGTTTGCAGCAGGCCCAAGGAAAGCTCGAATATCAAGTCGAGTATATCAAAAGGAAGGACATAACGGGTCAGGCACCTCACCTAAACCGGTCAGACAAAGAGAGCTACAGACCTCCCAATCGAGGTACGCGGCGCTCAGTAACCTCGAAGAAGAAGAAACAGATAATCAAATCTGGGTGGCGTGCGGGGGTAAGGAGAAAGATAGTGCTGACATCGAAGGAATCAGAAACATGACAGGGCAAAGGAAACAAGTCCTGACCTTAACTCAAGGTCCTTTACTAGCAGAGCAAAAAGGTGGGCCGGTTAAGGCCAGAAACAGAGGGAAAGGAAATAATCAAAACCAAGGAAAAGAGAATGAAACATCAAAGTCAGAGGGCAATGAAAAAACAAAAAATGGAGGTCAAGAAGCTGGGAAAGGAAAAAAAGGGGAGGCCCAAATAGAGCCCTTACCGAAAGAGAAGTCCAAAATGGCCAACAAGAGAGTGCATAGAGTAGTTCAAGGCCAAATGGACCGGCTAGTGGAGACAAAAGGGGCTGGGCAAACCTCTCATACAGACCAAGAACGTGGAAAGCAAACGAACAGTGGGGAACTCATGTCGAGGGAACAACGAATTGAACCAGGACTCACACTGTGTAAAATGACAGAACCACATTTGCTGGACAACCCAAAGCCCCCGGATCTGAAGAGGGAAGACAGTGGTGGGGAATCAGTAGAGATGATAAAGTCAACAACTGGGTCAATAGAAGAAGAAACAGAGGAAGCAGAAGTCGTGCCAAGTACATATGGCAGTAGTTAAGTACCCTTGTATCTCACTCATCTCATCTTTAATTTTTGTTATGATTATTGCTAGTTGGAACTGTAGGGGTGCCGGAGGGCGTGCTTTTCCTATCTTGATTCGTGATATTGTTCACAAAAATAAAATTGATGTTTTGTGCCTAATTGAACCACGAGTAAGCGGGGAAAGAGCTGAAAGAGTAATTAGAAAGCTTAATTTCACAAATTGGATCCGAGTTGAAGCATCTGGTTTTGCAGGAGGAATCTGGGTACTCTGGAACCAGAAAGATGTGAATGTACATTATATTTACTCAAATGAACAGATCCTTCACTGCCTCATTAAGAAAGCTCACTTAGCCGATAGCTTTTATGCTTCTTTTGTCTATGGAGAACCTGACTATCGAAAGAGAGCTCCCCTCTGGCAGGCTATACAAGCAATTGCAGACATCATAGAGGAGCCCTGGCTATTAATTGGTGACTTCAACGCTTACAGGTTCCCATCCAACAAAATGGGAGGGGCAAGGCCGAATATGCAAGCAATGGTGGACTTTAATGATTGCATAACTCAAGCAGGACTCATGGTGGTAGACAATAATCAATCTGATTTCACTTGGGAAAGAGGAGACTTGCGGGAAAAAATAGATTGGTCCCTGTGCAACCTGGCTTGGAAGGAGAGGTCAATTGGTCTAAACACAGCCCTCATAGAAGGTCTAAGCCACGCTTCCATTACCAAGCTGCTTGGTTATTAGAAGAAGGATTTTAGGAGCTAGTAAGTCAAGTTTGGCAAGATGAGGATTGGGTTCATGGAGCAAAAAAATTCCAGACTGAAGCTGCTAAATGGAATATGGAAAAGATTGGCAGCATCCCAGGCCGAAAAAGGAAAGTTCTTCAACGACTCAGTGGGATTGAAAAGAGAAAACTTACACAATGGCATACTGGGCTTAGCCGTCTGGAAGAAAGATTATGGAATGACTATAATAAGCTGATCATGCAAGAAGAACTAATGTGGTTCCAAAGAGCTAGATGTCAATGGCTTCAGTGGGGGGATAAAAACACAAAATATTTCCATGCTACTGCTATGATAAAGAAAAAGAGGAGTGTGATCGCAGAGCTGCAAAATGATGCAGGGGAATGGATCAGAGACAATGAATAGTTGAAGCAAATGGCAAGCGATTACTTCAAAACCCTGTATACGAGTGAAGCAGATCCAAATAGAGTGATAAGCTGGCCCAATGCCTTTCCAGCAATCCAACCATAGCACTTAGACCTGATACATAAGGAAGTGAGCAACATTGAAATAAAAAATGCAGCTTTTGCGATGGGAGCTTTTAAAGCCCCAGGACCAGATGGACTTCCGGCACACTTCTTCCAAACACAGTGGGACAGAATTGGGGACCGAATTTGCAGGCTGGTGAAAGAAATTTTCAGGGACCCATCGAAAATCAAGGAAATTAATTCAACAAATATAGTCCTCATACCCAAGGTGGAACACCCAACGACCTTAAAAGACATGAAACCAATCTCATTGTGCAATGTGAGCTTTAAGATTGTGACCAAGATCATTGCGACAAGGCTGCAGCCAGTGATGGATTACCTAATAGGAGCAGAACAATGCAGTTTTATCAGGGGTAGATCCAGTTGTGATAACATTGTGGTTGCACAAGAAGCCATCCACCTAATGAGAACTAAGCCTGGAAGGAAAGCATATGTTGCAATCAAGGTGGATATGGAGAAGGCCTATGATAGACTAGAATGGTCATTTCTTGAGGATACACTCAGAAGTATTAGCATTAATGAGAACATCGTAAGGGTAATTATAGAATGCACAAGATCAGCTAAAATGAGAGTCCTATGGAATGGTGAAGAAGGGCCTACCTTCACCCCCTCAAGAGGAGTACGCCAGGGAGATCCTCTAAGTCCATATCTGTTTGTTCTGTGCATGGAAAGACTGGGGCAACTTATAAAGGCTAAATGTGCTAACCAAAGATGGAAACCTCTCCGATTCTACAGTGAGGGACCCTACTTATCCCATCTCTTTTTGCGGATGATCTTATCTTGTTTGCTGAAGCCTCACAGAACCAAATCAGAGTCATTAAACAGGTCATGGAAAAATTTTGCATAGACTCAGGACATAGGATTAATCTAAGCAAATCCAAAGCTTTTTTCTCTAGGAATGTCAATTTCCATCGAGCTGCTAGTTTATGCCAAAAGCTTGGCATCGGAATAACACCTGATCTTGGTAAATATCTCGGAGTACCTCTCATTCACAAGAAGGTGACCAAGGAGACATTTGGGCATATCACAAGAAAAGTCAGAGCCAAGCTTTCATGCTGGAAAGGAAAGTTTCTTAATATGGCAGGACGCACTGTACTTATCAAAGCAGTCATAGCAGCTCTTCCATCTTACCAGATGCAATCTACTCTTATACCTAAAGGAGTTTTGAAAGAAATTGAGAAGATTAGCCGAAACTTTCTTTGGAGTCAAGATGAGCATGCACAGAAAATGCACCTTATCTCGTGGGAAAGAATTATGCAGAACAAAGGCATGGGTGGGCTTGGCATTAAAAATCTTGAGAAACAAAATCAAGCTTTTGTAATGAAGTTGTGTTGGGGTCTGGTAACGAAACCTGAAGCCCTATGGGTGCAATGCCTGAGAGCCCGGTATGATTGTGGAAAAGAGACCATTCCTGCAGTTGTCAAACATAAGCAATGCTCATTGACTTGGAAAGCCATTTCTGTGGTATGGGAGAAATTCACCCAAGGACTAGGTAGGAAGCTAAATAGTGGAAGACAGACCAAATTCTGGCTGGACTTATGGACACCGCTTGAAGGACCTCTGATTCAATATGCTTCAAAAAACTTAGATAGAATTGATCCTCATAGCCTGGTTGTAAATTTTGTCTTGCCAAGTGGTCAATGGGATGTCGGGCAATGGAATGAGTTTTTTCCAGAAAATATAACAAGAATCCTCCAACAAATTAGACCACCAAGTGCTGATGAGGAAGATGGGGTATGCTGGCATAATGCCCCGGATGGCCAGTTTACAGTTAAAGCAGCATATAAGTTCTTATCTGAGTCGACTACCAATGCTGAAGGATCGATGTGGAAGAACATATGGCGTTGGCAAGTGCCTGAAAAAATAAAGTACTTCCTTTAGCAAACAGCTCATGAGAGATTAATGACCAACTCACTTAGATCTAAAAGAGGGATAACGGATTCTAGCCTATGCCCCTTAGGCTGTCTATGTGAGGAGAGTATCATACACATATTGAGGGACTGTAATAGAGCGACACAAGTGTGGAAGAAATTTATTCAACCTAACTATTCTGCTGTCTTTTTTTCTCAAAATTTGCAGGACTAGCTCACGTGGAATATGAAGAACAATCCAGCAAGAGAAAGATTCCAACGATGGACATGGACGAAGATCTTTGGCCATGTATGCTAGCTCATCTGGAAAGCACGGTGCAACCAATTATTTGGAAGAGACAACAGCACAGATTCCAAAATCTACCACCAAACTTTGTTTCACATCATGGAGGATATATCTGGAACACAACTACGCCATCAAATCCTCAAGGATCATCAAAGCCTACCTAGACACTGGATTGGACCACCGATGGGTGAACTCAGAGTGGATGTAGATGCATCAGTCCGAGAGAATCAACAAGCAACCTGTGGTGGTGTAGTCCGTGACCATCGAGGAAAGTGGATCATAGGTTTCGCAAGGAAGCTTGGAAACTACCCAGTTGTGGCTGCTGAAATTTTAGCTATCAAAACTGGGATGGAGGTGTGCAAGAGCCTCAATATAAGAGACTTTCAGATACACTCAGACTCACTGGAAGCCATTTCCACCCTGATGAGAGATAGTGGCATAAACCATCCATTCAGACAAGAGATTGAAGAGACAAGGAAACTCATCTATGAAGAGTGGAATATGAAGCTTGCATATGCTGCCCGAGAATCACTACAATGTGCTGATGCGTTAGCAAAGCATGCTCACTCAATTGTGGATCAGATGGAAGTTTATCCTGATGTTACTAACTGCTGCAGGAGATTAGTTTTGATAGACATAGATAATAGGGAAGGAAATATAAATATATAACTCCCCTTATCAAGCGTAGCTTGTCCTTGTACTCAAAAAAAAAAAATCCAGCTAATTCATACTGTTGTTTACTTCTAATTTTGAGGACTCTCCATAAAGAAAACCAAAGATTGAGACTTTCATATGAAGCCAATGCAAAGTTGCTGCGTGACTCGAGAATTTTTCAACAGAGGTTTCAAGAGTGTAGCATTAACTTCCTTGTTGAGGAGGAGGATAAACTGATTGTTGATGCTTCTCTGTATGAATGCAACTGCCAAATCTGACGACAAGGAGGATAATGAGGAAAAGGAAATTAATTTGAGAAAAATTGTTTTAAGCCGGTTCTTAGAGAAATGACATAGTTGATTCTACATGTGTGCTTTATCATTCAAAATGGGAATCAATTGGTGAGTTCTTTATTATTTATTGTTTTTCGTAGTAGATCCTTGTATAAATTCCTTTTTCCATTTTTTTTGGACTATCCTTTGTATACATTCTAGGAAAAAAAATCCAGATTGGCATGGTAATCAATTATCGCAAAGCCATTCTTCACTACCACAATAGCCTTTTCATTTAGCTAACTTCTCATGGCCCTAGTCCTGACAACAAGTTGCATTTTATTTGAATCAGCACATATGAGAAAGGCTTAAGTTATCTATATATCTTTTATATAACATTTATATTCTATGTATTTTTATAAAATTTCTATGAAAATACTATTTATCAGCCATGAAATATATTACCCATCTCAAGTGATGAATAAGACAGAGGGCATGTATTTGGCTTATTATTTACATTGACCAAAAAGAATGTCATACATTGGCCGCATAAGCTAGTTTTACTATCTCACCACTGGGAGAAGCAATTTATAGCATATTCTTAATGTTAATCGTCTCAATATATATATAGCAACAGTATTTGCTTTGACTGGGACATCTCTATCGTATCTCAAGTGTACAGACTACAAAGGAAAGGGAAAATAATTTTAATGTTACAAAGGGAAAAGCTACCAAGGTAAAATTGCAATAAACTCCTCTGCCCATTCAAGATACCCCTCTGCAAAATGGTAGACAATATATCCAATAAATCCACGGCCAACGTAATTGCACTTGTTTTGGCCAAAATGTAGCTGCATTTGCCTGTCCAATGACGTGCCTTGCTCTTAGGCATCGCCATGTATAGTTGCAGTCAGCGACATACCTAAGCTCATAATCACCTTAAACCTGCCTATTAGTACCACCAAACATTCATGTCTTTAGAAGAACCCATCTACTGCTTCAAATTCTATGAGCCAACCATGCCCCCTATTTGCTTTAGCATCTATGGCCGAGGGACTTTCTCATCTGCTGGGCATGCATGCGCAGATTTCACAAGATTAAGCATTCAAACTACAACATATAATACCCATTATTCATTTCCAGAGATATATGTTCTAATCTAAATACTGAATACTAGTTGGAAATAAAAGTACTCATGTAAAATATCTCGGAGTCAACCTCCTTCTATCTAATGAATATATGAATCTTTAAACCTAGTAAAGATCTTCAACATATAATGCAAAGTAGGGTATGCATCTGTTGGAAGTTAGACGTGATATAATTCCAGGAACTTCATCAAGAGAATATGCAAGCCAAAGAAAAAGGATACGCACACACGCTATGAAGTACAGAATAAATTGTAGATGAAGGTCATAAATGTATCCCTGATTAATCTTTTCCAGACACTCCAAATTGGAAGTTGCACTTGCAGTGTCACGGCCAGTTAATTTAGTACACCCGGTCAACTCCAAAAACCTGAGCTTCTTACACTCCTGACACAACGCATCAAAGCCTTTAGCTAATAATTTGGAAAACCTAATCTCAAGGCACTCCAGACGTGGCACAGAATTTGCAACAGCTGCAGCCTCAGAAAAATTAGAAGCCAATTTCAAGTACGCAGAACAATTGAACGCAAAAAAAATAGAAACCAAATTCAAGTAGGCAAAAGAAAACCAATTTAGATTTTGTGATTTAACCGATTTTGCTTCTTGTTTTCTTTTTCAGTGAAACAAATTTTGCTTCTTCGATTTTAACTTTCACAACCCAAATGAAACGAACGGCCGTTGAAATTTGCAATCAGGATTTTACCTTCCAGCGACCAGAGCAGGCGACCGATCAGTGCAATTTCCAAGGAGAAGTCCAGCCGTTGAATGATCGAAGCATGGAATTGATCTTCATCTTGAACTCACGGTCCACCGCGAGCCAACTCAACAAAGGAATCGAAGCACATCTCAAGGTTGAAGACGGAGTGCAACGAGGGGTCCTTGAGGGGGTGAAGCGAGGACTTGCAGTCGACTCGGAGTACTGACCTAGCGTCTCCTCGCTCATCCTCCATCGGCAAGGTATGGGGCTTTTGCAAATCACTTCTGGCTGCCGTAACCATTTTCCGTCTCCCAAACATGTTGCAAGTTGGAGAGAGAGCATGTGCCAGGTAGGATTAAATGGATCTGCCATGGAGCCTTTTGATTGGTCAGTGTTCAAGTGACCTGTTACTCTAGGAGTAACTGGTGTTTATTGTCTCTGAGCGCCAGCCGCAATAATCCATGAACATAACATACAATTAACTAATTTAAATTAAGGAGATTAAAAAAGTTTTACTTGATCATAGTGATAGTATACTGTCTCCATTTGATATAAAAACTAGTTCACTGATTTAAATAGATTAAAAAAATCTGCTAAGTTAGTTATTAGTAGTAAACTAAAAATTTCTCCCCTGCCATACAGGGATTAGAATATTTGATTAGATTTTAAATTCTATTCAATGTTCACTTCTTATAGGAGTATGTTTTTTTATTCATTCAAATGAGATTTGAAGTAGATATGAGAAATTTTGGGAAAACATGTGGAAATTTAAAATTATTTATTTATTCATCCATTTAGGCCCCCAATTAACATAGGAGTACTATTTAATTATGATACTTTCTATTTAATTCAATATATTCAAATTTCAATTAAGATATTATTTGAATTCAAAATTAATTATTAGTTTCTTCATTTGAACCTCCAATGAAATTCTATTTGATAATGATTTTTCTCATTTAATTCAATATACCTAAATTCTAATCAAAGTATTATTCAAATCTCATTAATTAAATATGTTCACATCGCATATTATTATACCCCACCCACTTTTTTAAACGAATTGAGTATTGCAAGTTTTCAAGAATATAGTTGATAATTGATAGGTATTGTTTTCTCTAGAATACTCTTGATAACTATGTGTATTAATTAGAATTACCATTTGATGGAACCTTTAACATGTGTAACTACTACAAAGGACTACTTTGGAAAAAATGGATAAATATAAAAAACAAAGTAGATTGGGGTTTTATATTTACGATCAAATTAAAAGTTAAACTAGCTCTTATATTAAGAACCGGTAGTATGTTACATGATTTGTTTAAAATATTTTTGTGTATGAGTGTATCATTAGATTATATTACCTCTATTCCTTAATATAAAAGTTAGTTTGATTTTTAATTTGGTTAGAAATATAAGACCTCAATCTATTTTGTCCCTCATATTTATCTATTTTTTTCAAAATAATCCTTTCAGTAGTTGCAAATGTTAAAAGTTACGTAAAATAGTAGTCCTAGCTAATACACATGATTATCAAAGGTATTTTAGAGAAGACAATACTTATTTATTATTAATAACTAATTTAATTATTTTCCTTAATTTACTCAAATTAGTCAACTAGTTCTTATATTAAGGACTTGAGGTAATATATCAATTTATAAATTGGACAAATTAGCTAGGAGAAAAATGATAAATATAAATATTTTAAAATAATTTAGTAACTTCTTTAATCTCTTCAAATTAATTAACTAGATCTTATATACTGGAAGTAATATTATATATATACGAGTAATATGTATCAATTATTAACCAAAAATCATGATTATTTAATCTTGATGACTAATATAAGACGCTGACTAAACTTTGTTTTATTGAACAATAATCTAAATGTACTTAAAATTTATAGAGATAAATATGATTGATAGATAGTTGGCTCTTTACGGTGCTCCCAAGCCGGCACAAAACCTTGGCGGCAGCGAAAAGGTGCAAGGAAATTATAGTTATTTGTTAATTGAAAAAATCACGTATTGCAATTGAAATTTTTTTAAATAAATCGATTAATTATATTTATATTCTATCAATCTATCTATTATCAATTGTGAATTAATTATTATTGTCATTAGATTTTGGTGTTTTAAATAAAATTAAATCAATTAATATTAAATTTTAAAGAAATCATTTCAAATTCTAATTACTATTAAACTACGGAATTCAGTTTTTTGTTATATAATATTTGTTCTGAATATTTTTATATGAGATCAGCATAATATTTATTTTTTGTTTCTGTGGTTTAATTATTTCTTTTTCTTTTACCAGCAAGTTTAATTATTTCAAACTCATGAAACGTTAAGTATCTCATGTTTTTTTAATATTATTGACGTTGACAAGATCAAGAAACAAATTTCATTGTTCTTTATTCCCAGGATTGTATAATTATAGTGTATATATTTAATTTCTATGCAACTATTGGATCACTAACCAGATAACAAATAAATTTCAATGCTTTGAGTTTTTCCAAATTCCACTATTATCGGGCCAAATTTTGAGTAAATTCAATATTTTTTATTTATTTTCATAACCCACATGTCCATATACTTTTTATAATAGAAATGTTTAAACTTACAACTTCATGTTAAAAAAAAAAACTCACACGTTCATTAAATTATTTGCAAAGAGCTTGAACCTACAACTTCACATCCAAAAAAACTTTAAAAAAATACATTTGATATTATTGGATTGTAAATCCAGTACATAAATAAATTCAACAATAACTGTAAGTAAGAACTAATTGTTGTTGGGTTGGTAGTCTCTGTTATGCTGTTATAATATACTTCTGTTTTTAGACTTTAAACCCCTGATTTAGTCCTGATTCAGAAGTAATTGGTTGTTTTATATGTATTGTTTTATCTTTTTATTAGTTAAACAAATTGGCTTTTTATCAAAGAAAAATAAGAACTAATAAAGAGGGAGGAGTTCAAAATGCCTTGTAAGTAACTATCATTATAATTACACAAAATCAACTCAAGAGATATTATAAGCTGAGCCCTTATCGTTGGACGCGTCTAGTGTTTGGGCATTTTCCTATTAAATTATTTCTTGCAATTTTATGCTTTGTAAAACTGCTTATTTTCTTTATTTTATTAAATTTTCATTTTCCTTGAATGCATTCTATAATTTTATCCCATTATATATTTATATAAGTTCAATAATTAATTTGTAAATATTAAAATTATTAGTAAGTTAATTATTTATAAAATATGTGTCAGCTTCCTCATCATCTATTTTAATCATTTGTATTGAAAATTACCTTTTCATGGAAAACTTTTTATATGTGCAATTAATAGCATAGGAAGAACAGAGAAAAAAATTATAAAAGCAACATACAAAACGAATTTAAATTTTATATTTAAAATTAAAACCAGCCCATCTACTAGTTTTTACATTTAAAAGCAATGGGAGTAATTGATATGATAAAATATCACCTCTTCCGCTTTTAAATATAAAAACTATTTAATTAATTTGGATAAATTAAAAGAGTCAAATAAATCAGTTAATTATGACAAATGTCACATAAGTTAATTATAACAAATGTAACTTAGTCTTTCTAATATACTCATATATAACATTAGATTATGTATCAACTTATAAGTTAGGTATATTAATTTAGAACTACATTTACCTCCTAATTAGCTTCTATATTTGTAACAACATTTAGTTATGGAAAAATATATTGGAGTATTATATTTATTAGAACTACATTCAACTTCTTAGGCATGAGCATAACACTTGAAATACTCTTTAAGCTAAATTATACAAAACTTTCTTTAACTTTGAATCATGTAAAAAAAAAAAAATTATTAAACTTTAAAACTTAGTACGAACTCAGATAAAAAAAAAAACTTAGTACGAACACAGCTACACTTTTGAACGCTTTATAGATAAACTCCAACAATCAATTTTATATTCCCTTTAAATTATTACCCCCAGGTTTTTAATACAAGACTTTATTTAATTTTTATTTTGATCCTAAATATAAAATTCTAGTCTAATTTGTCTCTCATATTTATCGATTTTTTTCAAGACAATCCTTATAATAATGATAGTCTTAATTAATACATTTGATTAGTAAGGATATTTTAGGAAAAATAATGCATATTTATTACAAATAACTAAACTAATTTTTTTAATCTACTCAAATTAGTTAACTAGCTTTTATATTAAGAAATAGAGGTAATATATTTTTGTATGTATATGATGGCTTGAATTATATGCTTATGAGCTCCTAAACTTTAATATATGAGCAGATAAATAATGAACAGAACTATTGATAAAGAAAATTAGATAGAAAATTAGATAAATAGCATGAGTATCAAATTGGCAAGAGTTCATGAAAAGGAAATGGCATATACAACCGATCGACTAGTTTCTGGGACCACTTGTACATTTGGATAGACTTGTCTCTGTTTCTATTAATTTGTGCAATTAAGAAAAGAAATTTACAATCCGCCCTCAATTAAAGAGAGGAGTCTCCAATTTAGGTGCCTGTCCCTCTCTCTCTCTGTTTTTTTATTGGCATTTTCATTTTTGCTCTTCCTCGCCCTGTTCTTGTTTGCCAAAAATAAACAAGTGAAAATTAAGAATTCGGTCCCAAAGTTCACACCAATAAAGTAGTTGATCCCCAAAGTTCGTAAATAATTTTAACTTTTATTATCTAAGTTAATCCTCATAATTTTTGTAAAACTTTTAATCAAATATCTATGCATACCGTTGGAGCACATTATTATTAGTGTGCTACTGATGTGGCATGCTCCCATGCTAATTTTGACTCAATTTGATTTTCACTCTTTTGAGTTTCTGGCTTAGATTGTGAGTTTTGTTCTTCATGAGTATGGATATAAAAAGAAAAGAAAAAACTTTCAAGAAAGTTGGTTATTTTTTTGTTTTCAAAATAATTTTATAAAGTTATTTTTTGCAACAAGTTCAGATTACAAAAAACAAAAAACTTTGTTTGGATAATAATTATAAAAAAACACGTTTGAAAAAAAAAATTAAAGAAAATCACACTTGAAAAGCAATAGTTGTTGCCGATAGTGACAAGTAGTGGATAATAGGTAAGAAGAGAAAAAAAATTTCTCAAAATATTTCAAAAAAATGAAAAATACAAAAAAAAAAAAAAAACATGTAAAAGTTATTTTGGTTTTTTAGTTCTTAAAAACATATTACTAAAAACAAATTATCAAACAAAGTTTTTTTTTACTTTTCTATTTTTAAAAATAAAAAATTATTTTCAAAATAAGAAAACAAACAAGCTCTAGATTTCTTCCTTTCTTCCTACTTTTTTGTCGTCTTCATTTTTTTGCACACGACTGCCGACTACAATTATAGAGAGGAGAAGAAAAACCATCGGGCAACGACAAGCATAAACGAGAATACCATAACATACAGTGGGGACAATGCTTCGCTGCCAAGTTCAACCCGAACTTCTCACCGCCGGGTGATGGAGAGGACAACAATAATGATGCTATAGTAGTGGGGACGCGAGCAGTACACTCTTCTACATTTTTAGAAATATAATTATTTTTTATCTTAATTATAAGACTCTGTTATTTGTTTTTTAAATTTTTTTTATCATGCTGAAAAATTGGTTCCCCCAAAAAGGTGGGAAGCCGCCTTTCCATGTGTAAGAAAAAAAATTTCTTTCTATATGAATTTTATTTCCTAGAAAATCTAGGGGCTTGTTTGTTTTGTTTTTTGTTTTCTTGTTTTCAAAACAATTTTATAAAATTATTTTTCAGAACAAGTTTTAAAAAGAAAAAATAAAAAAAATGTCTGGATAATAATTTTTAAAAAAATCACTTTTGAAAAAAATTAATAAAAAATCATACTTGGTAGGTAATAGTTGTTGTTAGTAGTGATAGGTAGTGGATAGTAAGTAAGAAAATAAGAAGATTTCTTAGAATTTTTCAGAATAGAAAATAAAAAACAAAAAAAAAGAAAACATATAAAAATTGTTTTGGTTTTTTAGTTTTTAAAAACATATTACTGTTTTTTGTTTTTAAAAACAATCAACTAAAAACAAATTATCAAACAACTTTTTGTGTTTTTCTGTTTTTAAAAACTAAAAATTATTTTCAAAATAAGGAACAAACAAGCCTCTAATTTTTTTTTTTCCATTCCGATCACAACATTTTCAGCTTACCAAACATGCCTAGCTATTGGGATCAATATAAATGAATTTAATTTCATTTTAGGATTAATAAATTGTAAAATTATAGTTTTTGTCTTTTTGAGTCTTAATCCGTAATTTAGAATTACCTTCCATAATTTAATACTAAAAATGTAAGAAAGAAGCCACTAGTCCACTATTGTAGCTAAGTGTCCTAAAGTTAAATAAATTGATGCTTAAAAATAACTTTTTTATACAAGATGATTAAAAATATTTAAAATGACTAATTTATACCAGTCTAGTCTTTTTTAATTATCACTTGAAGGAGGAAATTTTGGTCCTTTTTATTTGTTACTTTTATCCTATTTAATGCTTCATTTTCAATTCAATCCCTATCAATTAAGGGAGCCAAAAGTAAAGATGAAAAGAAAGACAATGAGTAAGAAAAATATACTAATTATTTAATAAACATAAAAATAAAAGATTTTATGTATTTAATAATTTTCTTAATATGTGGAAAACTATTATAAATGATAATTAAAAAGTACCAGAGAGCACGGTGGTATATAATTTAATTAAGGTTAAAGTATATATTTAGTTTTTTAACTTCGTATAATGTTTCAATTTGATCCTTTAACTTTAAAAAACATATATTTAGTTCTTTCACCCTAAAATCATTAGGTTTTAATAATACTTTTTGTAACAATCATAAATTTTTTGAGAATTAAACATAATATGTTAGCATTTGGAAATGTTTTATCAATATTTAAGATTTTAATGTTATTATTTTTTAAAAAAAATTTAGAGTTAAAGGATTAAAAGTATAATTTTTAAAGTTAAGAGACCAAATTAAAATTTTATATAAAATTAAAAGATTAAATGTATTTTTTAGTCTTTAATTAATGAGCAAACTAAGATTCTCAAACGACATGCCTCATCATTATTAAAGTGATATCCTTGTGGTTTCCCGATGGAATTTCATCTAACTTCTTCGACGTTGACAAGCCTGTGGCCCGTCCCTCTTATGCGCAACTGGATTCAACTGACGCGTAAAATAAAATGAAAATTGAAAATGAACATAAAAATAATTTATAATTTTAGAATGTAATATGTTTTTCATGTAATACATTATAATTGTTCTCCAATTCTCCTGCCAAAGGTTAGATGGCAACTTATTTAGATTTTTCCCCTCTTGTAATACACACATATATCCTTTTGGGGCAATTATCAATTTTTTTTAAAATTTAATTATAAAAAAGTCCTAATATCAAGTGCTCAACTTGAACGCGTTGCCATTCCTTACTTTAAAACTTGTTATTTTTTTTTCACTTGTCAATCTTTTTTTCTTTGATATTAGAATCTCATTAGGATGTTTTTACTTTTCATTTAAATTATGAGAATTATGCCGGAACTGTTGAATTTTTTAGATACTGATTCTTATATCGAAAAATGTTTCTTTCTATTTGTACTATTTCAGATACAAATTTTATAATAATTAAATCCCTTGCTTGGAACCAAATTGTACTTCTTCCTGTCATTTTCACTCACAATTTACATAGTTTTTAATTTTTTAATAATTTAAAAATTATGGAAACATTGTTGAAATAGGTATAGAAGGATTGCAGAAATCAAAATAATGAAAGTATTAATAGATGAAGCCCAAGTCCTATAATTTTTTTTATATTAAGGTATTTTAGTCAAATAGTATTAAGTTAAATTTCGTTATAAACTAGATTATTTGACAATTTTTTAAGAAAAAGACTTCAATACTTAATCTTAAATATCTAATATATTTTTGTCCAATCAAGTTAAGTGAATTATAAAGTACTTAAGAATATGATTTGATTAGAAACAGTTATTTTACGATATAAAGCTAAGCATATAAGTTTTTACTGCTTTTTAATTTATGCATGTAAGATTAAACAATAATTACTTCATAATTAAGAGAATCAAAATAACATCCAACATTTTCATTAAAAATGATTAAAAATATCTCATATAATTTTTTATTATTCATTGACACAAACGTCACCTTTTTATCATGCATATTCTTATACAAGTCAAGATTTTTTTTTATAAAAAAAACAAATTTAGATGTCCTTCTACAAATACACTTGCAAAATTTGTAGTTTAATTAAATTTTTTATAATAATTACTCTAATAAATAAAAGGAGTTTTGGAAGAATCACCTTCAACGAAATCCAACAATGTTTACTCAATATCAGATAATTATATAAAAAAATTAAAAGAGTATACCATAAATAATAAAAGAAATTTTAGGGCATATTACATTAATTCTGGGAAAAATTGATAATGATTTTCTGTTTGAAAATTTAATTAGCTAAGAGGACTTGAATTTGAGCAGGTGCAAGTATGATCCCTGAATACAATATATCTTTTGTTATGTGCAAATGACTTTCGTATTGATAATTATTGCATATCATTGATAACATGTTACACACAATAGAAGATATGTTGTACTTACATATCATAATTACACTCGTTCAAATTTATGTTCCTTCAGCCAATTAAATTTCAATCAGGGATTTTTTTTTTACTAATTTTCTCATTAATTCTGCACAGGATAGCAAGAGTACCGCCCGTTTGTTATCATGTACGTGGGTGCGCCGCTGCTTTACCAACACGCTCCCCCGGCTCCGCTGTTTCTGGTGAGTGTCTTTGGGCTCCTCATTATAAAAGGGGAATCTTCCAAATCAAAGCGGTGCTCTGGATCCAACAGGAAATCCCATTTGCAAGAAAAAGAGAAAATCTTATATATATAAAAAATGAAATGCCTTCGAGCTTTTAATTCCCACTGTATTTTACGCTCTAGTTTCTGCTCAGAGTAAGAGCACGACAGATCTGGATCGCGACGGCAGAGATCTACTTTCTTTGATTTCATTTCAGGCGGTCCTTTTCTACTTGCCCAAATAATTCAAGCTATCTCTTTCTGTTTCTTTCATCTCAAGTTTTATCTTTCAGGTCTGTCTGCTCCGTCTAATGCTATCTTTGTTGCTTGAGTTTCGTTTATGTTGATCTGTTTTCTTTACTTCGTTGTAGCGGGTTGCAGCTTGTTTTTTGTTTGCTTTGGTAACGATTTGCCATTTCAATTGACATTTGATTATTTGCTAATATCTGGAGGAGCTAGCGGATAAGATAAGCTTAATTTGTCGGAACTTCTTTGTTAATTGTGGTATGGTTGTCATATTGTCGTGTAAACTAACTGCAATTAGAACGGACTCACCAAGCTATAGAAAGAGATATGGAAAGAATTACAATTTATGGGGTCTGACTAAATTAGCTGGAGATACTTATATTCGCTGTGCGTCATTAGCTTGGTGCTGCCGAGATTTGATTGATGCTATGCTTTCCTGCTTTTCACTCAAATGTTAAACGGTAAACCTTTGAGGTTCGATTGGGAGCTGTGGGGAGAGCAGTTTTTTCATCCTTTTGTAGAGGTATAGTGAAATCGCGCTCCAAACTTCAAATATGCTAGCTAGAACTCATAAATGGCTTAAATGTAATAGATCATGCAAAGCAAAAAAACATGAGATGTTAGAAATAGAAACATAAAAAAACTAAGGTTAATAGCTTTTAATGGCCTATGAAAAATTTAGTTCAGTTCAGATTGTACTTCAATAGCATGTACTCCATACCGTGTATTGAACATAATCTTATCAAATGTTTCGGGATGTCATTAGTTTCCTTTAGAATATAGCCTAGGACTTAGACAACTGTGGGTATTTAATGTTCCCTGTCTTCTAAACACTTGGTTCTTTTGAAATTTATACTCAAAACCATTCCAATGTATATCATCCCAATAATGTACATTTTTGGAACATGTGGCTGTACATTGATATGAGATTGTCACTGTAAGTGCTCTGGCATGTATATCATCTGTGAGTTTCCTGTGATACCTTGAGTCATTTGATAGCGTACTATGTTGTTCTACATGCAGATGTTTGGCATTCATTTTGCTATTTCAATTTACTTGTAGATAAATATAATGCTCTAAGATTTAAAGATAAGTAGTATGCTTATATGGTATTTGAGACATTTTAGTAGTTTAGGAAGCAGAGATACTATGCACTTCTGAATTGAAAGAAGTAAGTGTAAAAAGCATGATAACATAAAAGGAAGTAACTTCCTTTTCTGGAATTACTATAATCAAGCTAATGTCTAACACTTGTGCATTGTGCTAGGTTTGAGAGGCTCATTGCTACGATCATGTCAAGGAGGCCAGTAAATGTTTCCCGGCGCTTAGCTGATGGTGGGAGCATTCCATTTGTGGGCTCAATTCAGTCTAAATCTAACAGCTCCCCTTTACTGTCCATTGGTCTCGTTGTTGTGGTGCTTCCCTATGCATTTCTGTTGATTTTATATTAGTGAAAGAAAATTTAGCATCCTTAAAGTTTAGTGTGCAATACTTTTATGCACATGTTTGTTGCAACATCGATGCATCAAATTACTCCTACAGTGGCCCTTTCCCTGCCCCTTCCCATTATGGTTATTTCAACTTGTATATTCCATTGCATTCATCGCATATTGAGTTGGCTGTATACTGAATTTGAGTTTTGCGACTTTCAGGGTGCGATCCTCATCGTTGGTTACGTTTATAGCAATTCAGGTTTGTAAATAATCTGTTGACTAGAATCACCTTAAATTAAGAACATATCATTTTTAATGCAAAAGGGAAGCATCTTGAATATGTCCCCAACTATTCAACATCACGCTTCAAATACTAATTGACACAGTGACTCACTTCCGGGATCTAGTCTTTTTGAGCTTGAATTTTCTGAACTCTCTTTAGGGATGGATTTGTTTTGTCAATAAGATGCTCTCACAATCTCATAAGGCCACAAGAAGCGCACAGAGAAGTATTCAAATTTTCATACCCTCAGTGGGTTAAAGTAAAATAAGAGGCTATAAATAACATAGATAGCAACCTCAGCTTAAGCCATAAACATGGAATAATTCATTGAGTAACACTTTTCCCTACGAGGAAGATTAGCAGCAGTCCAATTTGAACCTTTCCAAGATCAGTTAAGTTTCTTTCTTTCCTTCTCTTTTAGCGCCCTCCTGTCTGTGTCTTGGAATCATACCAAATTAATGCCACTCCTTTATCAATGAACCTTCCAATTCCTTTTAAACCTTCCTAAATTTAATAAGTAATTGAGTAATTTAACTTCGAATTGTGACGTTATACAAGCCAGAAGCAGAGAATAATAAATTAATATACGGAAGAAAATGAATCTTGTCACATTCTGCCATGAAAATCACATATCTTGTTAAATCCTTATTTTTAACAAAATATTTAATAGATAAAAGAAAAAACATGCAGAAAAAAATACCACTTGCGTCATTAATGAAGAAGGCCTAAAAATTATTAGTTTGTTTGTAAACTCCATAACGAAGCTGATTTTGCTAACTTTATTTGCTCACTTGGCAGGTGGAGCAAGTGTTGATATTAAGGGTTTAAGTAGACTTGAAGGTAATACTTGTACCATTTTTGTTCTTTTGTTGTGTTATTGAAATTCAAGCTTCCATAGCAATTTTATATAGGCGAACAGTCAAGCACTTGATTGTCATTGTAGCAGAAGTAGGGAAATGCTAAATTAATTAGATTTCCTGTTTTCTCTAAATTTATCTCGCACATGGGTTATCTTGATGCATAATTTATTGTTAATTTGGTAACCATCCGCTCATATGGACCGAGTTAGCTTCTAGAAAATGTGATATCACCTGGTTTCTTGTCTCAAAATGTGAATGCTGTATTGAATAACATGAAAGCGGTTAGCTTGATTCGTTTTTTTCATATAGATAGCATTATGTAAATTTTTTAATTCGGATATATCTTATTTAAGCCTTATTTACCTTTTCTTCAGGAGTGAGAGTGGTAACTGGTATTTCTATGCTTTCTTTGATATTGTTCTGTGTTGAAATGCCTGAAGCTTATTTAGATCAAATGCTATTCTGGCCATGATGAACATGTTTTAAGCTAACTGCATGTCGAGGGCTTAAGTAACTCGTTCCTTGCTTGTTCCGATCCTAATAAAGAGCTTCAGATCCGATTCTGCACTACATACGATATTCCATTCCAGCCCTACAGCTTATATTTTGAACTGATTGCTTGGTGTTCAGATTTTAAGTACCACATGCACTCAGAATGGAAAGGATTCTGAATGGAATTTCAATTTAGATCGTACAAATAATTTTGAAACAGGAAAAAGAATTGTCTTGTAGTTTCTTCACCTTGTTTCAATCTCTATACTCATGCCCAAACTCAGTTTTTATTTTCAACAAAAATGAAAGGAATGCATAAATGTATTCTCTGATGGTTCTGATATTTGGAGTGAGCATGAAACCTCATTTTGCTGAATAATATGAGTTACATGTCCTGAACTGTGGTTATTGTATATGAAACCTGGCAAGCGTGCGTCTTAATGTGTGTGATAGACTTTAATAACGCCGTCTTCTTACTATAATTAGCAGCTCTCTTATCTTAGTCTGTACAAGAAACAATAATAATGATGTGTCTTGTTACTATAAGTGTGAACTATTTTGTCAGCTTCTAATGTAAAACTGTTGATTACCCTACTTAAGGATTCAGTTCAATAATCTCCGGTGTGTACATGTAGGTGGTGCTTCATGCACATCAGAGGTTCTACAAGCATTGCCTGTATTGAAGAAAGCATATGGAGACAGCTCGCGTAAGGTTTTGCATGTTGGCCCTGACACTTGTTATGTGGTATCTGGTTTACTGAAAGAAGAGGAAACCGAGGCCTGGGGAGTTGAGCCGTATGAGTTAGATGATGTTAGTGCAAACTGCAAGAATCTTGTACGCAAGGGCATTGTGCGTACAGCTGACATAAAGTTTCCTTTACCATATCGTGCAAAATCATTTTCTCTTGTCATTGTCTCAGATGCACTGGATTACTTATCTCCAAAATATCTGAATAAAACTTTGCCAGAGTTGGCAAGAGTTGCTGCTGATGGTGTTGTCATCTTTTCTGGTACATCCTCATGAATTTCCATTATTCAAGATTATTTCAGACTAAGCATTTTTCTTATTGAAATCTTATAGGACCTAGTCTAGAATTGGGTTTATGTAAGCTATATTTATTTGACAATTGAGTGTTTCATCCACCTAAATGACATGACATGACATTTTATGTTTTTACCGGAGTGAATACCTAGAAGAAATTTAGTCATTAAATATTAGCTGTAATGCATTTTGCCATAGCATGGTGCAATATTTCAGTGCGTTGTGGTTCTTGTTCTATCCTGAATTAACTTTCTGTACTGGAACAATCCATTTTCAAGTAATTGGTTTGAATTTTAATTCATGATAATCATGGGTTGTCTATAAATTTCCTTACATTTCTTTTTTTAAAGAAAAAACTTCATTTGATCTCCATCCTTTTTGGATGCATGTTTAACAGTTCATGTTGGGTGTGATAGCAAATGATATTCAGAAGTACATCTGCTTTTCTTTGCCTGATTTATCATCTTTATGCATAGGTTATCCAGGTCAGCAAAGAGCTAAAGACGGAGAAGTGGCAAAATTTGGCCGTCCAGTAAGTGACTCTTCTTTATTGGATGCCAATTTATGTTTAACAGAGTACGCATTAACTGTGGTTGCATTCGGCTTTGATGTTAGTAGTTAAAAATTAGACAAAGTAGGCACTGAAAAAAGAGACTAGAGTCGATTGTGGATAGAGGGATTGCAAGGACAGTATAATTTATTTTAGCATACCAGAATCTGGATGGATTTATTGTGGATCAAACTCGTTTTGGAAGAATAGAATTTCCTTGGCATTTCCTTCTTGTTGACAGATGTTTTATTACCTTTGTTAATGATTTGGAAGCAAACAATTTGTTGTTAAAAAGTGACTTTATGTTGGTTAAGATTGTAAAATAACCTGTTACTACTAAATATTTAGCAAATATTCACAATGTTGAAGTAAGCCACATACTGTAGTTACCATTGACAATTGGAAGTCTCTAAAGGCAATGAGCAGCATTGTTGGATTCGATTTTCTCTGTCACTAAAATTTCCCTCATTGTGTATTTGCTGGTAAAATCTCATGCCCATAAATCTTTCCTTTTTGTTATTCATCATTTTTCTCCTTTTTAGACTTTATCTCCTGTCGGTCTTTTTTAACTTAGCAGATGCCTAAAGAATAAATTATGTAGATTTGATCATTGAAGAATAATGTGTTAATGGATTTTCCATCTGTGAAGGCCAAATTACGAAGCTCGTCTTGGTGGATAAGGTTTTTCGTTCAGAGTAGTTTAGAAGAGAATGAGGCTGCAGGAAAGAAGTTTGAGCAAGCTGCAGCTAAGAAATCATACAAGCCATCTTGCCAAGTATTTCATCTCAAAGCATACCCCTGAGAATTTTAGTGTTACATTTTTCACTCAATTAAGGGCCCGAAGGGTAAGTTCAATACATTATATGGAAGTTATAGATTTTACATTCCAAATTTGGATTATATTGAGACAATAGATGTATTTCATTGTGATGTGGGTTTCAAGTTCATTGGTTAATGGTTAATACCTTTGTATCATTATTGATTTGGATAGTGTTTAGAAGAAGTAATTATGAAACCCTATTGATTATATGTAGCTATATGTTTTGATGTTAATGTTTAAAAATGTCAAGCTTTATGCACAACCAGACACCGGACGAAAGAAATTTTGTGTCTTGAGGCTTTGCTCAATCTTTCACCAAGCCGACTCCAATGGAGGTTTTTTCATTAAAAATTGCTGGGCTTTTTTTTTTTTTTTTGTATTGTACAAAATTTGATATATGAATCACATTGTGTATTGCTTGTGAATGTTGTGATTTGTTATAGATTTTGCGTTTGATGTTGTGTTTACAAATATATCAACCTCGATGCACAACCTGACACACTGGAGGATTGCAATTTTGTCCCCCGAGCCTTTGCTGTCACCAAGCCAATTAATTCCAATGGAGGTTGTTTCAAAAAAACACTTTGTGGGCTCTCTGCTTTGCATCAAATCTGATGAATGAATCACACTGGTTATAACCTATGACTATTGCTATATGTTACTTCTTTCTGTTTTCGGTTCTTAAGATTTAATATAAGAGATAGATAACTAATAAAAATCACACTTTGTGGGTTCCCTATACATTGTATGAAATTTGGGAAATGAATTCACACTATTTATGGTGTGTGAATATGGTATGTGAATATCATGATTTGTTATAATTTCGTATATGAAATTGATATTGAGTTGTTGACTTCAAGTAAACACAGTAGACATGACATATAGAAGCAAATAAAACTTTCTACTTCAAATTGCTGTGATCTGTTCAAGATCTCTGCTTTTCTGTGATTCGAGGAGTTTTTCTTGCATGAAGTCTGGATGAAAAAGGTATTTAGCAATTACTACTTCTGGTTCTAAATATAGAATCTTGTTTGTAGTGCAATTTGCACTATAAACTAGAGTAAAGATTTGGTATTATGGAATGATAATTAAATGGGGGTTGTTTTACATGGTAATCTATTCATCATCATTGATTAGAATCTCAACTCTTATTGGGTCCCCTTCAGCTAAACACCCCATACAACATCAATGAAAGTAATTAATATTTATAAACCAATCACTTCCACCAAAGGCAATGTACATGTATATTCAATCACAGTATATATAATTATTAATTTGCTATTTATTGTAACCAAAATGTATTACAGTATTAACAGCGGAGGCATATTACCCCGAATATGTAGCTATACATATATTATTGGCTGAGTTTTAAAATTTATTTTTATATATTGATATGATATATATAAATAATATCTATGACTATATTGTCTTTCTATCTTTCCTTCTTTGTACTCTTTTTTTTTTTTGGCCCCCACAACTGCCTAGTACCTTCGTACAATTAAGTAGGCATAGCACAAAGTTATGATATTTCCCCGAACCATAAAATATTAAAATACAATAAGATTGAAGCTCAATCAATTTGAACAGTCCAGCCATTCTTGTCCTCCACATCACCTAATTGGATGCCTCTAATCATATCAAACAGCTTCATTGATGTTGTTCCATCTCCAGTTTTAAATTCAACCCTGCACGTAAGTAATTAACAATAACAATAAGCACTATATTTTTTGGCTAATGTTCTTTTTCTTAATATTAAGTATTTCAACTCTAATCTATATTAGGGTCGAAAATAGGGCATATCAGATCAGACAGTCGCTAAACAAGCATGACCTATACTCTCTTGGTATGTTGAAGTTATCAAATTTTTTTAGCTTTGTACGTCAAAATGCCACTAAATCCAATTTTTTCTCTCATACAACTAGCAGTAAACTACTTACTCTAATTTGTTTGGTCCAGGGGAAACACAGGGGGAGGGGAGGAAAAATTTTAATGAGTTTGATTTGAAAAATTAAAAAATTGGGATTAAAAAGTTTTAATTAATTTTTCTTACTCTTTTATCTTACATCCTAATTTTATTAAAATTTTACAATCCCACTTTTTAAATTTTTTTAAATCTAACATATTAAAATTTTTCCTTCCTTGCCATTCCCTCCTTTTTCCTCGTACCAAAGGAGGAACTCATTGCACATCATCCTTAGTTTCTCCAATGGCAAATTTAATCAGAAACTCAACATCATAGCACAGCAAGAACCGCAAGCAGGTACAAATCAAACCATGAGGCACAAGTCATCTCAATCCTATAATATATATATATATATATATATATATATAAAGCAAGAAATGAATGTTCATGTACCTTTTGTCTTGGTAGGTTATACTCTTAACAGGGGAGATGCTAACAGCAGTTCCAGTGCAGAAAACCTCATCAGCTTCAAAAATTTCTTCTACTGAAACTCTGTCTTCTTTAGCCTAATCAGATTTTCAATAAATTTTTCTAAGTCAAAAGTTCAGTTCACTGTCAAATTTCAACATTTTTTAATCCAATATTACCCTTTTAATTTCAATTCAATTTAAGCAGAGTCTCAATTAAAGGAATTCTTCTAATTATTTTTTTAGTCACAAGATTTAAGTTCCAAAATTTTAAAACATGGCAAGTTCTTTTTTCTTGACCCAGACATCGCCGGTAATTGTTTGTTTATTTTTATTGGCCCTTCCTAATTTCAATCGTTCATAATATATATAGTGTTCTATTTTTTTAAAAGATAAAAAATAGGGTCACCATTATTAAATAATTTCTCATTATTTCATATACAGAAATAACAATTACCTGGTAACCCAAGTCAAAAGCTATGGAAATGATGCTTTTTCTTGTAATTCCTGGTAAAATAGTTCCAGTTGCTGGTGGGGTTGAAATTACGTTACCCTTAAACATCGAATGAATGAAATAATTAATTATTTATTATTAGTATATAAACTAGTGACAATGGATTTTTTTCCACATAACACATAAAGCACAAATAATTAATTGATTCATTAATATTTACCTTTACAATGAAAACATTACACGATGATACCTCCTCGATGTACTTGTGTTCCTGTGAGTCTAGAAAGAGGACATCAGAAAATCCTTTAGCTTTTGCTTCTTTTGTCACCTGAAAAACCTGCATTGAGTTGGAAACATCCATTAATACCAAGTTATCATGGGCTAGGGTATAAATTTGTCCTGAAAGTTTTTACTTAAGAGTGCTGGACATTTGAAAATTTTTTTAGATGCAAATTTGCTCTAAAAGTTTAATATCATAGTAATATTATGCCTATCATTAAAAAACTAATATTGACCATTTAAATAGTGATATTGACCATTAATATTTTTAATGGTATAAAGTATTATTGTTACAATTTTAAACTTACCAGGCATCTTTACAAAAAAAAAATTAGATGCCCAATGTTTCTAAGTGAAAACTTTTAGAAAAAATTTACACTTTAATTCATTTATTATCAACACCAATATTTAATATAATATATTAAATCTGTTGAAAAATCATGCTGATCATAAAACATCAAGTTTTAGTTTCCACAGTTAAGTGCTCCTCTAAGAGTGAAAGACAGATAGCCAAACCTCAAAGAAACTAGTGTTACAAGCACAAGTCTAAATAAAGAACTCAGTCTTAAAAGATTAACTTGTTAGGTAATAAAACTCCCTAAACTTAGAAAGCCCAATTTTGTTATGAGATTTCCGGATGTGAACTCATAACAAAAAATTTGACTAGATGACAAGACATAAAGGAGTAGCAACGTCTAGTTGAGGTCGCAAGTACAAACATGTGGGATATGTGTGTTTTTACTTGTGCTTAACAAAAAATAACTTTATTTTTTTAATTTAAATTAGATTAATTTAATTCTAGATCTAATCTCAGCTACTTATAGTTCTGTGATGATATTATGTGGTTTTAAGAAATAATTATATGCTTACAGGTGAATAGTTGCTTATATTTTTGATTCCACCAGTTCCCCCAGGAATAGCACGAGAAAATTTATCTTCAATTAACAAATGCATATCACCAGCGAGTCCCTGTTCCATATACGAAAATACATTAACATAAAGGAAGTAATCCACACTAAAAAAATTTAAAAGAAAATTAATTTGTCAGTCTTTATAATTTTACCTAATTTTTAACCATTTCTCTGCAGTTTTTAATGCAGTTTACTCAATTATAAATATTAGTTCATATGCCAAATGAAAAGAAAAAAAATATAAGTAACAATGTTCTTATTAGAGCTTCATCATCTTAACAAATGAAACCAATGTTCATAATTAATTAAATCAAATTAAAGCTTATCGAATCATTATTGGAGATAATAAATCTCACCTTATATTTATTGCCAATTGGATTAGTGTATATTAAGAAGGTGGCTTCTGGTGCAGGTGAAATACCCATAACTGGTCCACTTCCAAATAACAGAGGCCTAATGTACAATGATCCTTTTCCATAAGGAGGTAGCTGAAATTAATGTAAGACATAAATCTACATATAAGAAACATATGTTGACATAATTATTTGATATATGATGCTACTGATCCGGTCAAATTCGAGTATTGTTGCGTTTAAGATGGCAGTACTACCAATGTGATTGTATATTCGTGTTCCTTTTAACATATAAACATTTAAAAAGAAAAATAAAAACAAAAGCTATTGTGTTACTGAAAAAAGGAAAAACAAGTAGAGATTAGAAAACGATAATTAGAATACCAAAAGTCCAAAACAAGATATGAATAGTTACATCAATAAATTTGAACAAAATGTAGCAGCATTCTAAAAGTAGAGACTAAATGAAAGATGAAGTGAAACTGTGTGTGTGTGTGTGTGTGTGACTTTTTTTGGAAAAAAAAATCATCAAACTTTTAAGAAGTTATGTATATGAGGAAAGTAAAAGAAAGTAGAGTTAATTAAGCATTAATATTATAGTATCTTATATTACCCAACGTTGATTTGCAAGAACGACTTGTTTGACCGCATGAATAAATTGTTCAACAGAAGGTGCAACCAACAACAATCTCTCAGCTCCCTTTTGCATTCGCAATGCATTTTCTTGGGGTCGAAATGTTTGAATCCCACCATCTTTTCTTCTGTGTGCTTTTAGCCCTTCAAATAATCCCTATTTAACATTTATATTATCATAAATCATATTTTCCTTTATCAGTCCAGAAAATAAATAAATAAAAGAAGTTAAGACCCTTGTAAAATAAAAGCCTGTGGAAAAGTTGCATTGGACATGGGTTATGAATTATCGGGTAACTGAATTTAAAGAATCACTCCCAGGTTTTGATTTGTGATTTCCCAATTGGTTGTGTTTAATTAGGTTGATCTGATCATATTTAGTTTGTTGAAATTAATTACTATAGATTATAACAAGAATAAAGCCTCATATGTAGAACAAATAAATATATGATTTCTTCATCTTTGAGATTTTTACTGAATTTGGATTAAGAAATGGGTAACTAATTAATATCTAAAGAAGTTATTTAGTAATTGTTCTATAATTAGTAAGTATTGCATGAGTAATGAAGATGGTATAAACTGGGGGGGGGCATGCAATAACGGAAAAATGATGCAAGAAAACACCAAAGCAATGCTTTTTTTTTTTAAAAAAAAAACCTCTTATTATAATTTCTAACTAATTTATTCGTCTGGATTAAACTAGAAATCAATATACTATTACAAAGTAATTAACAACTTACTTGTCCATAATTTAAGACAGAAGAATTGGGATTGATCTCAATAGTCCCAAAAGGGATCAATTTCCCTTCAGTGAACATACCATCTGAAGAGCTTTTCATTATATAAATTTGATCAGTTGAAATCACTTCATATTGAATTTTGTCCCAATCCATGTTCATGCATGTCTCTTCCCTATCCCTATTATTCATAAAAAAGAAGAAGTTCAAAATCAAAATCAATAAAAAGGGTAATATAAGACCTGCAATAAATTATATTATTCATATATAATGACAAGCAATATATATGCAACTTATTTTTCTACTTCATATATATTCTACACGGGCCTATATCTAATTACAGTTATATAGTTCATATGAATTACGAGTACAATTAAAAGCATAGCATGATTGATTGCATATACTTTCATTATATTTTACTACTTGCATACCAAATGAATCCTTATTCTGATTGAATTGAACTAGTATACAAAGAATCAAATTGTTAAAAAAGTTCTGGAGGAAAACAATGAAAATTCCAATATTAACAAACACTAGATGAGACCTCGATATTTTAGGTCATATTATTAGAATCAGATTGGACCAAATGGTCTGATCCGGTGCAATGGCTTAACCGGCAAAAAACCAAATCGGCCGGTACAAATTCTGTTAAACCAGCCTTATCTTAGTGCCAAAACGGTTCAGATCAGAGGCTTAATAATAATAATAAAAAAAACAGATCAACATGCACACGGATTGCAGAGCAAGAACATACAGATGCGAAGAAAAAGTTGAGAAGACGATACAGAAAGTACTGATTTGAAAGAGTAAGATAGCTTTTCAAAGGAAGCATTTCATATGAGAGTTTTTGTGCATACTCACATCACACCAAAGAGGAAAGTGAAGACTGGGAGGAACTATGAACGCTTCTAAAGCTTCACAGATTAGAAATTAGTAGATGTGGATGGTATATATCATAGGAAGCTTAGGAAACCTATTGTTAATTAACTTACACAATTTTCAATAAAAAGGGAAAAAAAAAACATTCACTTTGACTAAAGTTTCTGTGTTTCTCAAAAAGTCTATCATCAGATATTATTGCCTCCAATCCCTATAATTAATTGCCAAATAAAAAATATATTTATTTTTATAATTATTTTATTATAGTTTTCATGGCGAAAAAGATTTTTAAATTTTACATTTCTTCAATTTTTTTATTTAAAATAATTAATATAAAGTTATAAATATATTAATGTAATTAAAACTGGCCTAATCCATCCCGGCTTTGAAAACATTAATTCGTTTCATGAGAACAAAAGGGAGAAAGTTTGTAAGAGTCATTGGGTGGATTTTACCTCATTATAGTCAAGTCCCGAGGCCCCAACAAATCTTGGTTAAAAGAATGCACAAAATCAGTTCTTGGTATAGCTGGGAAAAAGGGAGAATCCGCGGCTATGGAAGCTCAGGGAAAGAAAGAAAAGTAAAGGCAGGAGAAGGAAAAGAATGACAAAAATTATGGGAAATGAGTTTCTTGATTCTCATTAATGAAATAGCTGAGTATTTATACAAGAGAAAGACATAGTATTTACACAACAAACTTATGCTAATACATAACAAATTCTGTTATAATTAACTTTATTAACAGACGTATTATTCTATGGTTAACAAGGAAGGAAAAAAATTTTAAGATATTTCCGCAATTGAAGCTAGCTATTTATAAAAGAAGACCAAAATGTATTAACAACAAATTATTAGTTGAGGTAATAAGTGGCTTTACCTCATAAGGAAGAAAATATAAGTTTGAATTCTGGAAAGAGCGTTTTAAACTTTTAACTTTTATATTGGGAAAGTTTTAAACTTTTAACTAGCTTAAATACTCTCGGCCTCAGGTCCACAGTGACTTGGGGATACCTGAATTAAAAAACAAACAAGGTGTTCTAGGAGGTTTAAGAACCATGTGATGAGTTTTATCATAGATTTTTATATTCGATTTTATGTTTACAAAACAATCTGACAGATAGGAGGATTGCAATTTCGTCTATTAAGGCTTGGCTTTGCCTTAAAATTCTGTCACCAAGCCAATTCCAACGAGTTCCATCAGTTATAGCTTGTGAATATTGTGATTTACTATAGATTTTATATTGCACGAATTGGAGGGGGAAAAAGGTGTTTAGCAACTATTCTCTAGGTTCTATTTATAAGACTTCTTTTCCTGGATTTTAGTACAAAACTTATTACAAAATTTAATGACATATTTATCATTTACTCTAAAAAGTGTTCTGAATTTCTTTCATTGTAAAAAGGCAATTAAAAAACTTTAAAAACTTTAAGAATTATTTTTTAATTATTTTTTAATACTTATAGGTTATAAATTAGTTAACATATTTTTATGATGAAAACGAGAGGAAGTACTTTGGTCGTAAATCAATCCTCATAAAAATTTTCAATCTTAAGCTTCACTGTATAATTTGTGCAATCCATATGCTTTAACACACTGTAGTATGCTATAATTTGTTATTAATTGTAACTAAAACCTGTGTTACAATAATTATTAACAACATAGATATATTGGATTTTCTTCTTCTTCTTTTTAATTGGAGAGGCAAACACTAACAATCTAAGACTACAAGGTCACAGTCATTTCTTATACTCAGTTTACAACCAAAAACTTCTCAACTTTTACACATGATAATTCTTTTTAGCCTGGGTTCTTACATATGATATGATATACACATCATAAAAAATATATATATATTTTTTTGCCATCATCAGAAAACATGCATATATTATCATATCATAAATTTAAATTCAATCCTGCGTGTAATTACATTATAAATTATCATTCTTTTAACTAAACTTTATTACTATCATTTCAATTCAATTATATTAGCGCCTGTTTGGGTTTCCACACATTCTCTTTTGTAGGAACCACTATTTATTAGGACGTAGTTCCAAATAAATAAAGCCTCAATCTTGCTTTTTCAATTTCATCATAGTGGATGTGTAGACTAGTTGAAAAAAAAATGAAAATCAAAAGTAGATTACAAAACAAAATAAAAAGATCATTTATAAAGTCATTTTATTAATATGGCTTTAAAAAACTTGCATGGTTGCTTGTTAGAATTTTATTTTATATATATCTGTTAAATAAGAAATGAACGTTATCCACCTTTTGTGTTGGTATGTATAGGTTATACTCTTGACGGGAGATTCCAACGGCAGTTCCAGTGCGAAAAACCTCATCAACTTCAACTACTTTTTCTACTGAAACTCTGAGTTATTTAGATTTTCAATACATTTTTCTCAGTCAAAAGTTCAGTTTATTGTCAAATTTCAACATTTCTCTGTTTTTTTTTTGGCAACCGGATATGATATGATATGATATCCAACACTGCCCTATTAATCTAGATTCAAGTTGAGTAGAGTTTTGATTGAAGGCACAAATCTCTCAAAGCATATATAATTTCTTTATGGCACTCGCAAGACTCAAATTTAAATGTTTGAAAGATGTGAGTTCCTTTTTGGCACTCACAAGCCACAACTCTCCCCTTTGAGCGAGTGAAGTGCCATGTAGGCTGATTTTGTAGTGAAAGAGCCACTCTTATCCCACTTCCATCAAATATATTAATATTCCCTTCTCTATCCCTGACTTCTTGGATTCCTACACTTTACATGGTTCCAATTGTGTCTTCAATTTTTCTCCATGCATTTGACCTTGCCTTTCTAGGGTTAATAGTTGGGAGAAGATCATCACCACATCCATATTTTCCTCTTGATTATCTTCAACCTCACTATTACAAACAATGCTATTTTCGTCTATTGTGGAGGCATTTTTGGTCTGTTTAGGCAGAGACACGTTGATAAATGAGATATAGATAGTATTTATGTATTCATCTGTTTTATATTCTAAACAGACAAAAAAGGTCATCATATTCATATATTCTGCAGAACAGATGAAAATAATTTTTTTTTAAAGAAACTTGGGTGGAATTATTTGCATGGCAACTTTCTTAGAACCTGCAATTTAAGCAGAACCAAAATAGATTGCAGCAACAATAAAAGCAATTCAGTTGAACCAAGTCATGTCACACTTTACATACACAAACGATCTACAATCCACAACTTTAAGGGTCAAAACAAATGACAACAATAACATTCTAATTAATTGCTGATTAAATTTAAAGAAAAGAAGCTTTTCGTCTATTACTTGTAATACTTATTTGTTACAGCATGAAAGACGAGTATAAGCTCTCATAATAGACAACTCATACTCATCTGTTACAAGGTAATAGAGGAGTATCAAGGCCCTTTTCCTCTGGTTTTCAAAACAGATAAAATTTGGGAAAAAAATAGACCCTTTTGTAGTAGTGCTAGCTAGAGAGAGTTGCACTCTTTTACCAGACTCCATCCAAGCTTCGTCATAAGCTAAGTCCCCCTCTCTGCTTTGTTAGGCAAACTTTGTCTCAAGAGAGGAGGTGCATCCTGCAATGGTTTTCTGATGAGCCCTAGAGAAAGTCTTGAGCTTTCTTTTCAATAGAGTCACAAGTATTATCTGATTCCATAGTATAAACAGGCATAGCATTAGCCGAAGAGAGATTATTTATTTTTGTTGCTAAGACGACTTTTGACTTTATCAATAACGAGCTAACAGGTCTTTGTAGTGAATTGCTTTTGGTGCGAAGACACTCCTAGATATTTTCCAAGCTTACTCGTTTAGGCAGAATCAAGTTTCTCACTTGTTTGCACTGCTTTGTTATGATTAACATTCCTAGAGAAAAGAATATCTTAGTCTTGTTCTAGCTGACTTTTTAGTCTTGTTCTAGCTGACTTTTTGTCTTGATATAGTGCAGAACTGATACAAGCATTGTCTAATTACGACCACCCGTTACAAACTAGCTTCTGTTAGGCTTTGCAATTGTTAACTCCAAGAAATTCATGATTTTAGCCCATTTTCCTTGGTCATTTCATAAAGAATGGTAAAACAAGTTAAGGAAATTGATGAATTAATCAACCTACTTTCCTAATATAGTTTGAGAAAATATTAAAAAGTGTATTTCGTTTCTATATTAGCATAATATTCAATTGGAAGAAAAAAAGACATATTAATTGTATTTTAATGAAATACCTCAAAGATTTTTCCCGTACAAATATGTCGGGGATATACTCCATCTTGTCCTTATTATAAGTTTCAAATAACTAATTTGCGGATAATAAACAATCAGTTAAAATTAGTTAAAAACAATAAATAGGTTAAAATTTTAGTTTTGTTTTCAAATATGCCCTAATAATGAAAGAGAAAAAGGATGAAAGAAAATATATGTCAAAATGTGATGTGACAGTATGCCAAATGAGAGAAAATAAAAAATTATGAGCAAAATTGAAAAAATACATTAAATGTTAAGATAAACTCAAATTAGAGCTTATAAAATGGAGTATTTCCCATTTCAAATTTCAACCTTGTAAGAAAACCAAACATTGGGCTCCCATGATGCTCATCAGGCCTATATGTGCTTTGGAGCCTAAAGAAGGTCCCTATTATCCACAACTTATAAATAGTACAATTTTTTTATAAATTTTATTATGAATAATTGAAATCTACAGATGAGCACCAAATGATCCATATTCTCATCTATTGCTTAAATTTTCAATCTTATCTAATAAAAAACATCTCAACTATCTGTTTTTAGTTGTTGCTTGCAACGAAAACGATTTCATCTATTGCTTTAAGTGAAATAAAAATGTTAAAAGTTTACATCTGACGGTGTGATGAAGTTTAGATTAAATGATGCGACGCCATGATAAAAAGGTGAATAGTAATTGGGTCCAATGAAAAAGACTTCCTTCCCTTTAAACAAAGCAAAATGATTCAAACTTTATAGATAAATTGGATCATATCAGAAGAGTTACTTAAAATATGCTTGACAATAAGCTTAAATTTGACTGGATAATTTGTGAAATAAAAATATTGAAAAAGTTTTTCCCCCTTTCTTTATCCAATAGTTCCCTGCCCTAGGAACTTCCAAATGAATTTAAATTGAGGGAGATAGATTTCTATAGAACAAATCAAGAAAAGAACTTCTTTTTTTTAATAAGGTTTGGATATTGATATAATTCATCTAATTCAATTCTTCTTTGTGGGAAATTGCTTTGGTAGATTTTGCTTCATTTATCATGTTTCTCATTTAGTTTAGTTTGAATTTAGGTTTATGAAATTTAAAAAAAAAAGGTCTTATATTGTGGCACAAAAGATTTCATTTCAAAAACAAATCTCTCTACTCCTAAACATAGGAGTTAGATAACTAATTTTATAGAAATTAAGAAAAATAGGAGTTAGATAACTAATTTTATAGAAATTAAGAAAAATAGGAGTTAGATAACTAATTTTATAGAAATTAAGAAAACTAGTCAAAATATCTATTTGTAAAAAAATATGTATTGGTTTTCCTAAAATACACATTGTAATCATTTGCATATTTAGGATCAAAACAAATCACTGTACTTTTTTGTTTTAGGCATGTGTGTAAACTATTGGATGCAATTTTGTTCGAAACACCGTTGGGCACTAAATGTAGGTAGTTCTCCTAATGAGGATCTGAACATTAGTTTTTTTATATTATGAGGGACTAACTTTTTCACTAGACCTAATCTCTATTAATAAACAAGCATATGTAGTTATACCTACACGGCTGTATACAACTTTACCACCGTATGGAATAATATAATTATATAATTGTATGCAAGACATGAAATACTGTAGTGAATGTGATTCACAACATGCGTAGCTCTTTTTCAGGTTTATCTGTTTCCGTGGATTGGGGGTCAGTCTTTGCGGCACAAAATCATCCGTTAATATCGTTAATCTTTTGTCTACCTTCCCACATCATTCCTTTGAATATAATGATATTATTATATGTAACTTTTTAAATATGTTGGAGACCAAATTCCCTGTTCCTTCCATGTGCGTTTGTCCCTTTACCTTTTTTGGTTTGGATTATTTCACACTAATAATTAGATCATAGATTTTATAGTTTTTTTTTTGCTAACAATTTCTCTTTATACGTTAAAATACATATATTCATTATTCGTGATTAATTTTTAGGCTATAAAACTATAAATATGTCAAAAGAAAAAACGTAAAGCCATATTTGTGTCTAATCACATGTTAAAATTTTTTTATATTATTTAAATATTGTACTTTTTGATAATCAGCTCAAAACATATGGTTCGCTTAAATAAAATGACTAGATTAATTAATAATAAAAATAAATTAAAACCCCTGTTTAGAGAGTTGAAAATAAGGGATCAAGCCAAAAGAATTAAATTCTTTTTGAACTAAAACATTACATAATACTATTATTCTAGTTTTAGTTATGTATGATCATTTTTGTGATGTCAGAACAACGTAAGCAAATTTCTAAGTGGACTGATCATCTGTATGTGATCGCTTAAAATAAATTAATTAATTAATAAACTCGAATCACGAGAAACTTATACGTCTCATCTTCGTATGAATCCTCATTTTTCGTAAGCTTAATTTAAGGGGACAAATTAAAGAAATATAATCAACGTTAAATACATCTTGTGACATTTAGATTCACATTATTTTATATTTAGAAACTACCTTAATGATGCAACATTATTAGGCTCGTGAAATTTGAACCCAGAGGCCATGAGGATGCATGTGAAATATTGGGTCCATCACAATTATATTCAATGTCAACTACAGATTATATATGCCAGATTAAATCGTTGGCAAATATATGTGCTAAATTAAATAATCTTTTATGTGTTTATGAAAGGTGAGATATAGTGATGCCCCTAAGTCCTTAAGAAATTGCTCAAATTCTGAAATGGAGAAATAATCACCATAAAATTTGCCAATGTCTTGCACTATACCTACTTTCATAAAAAATTTATAAAGGGATATCAAAATGATTTTTCTTTTGTGGCCAGTGTTCCATCTAAATAATTTTACTGGTATATCATCTTGTATTTGACTTAAGAAAATTGGATATAGTTTTTCTATACAATATTCACATTATTTGGTGTAATTACTAATTATGAATAATGTGATTTGCTGGCAAAAGAAAAAAGAATAATGTGGTTTTTCATAAGTTATATAGATATATATAATTTTTGACATTGAAAAAATGATGTGCTTCTTTTACTTGATAATCTAAGACCATTAATTATTTTGAAATTTCAAAAATTCAAAAGAAAAACCATTGTTTTTGTATTGGAATTATAAATATTTTTTAAGTTTAGGAGTTATTTTTAGCATTTTCAATATTTATCTTTTTTTCGTTTTGTTTAGTAATGATCTTCTATGTTTTTAATACTTATCTTTCAAATATTAACTTAATAGATTAAGATAATAAAAGCCAAAACAGATTGTGGATCACGAAAGCGGAGACTCGAGAAAAATTATGGATCAAAATGAAAAATAAACAAACTTAGAGAATGAAAAGCGGCTAATCAAGCTCAATCGAGACAAAATTAACTGGGATCTAATTAGCAAGCTCAATCGAGATAAAATTAACTGGGATATAATTAGCCATCTTAATTCTAAAATATTATGCAAAAGAAAACAAACAAAATCTTATGCTATCTCCTGTCTTTACTATAAGAGCTAATTGACTAATTTGAGTAAATTAAAAAAAGTTTGTTGAGTTAATTACTTGTAATAAATATGTATTATTTTTCTAAAATACCCTTACTAATCACCTGTGTTAGCTAGAACTATTGATGAAACATTTAATATGTGCAACTACTACAAGGACTAAATTGAAAAAAATGAACAAATATTAGAAATAAAGTGAATCAGGATCTTATATTTAAGACCAAATTAAAAGTCAAACTAGCTTTTATAGTAGTATTAAGTATTGGGGGAAGTATTTGAATAGAGGGATCCAGACAAGAAAGTTAAGTGGGATAACGGTAAATATTAAAATTAGCAGTTTAATAGTTAATTATTCTTCCACTTGCATTTGCCCATACAGAATCATTTTCACGCTTTGATTGTACTCTCTCTATATTTAATCAATTGCTTCTTTAATTTGTTCCGACCATCACGCGCCTTATTAGTTAAATAATCTATTAACATACTTGGCGTTAAATTATTGTTTGCCTTTGTTTGGCTTATATTATATTTCATCCACACATTTTGAAAGATAAATACTAATTCAATTCTCGAATTTAAAATTTCAATCTTAAGAGATGATCCTTTAGTTACTTTTAACAACTTGATGCTAATAATAATTACTTGGCTAAACTATATAAAACTTTCCTTGATCTAGAACCATGTACACTTAATCTCCTTAACTTTCAAAACTTAATGAGAAAACTCTCCAAATTTTCGAGTTTATCTAGGTACCCCTAAATTATAAATTTTATACCCCCTTAAACTTTATTTTCATATGGATATTGATATATATAACCCATCAAACTTTGAATTTTATGCAGACAAATCCTTTAAACTTTAAACCATTTGCAAAATAATAAGACAAAACCAACCGTATGAAAGTTATCTAAATATATGTAAAAGTTCAGGAAAGTTTATTGTAAAATTTCAAAAATTAAAAAAGTTATTTGCGCATATTATATGACATAATATGAATTGATGTAGGGCATTTGTGTAATTTAACCCAATGACTTTACCACTCAGTTAACCCACTACCTTATTCACTTTTTATTTAATTGAATATTTTTTATTTCTTATACATAGAACCTATCAATTTTCTAGTTGAGATTCTCTGGGGTAAATAAAATATTGGGTTAATACAAAGTTAGATCCTTTAAATTTGTCCTTATTTTGATTTTAGTTCTTAGGTTTCAAACCATAGGATTTGGTCTTTTAAGTTTTTTTTCATTTAAAATATTGGTCCTTATAATCTAATAAAAAGTTGAACTATTTTGTTATTTGAAGGACCAAAACTTGTTGTTGAAACTTGGGAGATCAAAATCAAAATGAGAGCAAACTTGGAAAGCAAAGATTATATTAACCCCAAAATATTACATACAAATACACTGGACCATCAGCCAGCCAGTTGTAGTAAAATATTATAATTCTACTATTCTCTCAAGAATTTTGTGCTTAATAATTTACGTTAATATATGCATCCCCTTTTGATTTATTTATTTATTTATATAAATTATATCATTGATCCACAGGCAGTTTGTCTCAACAGATTAATCTATTTTAATATGAGAGATCTCAACAGATTAGTTCATCCTCCTTCTATAAATACCTTAACACTAAACCCTTCATTCCCATCTCCCTCTTGGCCTCTTCTCAAACAAAACAAAATGAGTTCTTCGAGTCTCAATCTCTTAGCCATTTTCCTCATCTTCTCAACTTTGTCCTTCTTCATTTGCCTTGGCCAGAACACTCCTCAAGATTTCCTTGAAGTGCACAATGAGGCTCGAGCGCATGTCGGTGTGGGTCCTCTCTACTGGAACCACACCCTCGCTTCCTACGCTCAGAACTACGCCAATGAGAGGAGCCATGACTGCAACCTTGAGCACTCCGGCGGGCCGTTTGGTGAGAACATCGCTGAGGGTTACGGCGACATGAAGGGCTCCGACGCCGTCAAGTTCTGGCTCACCGAGAGGACCAACTACGACTACCACTCCAACACTTGCGTCAATGATGAGTGCCTTCATTATACTCAGATCATTTGGAGAGATTCTCACCATCTTGGCTGTGCTAGGGCTAAGTGTACCAATGGCTGGATGTTCGTTATTTGCAGTTATGATCCACCGGGCAACGTTGAAGGCCAACGACCATATTGATTCACATATAATATATAGACTGAGAAGTTGAATGAGCATGCTCATTGTTTGTAATGTGGACAACTTCTATATATTTATAGTTTATTACATACCTCATTCTCAGCTTTATTGCTGGAGAATTAATTATATTAAATCATGCCATTAGGTGTGATTCAATGATGAGGTGTACTTATAAATGTTAATTCCTATTAGTTTTTTTAAAAAAAAATCTCAAGTTTCGTTTCGCTTGTCTACTGACAAATATTAATTGATGCACAATGTGGAATATGAAATATAAATTTGCAGTTTGTTCATGAAGTTCTAAGATAACTCATACTATTTATAGCTCTAATTTGAAAGATATTGGTGGTGTTCAGTTAGTTTGATATCTTTAATTCAATGTATAGAGTCAATGTTGCGTAATTAGATTTAATTACAAGTGAAGTTAATTCTAAGAACAGAGGGACACAAGGCTGCAATTACTCATTTTATAAAACTAATAGTTTTATTAATTTTTTTATGCAAAGATTAACACAGATGAATATAACTTTTTTCAAAATAAATTATAATTCCTCATAATATTTTATATTTTAATCATTTCCTAATCTCAAGCTAGTTAGAGCTAGGAACAAATGCGCAGACAAGGGGTTTATAGCGTCCCGCATCTCTGGCCCCTCCGTTTTTTGGGAAGAAATTATCATTATGTTTTATCCAGTTGAATATTTATAATTATAAACGTAATATATATTAAATATTCTATAAAAATGATTAGTTATTTTGTTTTATGAAATACATTATAATCTCTTGAAATATATAGACGTACTTTAGTATATATGTTTATACCTACTAGTCTTTTTTTTTTCCTTTCGATTTGGAGTCTCACCATTGTTCAAAATTTTTTATTTCTAAATGAAAAATACTTATTTATTAGCTACGTTTTATTATCAGATAACCATATATAACTTTCTTTTGCGTTTTGATCTTAGAGTTCCATGTATTTAAACTTAAATTTGTACTTTGTCATGCCACCTCCTGTCCCTAATATGAAAACTATTTGAGAGTTTAATTTAGTTCTGAACATAAGACTTCAAATCATTTTATCTTTCATATTTATTATTTTTCTTCAAACTAATTTACCTAACTTATACATTGACATCTAACTTTTTTTTTTCTTTTGCTTAACCCAGATTGTCTTCAAATTACTTTGGACTTGAGATTAATCTCTATTAGGTCAAAGCATTAAAGTTAAAATTCTCTTAATAAGTGCGCTTCTTGAAATTTGAACTTTTGTTCTTCTTCTATGGTGGTAAGACCACTTACCATCATGTCATATTTGTTATAATTAATTTATTTGATTATCTTAATTTTTTCATCAAAGAAGGTAGTATTTTGATCTGCTTTGATGCCAGACATCCTACATTCCCATGGGACACGGCCCTTAATCACAGGTGTTTTTCTAATTTTCTTTTTTATCTTTAAAATTCAATAATTATTACCCAATGTCCAATAATAGCTTTGTGGTCAAACTTTGCGGCTTAAAATCATCCGTTAATATCGTTAGTTCACAGCTTCAACTATACGACAACCTTTTTTCTCTTTTCAACTCAGTAATGGACATTCAGTCCAAGGAAAAAACTCAGTAATGGACAAAAAACTTTCTTGAGGTTTGTTCATCCGTTTGAATATTGTAACCCTCCTCCCTCTACTTTCTGCCCACTCATTTAATCATAATCGACGCCTAATTCTTTGTTCTTTAACTTCCATGTGCTTCTCCATATTGACCAGTTCGTCCCACTTTAACTTTACACAAAGTTTTGTTTTAGTCTTCTAATTTTAATTTACAAGATGTCCTTCCAATTTTCTAACATTAAAATCCTTAACATTTTTTAGATGTTGATGTGTTACGTTCAATTTTAAAAAATAAAGATGACTAAGACAAAAAAAATTATCATTTTAGAGAGTTGGAAAAAATACTTTATAAAATTAAGGGATCAAATTGATATATTACCTTTGGTTCTAAATACAAGCTAAATTTTATATTTAGAACTGGAATCTAGGGGTACTATTATACAAGTTAGAGGACAAAGATACACTTTCGCCATTAGATTATTTAGTTCTCTTCTGATTTATTTGGATGCGAAGTGAAAATAGAGCCATGACAAAGGGAGAGAAAATTATGCGGAGACAAAAGTGAAGGGGAAAAATATTCTCTCTCCATATATTTAAATGAATAAGAGAAAAATAATTAATTTTATAATTAACCATACCCATATGAAAAAGATACTCCATTTGATTTTTAATATAAAAGTTAGTTACGCTGAAAGGTTGAGTTTGATCCTCAATATAGGATCTTAATCTTTTTGCCTAACCTATTTATCAATTTCACTTGAACTAATTTAACTAACTTATAAATTGACATGTGATATAATTTTATACGTAGGTATTTAGAAAAATCATGTTACATTAATAATAATAATTTATTTATTTGATTTTTTTAATCTCTTTACGTCAGTTAAATTTTTATATTAAATATGTGAGAGAAATTTCATCTTTTATATTAAGTAGTTGAGCTTGTTTGAACAACGTAACCGTTTTTTGGCCAAAAAAAATTACGTAACCGTTTTTTTTTTTTGGGCAAAGGCTTTTGCATTTTCCTTTGGACTGGATTATCAAGTCACCTTGCGTTGCTACTGTTTGGGCAAAGTTTGATTGGGTGATGGATGTAATTTCCCATGCTTCAGTCTTTTCCTAGGAGAATTGCTATGAAGTTTTAAGAAAGAAACATAATTATAGAAAAATCTTAATGACAACAGAACAATTAGTAATGACAAGTTTCAGAGAAGAAAATAATAGCTTGGTTCCTAGTAATACTATTCTAAAGTAATTTTTTTGGTGCAATTTTACTATTAAAAGTGTATTTTTCAAAAGACATAGGCACACAAAACTATTTGAGATCTTATATTTCAATCAGATCAGATCCCTCTACTAGCTAGCTAGGAGCTTATTTCTTGAAATAAAGAAGACTCAGGTTGGTGACCAGAGTAAAAATTATCGTTTTTTGGGTATAGGATGAAAATTAAAGGAAGGAGCATTCAATTTCTGATTCCCTTTCTTTATTTGGTTTGAAAAAGAACAATATCAGAAAGCACGGACAAATTTTTGGCCAAAAAAAAAAGGAAGGGAAAGATAAATGATCAAATCATCATATAGTATCCGTAATATGAAAACATCTTAAGCTATCCATATTATTAATTTTCAATTGTTAATCTTTTGTATTTATTTAATAAAAATAAAATTTTTATGATATATACAAATATAAATTAGATAGATATATTCTTAATTCATTCAATTAATTAATCATATGTGGAACATCAGGGGCTAATTTATTGGTAATTCATATGTTATGAAAATGATTTTATTAACAAATCCACAATAATCAAGGCAGGTCTTTTTAAAAATAAGTAAAAAATATTTTATAAAAAAGTGAAAATAATAATAAAATCTGAATTATTCAAATTAAATTAGAATAATGATTTATCATTGGAGATATCGACACTTGGCACATCTCCAAGGTGAATAGAATACTTACCAAACTTGTCAACATTACTGTTTGTTATCCTTTGTACAGAATCACAATTATTTTGGCACTATTTATTTAATTAACTGGTGAGAATAATATCAATCAAACAATAAATTAATTATATTTGAGAAGTAGGACATTGCAGTTGCATTAATCCAGTTTAAGTGATAATAAAATCTTTGTTGGGATGCTAAGAAAAACGTAAGCAAATTTAATTTGTACGTAAGTGGAATGATCCGTGAACATGAAAAACAAAGTTGGTTAAATAAATAAGCTCCAATTGAGGAACTTGCACGCCTAATCTTCCAATAATAAGCCATCATTTTCTGTATCGAAAGCAAAATTAACGGAAGAAAATTAGGCTTCACATTTTTTAAAATTAATATATATATATATATATATATATAAAACCATAAGGCCTAGCATAGTTAGCACTTAGCTAGGTCTCTTAGGCTTCACATTTTTTCAAATTAATATACATAAATCATAAGACCTAGCATAGTTAGTACTTGGTTGAGTCCCTTAAACATGTAGTTGGGCTTGATTCCTAACGATGTGTATGAAGAGAGTCTATGAAGAGAGTCTGGTGGCTATTACTAAAACCCTCTCAAAAAGTCTATAGTATTAGAGGACTAATCACTGTCACTGGTTGTGAATACTTTGAGTTGAACCAAATATGTGTGTGTATATGTATATGTATATATATATATTAGCTTGCAAAATCTGTGGGCTGGTCACTCGTGAAATTTGATTTCTAGTGTCATAAAGGTGCATGTGAAGGACTGGGCCCCTCAGTTTGTTTTGCCAATATTCGATTATATATTATCCACATGTTCTCAATGAAATGTATGACAATACTTGAAAATGACATTTGAAGCCCCTTAATGATTGATTCACAATATGAGGCTAAGTAATTAAGAACCATATTTTTTTTTAAAACACCAATTAGTTTTCAGAAATCACATTTAGCTTAGACTTCTTTGTTTTTTTTTTTGGCTAGGACCAGGTATTCTTTTATTAGAGACAATCCTATTCAAGACACTGTCAGACATTAAATATGGGTATCTCTCCCAGAAAAATTCAAACATTGGTTCACTAAGTCATGGAGGACTAGCCTTTTGTACTAGATCTAATCCCTGTTGGTAGCTTGCTTAGACTAATTTAAATTGAGTTAAGTTAGACTAGATGAGTGTAAAGCTCTTCCATTGAATTATATATCAACATATAAGTTGATTAAATTAGTTTTAGCGGAAAATGATATAAGATAAAAAAAAATCAATTTATTTGCCAACAAATACAAAATAAGTTAAGATATTATATTTAGGATCAACCTTAACTTTATTTAATAACTAAAGTATATTTTTAGTCATTTAAGTTCAATTTTCAAAATAATTATGATTGTCACAGAAAAAATATCATAAAAAAATCGTTTAATAATAATAATTCTAGGGTTAAAAAACTAAAAATATATATTTTTTAAACCTTATATAAATTCAAATGACCAAAATGCGTATTTAACCTTATTTAATTCTTACATTAACTCATTGTTGATTTCACAAACGACAGACGCACCTCTCCACATTTGACATTATTAACCATTTTTCTGCTGAATTTTGTTTTTTTCGTCGTCATAGAATCTTATGATTTACTTAGAAGCAGAACAAAAGGCTTTCTCTAACTGACACAAGCTGTCCCCTCAAAAAATTTCTGTATTTTTCTGCTTCTATATTTTTTGTCCAAGCTTATTTCTCTATCCTCTTCCTCTGATCTATAGATATATACTCCAATGATATATCCTTCATTATTTCCCATCCTTCTATAGTTTTCTGCTCTATATATTTAATTTTTTCGTCCAGGCTTTCTCTATCCTCTTCCTCTATTTATAGACACGCACTCAGATCACATATCCTTCATTAATTCCCATGCGTCTTATCAAACAGGACAAAATGAGGTCCTCAAATCTCAATCTCTTGGCCATTTTCTTCATCATCTTCTCAACCTTGTCCTTCTTCACTTGCCTTGCCCAGAACACTCCACAAGACTTCCTTCAAGTGCACAATGAAGCTCGTGAAGAAGTTGGTGTGGGTCCTCTGTATTGGAACGAGACCTTGGAGTCGTATGCTCAGAACTATGCCAACGAGAGAAGCTACGACTGCAACTTGGAGCACTCCGGCGGGCCATTCGGGGAGAACATCGCCGAGGGCTACGGCGACATGAAGGGCTCCGACGCTGTCAAGTTCTGGCTCACCGAGAGGCCCGACTACGACTACTACTCCAACACTTGCGTCAATGATGAGTGCCTTCATTATACTCAGATCATTTGGAGAGATTCTCATCATCTTGGCTGTGCTAGGGCTAAGTGTACCAATGGCTGGATGTTCGTTATTTGCAGTTATGATCCACCGGGCAACGTTGAAGGCCAACGACCATATTGATTCCGACAGTATATATTCAACACTGAGATGTGCTGATGTTCTGTATTGTGAACTTTCATTATATATACAGATATATTAATTATATATATAATACACATATATTTCGCTAGTTGATGTATAATGAGAGCCAAGTCCAAATTATATGATTAATTATCTTCTACTTTAATTTTCCCTCTATGGTGTTCTAGAGACGACGTTGTCTAAGATTAAGTTTTTAAAAAATTATGATCAGTCATTTATGTTATCTAGGGCATTTAAAATTTTGATTAGTTCCAAGTTCAACTATGTTTGTAAAGGACTAAGCAAATTTTGTTAAAGCTATATATATATTGTTTTACCTTTTAAGAATGAATAAACGTTTTTTGCCAACCTGGTTATGACGTTTGATAAACGTAAGAAAATTTCAAACTAGATATTGATCCCGTGATCTTTAAAGATAAATAAAATGAGGAAGCATTAACCGTCAATATCAATATATATATAAAAAAAAATTTACAAACTTCTCGATACAGATAACTAATAACAGCAATAAAAAATTATAGAATTGAACAACATTATTTTCTAAAGTATGTGTCATGAAAATAAAATCATGAACGCACTATAAACTCAACTGAGGAATTAAATCATAGTCATATTAATTTAACAATTTGAAGACATTTTTCGTAATAAAAAAGAATGCAAGTCGTTCCTCTGAATGTGATTACTTTAAAAATAGTAAATACTTGTATTATTATACTATTACATAATACATGGCTCGTTTTTATTGGACGACATGCATGCCAAACACTGACAACATGTTATTAAAATAAATTAAAAACAAAATATGTTGATGAAATCAAAACATGTTCACGGGCCACTAGAGCCAAAGGGAGTGATAAGATCAGCCATACAAATATGTACATGTGAATGTGAAATCTTGCAGGATTCATATTATTAAATACAGACGCTACATGTCGCTGTTTGGTTGTTGCTGTCCTTCTCAGTTCTCATTGCACAACAATTCATTCCATCATAAATATAAGAACTATCAATAAACCATTGATTGAGATGGTAAATAGTCTTACCTTCTGTGAAGAGAAAAATACAAGTTCGAATTCTGGCAAGGGCACTTGTTAGGAGAGCTTTAACTTTAATGTTTTGATCCAATAGAGATTAGTTTTAAACCCAAAGTAACTTGAGGATACTCTGAATTATACCAAGAAAATAATTAAAAAATTTATTTTTATTTTAAAATTTAATTCATTTTATATTTTAGACTTATATTTTTTTTCAAAATTATTATTGATTACGCATATTAAAAAATTTGAAATCAGTAAGAAAAATTAACATATATTTTTATAAATAATTAATTTAAATAATTTTTTCTGGTGAAATTTAACTAGTTTTTATAATATGTTTAAAATAGGTATTAGATTTAGCTCCTAATGTCCTACATTTAGGCACTCCATAGATAAAATTTAAAATTACTCATATTATGTTCTGACTTATTTGAATCAAGCCAATAAAATTGTAGGAGTCATAAGCTTTCCCAATCAGATTTTAATACAATTAACATAACCGCCTGCGACTTATATTGTTTATTATATGGTGATTATTTAATATTTATGTCTACGTGTGTTTGTGTACGGAGAAAAAGAACAATGAGATTATATATATATATATATATATATATATATTCACAAGATGACAAGTGGATCATATCAGGAATATGTGTGTTCCATGATTAATGAAGACGAGAAATCAATCTTAGTTTGAGATTGGTCATTAATCATAAATATGTAAGATAAGTTCCTCCGGCCTATAAAAACAAAATAAATAAATAAATAAATATGTTCGATAAGACACAACTAAGCGACGAGACAGGACAAACTGCGTGCTATTTTAAATTTTAAAATATATCAATATTTTTTCTGGAAAAAAAAATTATGTCTAAGTAAGAATATACATTGAATCATCTAACTTTGCACAATATTTTAGTTTGTTTCCTTAGTTGTATTATTTATTTTTCAATCTTTTAATCCTATCACCTTTAGTGTGATATCATATTTTTTGTGTGTCAATTATTATTATTTTAAAAAATTAACTTAACATATTAGAACTTAAAAATGTTTTTTTTAATATTTAAAATTTTAATATTTGATGAGGGTAAGCCCTTTCAAGGTTTTAGAGTACAAAGGATTTTTGTTTCTCCTCATAAAAAGGGTTTTTAAAATTTGAATTTGTGTTTTTTTCCCTCATAGGAGTGAAGTTATTTGTGTACCATTTTAACCAACAACTTGTTGATAATATTGGCAATTTTTTTGTCAATGAAACTAATTGTGTTAAGATAAGAGGACTTAAAAAGGCACCTTATAAAATTAAAGGATTAATATAATATCTTTTATAGAATAAAAGAATTAAAATCACACCTTTACCTAATTTTAATGGAAATCACATATTGTCAGCAATTGAAAAATTTAATGATGATGAGTCACCGGTTTATCATTCACGAAACGTGTAGAGAATTGCAATTTCTATGTTCAAGGTATAATTAGATTTTTTTCATGGCTAAATTAATTTTCTTATTAGGCTTTGATGCCATTTCTTGAAATTTTGTATTATATAACAGCATTTTAAATTTTACTACTGAGTCCTAAATATAATGTCCCATTTTGTTTCAAAAATTGATTTTATCGATAAAATAATACTTGTGGAGAGGGGAAGAATTATGAACTTCATTGTTACGAGACCCAGGTTTAAAATGTTTTCCACAAAAATATTAAATATTAAATTTAATAAAATTATAAAGAATTTTAAATTTAAATTAAATAAAAAAAAATTAGTTCGTTGAGATTTTTTTTAATTTCAATTTTTTTTTGACTATTTTAAAAAATAAAATTTATTAAAGTATATTTATTTTTGGATCTGTAATTTTTCCTTTCAATATTAATGATTGCGATTTTTCATCCCAATCTTCTCAAGTCTTCCTTGTCGTTTTCAATGAAGGAATCTTGTGCATGTGATGCCCCAATATAAATGTCCACTTAGCACATGGCTTTGATTTGAATTTGGATCATACATGAAATCCTATTGTACTTTAATCCCTTTTTCGTCATTATTAATAAATATTAATTTTTAACCCAAAATTCCACATGTGTGTGTGTATATATCTATATATATATTAATCAGTATAATATGCCATTATATAAATAAATATTCAGAATAAGCTTCTTTATGTATATATATAATGCACAACTTATTCTCTAGACTTAAGTTAAATTAAAAATATGCATAAAAATAATTTTTATTAAGATAAAAATAATATAAATTAATCATGATTTATGGGTGTTTATGGGATATCATTAGCGGTCCTGTCCCATTTAAGATGGGACATAACCGAGACAGGAGCAAGACGTCCCTTTTATTTTTATTAATTTTTTAAATTTTTTATTTCACAACTAAATGTATTTAGAGTATGAAAACTCAAAATAAAAATTATATAAAGAAAATAGATAAAAATCAGCTTAAAAATAGATAATAATAGAAAATTAACAAAAAAAATGTTTCGTTTTGAAAAATAAAAAATATATAAACTCAAGATATCCTAAAAAAATATCATCTAACCTGTATAGAAAAACTTATAAATTGTAGACAACATAACTATAAAAGTTATAATATGATTATATTAATAATAAAGTAAAATAAATTTATTAAATTAAAAAAAGATAATATATTGGGAGGAAACCAAATCAGAACATGGGACTTGAGACATCTTTGTCTTGTCCTAGTTTTATTTCGTCGTGAAAATTTTCGGGCCAGGACTACCCTGTCCCAAAATGATTGGGATCGAGCGAGATGAGACGCTGGAACGGGAGACAAGTAAACACTCTTACGCTGGACTATTGATAAAAACATAAATGCTTCCAAACAAACAAGAAAATATGATATAGAAATAAGATGTATCACACCTAACAAGCCCAAATACTAATTGCTGTGATTTGAATTTTCAAAAAAAATACTTTTTTAAAAAAATTATTGTTTTTTGGGTTAAAGTTCATTTAGTATTAAAGTATTTTTTTAAAGGCTAAAGTATATATTTGGTCCTTTAACTTTATGTAAAGTTTCAGTTTGGTCCCTTAATTTTAAAAATTATACTTTTAGTCCTTTAACCCTAAAATTGTTAGTCTTAAATGATAATTTTTTGTAACAATCATAGTTGCTTTGAATATTAAACCTAATGTGTTAGGATTTAATAATGTTTTATCAGTATTCAAGAGTTCAATATCATTATTTTTTTGTTAACAGTTTTAGGGTTAGAGGACTAAAAGTTCATTTTTAAAGTTAAGAGACCAAAATGAAACCTTATGTAAAGTTAAAGAACTAAAAGTATACTTTAGTTTTGTTTTTAATTGTGTCCATTACCTTAAAGTATCTCATGATTTATCTAACATTATGAAATATTATTTAAGTATATTCGGCACTATAAAGTATTTAGTAATTTGTCCACCACCCTTAAATATTTTTCTAAGCACATCGAGCACCATAACTCAAGGTTTAGGATAAAGATATTTATGGGGTACGATGCATATTAAAAAAAGAACTTCAAGATGCTCCATGAACAACAAAATACTTTAAGTTCTTAGATGCACATAAAAAAATTTAAAATGTTGGATGTAAATAAAAAAATATCCTTTATGCTGAATTAAACTTACATTTGTTTTAAAAAAATTTTCTCTAATTAGTAGTAGGTTATGCAGTGAATAGAAATTGAAAAAAAAGGAATACTAATAATGACTTCTAAATAGTTGCATACGCTATGAATTTCATACAAAACTTTATACAAAAATTTTTATAATAAATGGACAATCCTTGATTTTGAAATTTTCCGCATATATATGTATACACATTAGGCACACAAACACACACGTAACCTTATCTTTCCTGGTGATAAGCCTACTACGTAGCTCGCGTGTCCATTATTTTTAAGGGAGAATTACAATGAGGTCCCAAGTAATTTAAAAACAAGTCCCAGAGGTTGTCATTCTCACTGTAGGACTTGTTATTACAGGCTGTTTAGGTTGTTACTTGGGACTTTGTAGTGATTATTTCTCTTATGTGGGACTTGAATGTAATTCTCCCTATTTTTAAAGCTTTGAATAATGTTGTTGGCCTGAAAGCTGTAATTCTCGTTAACTATAGATGGCTAAACAACAACGTGTTGAATATTATACTAATTAATATGAAACTAATTAGAATTGTTTAGTCAATAAGTATCTGGATCAGCCCAAACCTACTCTACCTTGATTTTATAAGCCCTAAATGACTGCACAATTGACAATTACTCTTTGTTCAGCATGTTTAATCAATAAATTAATAAAGAAACTTATTCAAATTGTTGTCAATAAAATATTCATCAAGATAGGATTATTTTTAACCCTAACTAGAAGATGAGTCCTCAAGGATTCACAACATGTAAACAATTTGGGTTGCATTAGATTTTAATTTTTTTATTGACACTGATTATATATATATATATATATATATATATGTATTGATCAACAACCAACAATGTGTAGCTTTCCGTATATAAATTTCCAAACTATGTTTTTATATTTTTGGGTCTTCTGATTTTGTCATGTTATTTTTGTTTTCTTGTCTTCGTCGTCGCTCTAATACGCAGTGTTTGGGTGATTTCCATTCATATATTTCAATGTCTCTCATCTTTTCACTTATTGTCCTTTCAATTTAAGTAATGAGAAATGACCAAATCAAAATAGACTATATCTGGCATATGTACATTTTATTATTGGAGGTCTTGCGTTCTTTTTTTTTGGGTAATTGAAGATTGGAGGTCTTGCTTTTGGAAGAGTGATAAAATGGGAAAAATACCCATAAGTCTTAGGATCCGTTTCGCATATGAGGGACACTGAGGAGAGGGGAGGAAAAATTTTAATGACTTTGATTTGAAAAATATGAAGTGGAGCTAAAAGCTTTTAATTAAATTTTATTTTCCTTTTATCTTACCATTTCTCTATATCAAAATTTTAAAATCCCACTTCTCTAATTTTTTTAAATTGAGCTCATTAAAATTTTCTTTCCCCTCCTCTCCATTTTTTTCATATCAAACATAGGGTTGGAGAAGAAAATTAGACACAGATAAGTTCTATAAACGTTAAATTTACAAGTCAAACCTGCATATATATAAATATATATTTATAAATTGAGTTGTGCCATTTACTAATCAAATGTAACAATTTAAGTTTACAAGCCAAATTTCCGTATTTACAAATCAAGTTGCATTATTTACTAATAAAAGAAAAAGTTGAATTCGTTGAGACCTATTAGTTTTTAATTTTCTTATCCAGAACCTATGGGTTATGGCTAATTTTCTTCCAATAAAATTATTATACAAATGTTATTTTCATAATTTTATTAATCTTTGAGATTTAAAAATGATTGGTATTACTTGTCATGTGACTTGTTTATTAAAATATTTATTAACGTACTAACAAACGTTGATCCTAATGAAAGGAGTTATAAACATGACTTTGTTGAACCATATATATGAGATATTCCCATTTTTTTCTGGGCCAAGTGATATTCCCATCTTCGTTATAAGAGTTTTTCTATGGTTTCTAGCTAATATAAAGCCGTTTGTCTCATTAATTTTTATTCTTAGACGTCCTTTGTTTTGATATTCCTTAACTAATAATGAATTAAACAACCTCTATTAATTGATGATCTTTATTGAGAATAATTTTATTTTAAAAATATTAACTAATTTGAATTAAATTTCTTATACTATTCATATTGTTCTTAATTAGTCCCCATAACAAGGACGGGAGGGTGGAGCGAGTATTTGATTGGTTTCTGTACAGCTGAAGATTACACCTTTATGAGAAAATAAAGGCACAACCTGCAAAGACGTCACACACAAACACATATATTTTCTGATTTTAAATATAAAACCCATTTTGTATTGTAAATTACATTATAAAATGGGTTTTATAGTTAGGATTGGAGAAACGTACATGTGTTTATCTTTCCAATGAAACCACTGTTGATTAAATAAAAACTTGCTCTAACCATGCAAGAACACAAAAAACTTCATAAACAAGAATACATTAACACACAAAAGTACTTCAAATTTATTCATATTATCACACCATGACACTAACGTATGATCTTGACACAAAACATAATTCTTTGCTATATATATATTATGACATCATAATCACTTTGCTTTCCTCGATCAGTAAGGTCTTCGTCCAACAATATTTCCAGCAGGATCATAGTTGCAGCCAATGAAAGTTCCTCCATTGTCGCACGTTACTTTAGCACAACCTAGGCGAACCGAGGTGTTCCATACCACCTGAGTATAGTGCAGGCACTGACCACCAACACACGAGTTGCTGTTGTAGTCATAGTTCGCCTTCTCGTCCACCCACAGCTTCACGGCATCCGTCCCGCTCAGGTCGCCGGTGGAACCGGCAAGGTTCTCTCCGTAGTTGCCGCCGGAGTGAACCAACTGGCAGTCAGCCTTGCGTTGGTTAGCATAGTTCTGGGCATATTGAGCCACTGTATCATCCCAAGCTATGTTGGGAACGCCCACTTCGGATCTTGCTGCGTTGTGGGCATCCACATAGTCTTGTGGTGAATCTTGAGCATAAGCCATGAAAGCAAAGAGAAAGAAGAAGAAGAAAGAAAGTAAAAGCTTGGATGATATCTCCATTGTTTGTTATTGTATAAAGCGTTTGATGAGGAACAAATGAGAGATGAGAAATTTGGAAGCCTTGGGGAGCAATTTATAGGGAAGAGTCCAAGTGATTCAAATTAGTGAAGTAAAAAATTATTAAATATTTAAGAGCTACTAGTTAGGGTTGTATACCAAGGGAAGGAAATTTAAAATTCAAACTTAATTACAATTCCATAATAATGCCTTGAGAGATAAGAAACCAAATCAATGCCTGTTCTCTTTTTTCCTCATTAATATAAGGATTTTCTTGAGTACGTGTCGTATTTAACATGACGTTAATTCGTTATTGTACCTATCTTTGTGCAACTGTGTAAAGTAAACTACTTAGAAAAGATTATTAATAAACAGATTTGTTTGCCATAACTTATAGGGGTTGTGTAAGCAAGGTGGTAGAAGATGATTTGTGCAATTAGTTTTAAAATATTCATAATGCGTGAATGACCAAGAAACTATAACAGACTTCCTAGCTACTTGTTTATTTTTCTGAGCTTGCCACGTGTTCCAATATAGTTTGAGCGCCTGAACTTGATTATTAGGATAGTTTGTTGAAATCCTAGTTTTTTTTTGTGTGACTCGCTAATAAATTATAATTTTCTTTTAAAAATATTTCTGTTTTGTGTTTAAGATCTATAGAATTTTCAATTACTTGATTAAAAATACATGAAAATGTCACCCATATAGCAAAATACTTACGTCAAGTTACTTATATCAATTATGTTAAATTCTTCAATTACACATGACCATATATCTTATTTTTAAAATATTAGTATTTAATTATAAATTCACATGAAACAAAAGAAGCCATATGGCCAGACATTATTGGAAAACTTGACATAATGAGCATAAAGAACTTGATCTAATTTTTTTCCTTATATATGATTTAACTATAAAAAAATTATAAATTCATATAATAATTCAAAAGAAACTACAAAAAATAAAAAAAATTAAATAAGTGTATTCTTTTGTAAAATTTTTGTTAGAGTTTTGAATTTAATGAAATCAAGGAACTGGGTTTAAGTTAAAATATTATAAATTCAGAATAAAAAAACAAAGGATCTAGATTTATAGCGGTGCAAAATCTGAGTACAACAACATAGTAACAAGTTTTAGTGATGAGCACCATAGTACTCATTAAATATGAATCACCCAAATTTAATATGGACGGTCCAAGTTTCAATTTTTTTGTACTTTTATCTTTTTAAAATTTCTTTTATTTTAATAGGTGTAGAATCCAAAAGAAAAATGATATCTCAACCATTACTTTCAAAAATAAATTTTTAATTTGAATATTATCAATTGAAAATTTTAAATTTAGACTATTAGAGTTTTATCTAAATGGTCTAGATTTTACCACAATAATGAATATCAAGATACTCATGAGATGAGCGCCAAGATACTTATCAACCAAAATACTACTTCCAAAAAAAAAAAATAGGGGGGCAAAATCTTTCAGCTACAAGGGGCACAATATCAAAAATTATGGCCCTTAGGTATAGAGCAAGTAATATGTGTTGGATCTGTGGGTCCAACTCGTCAACCCACTAATAGCCAACCTGATAGCAAACGAACATTTTTAACTCATGCCCCCAGAACCACAACCCGCCAACTCACAGGTTAATCCGCATTAATTTTTTTTAATTTTTTCAAATTTGTTAATTATTATAATCATATTATTATATCTTATATCTTATCTAAAACATTAAAGAAAATACCTATATCATTTATTTCGTGTTTTCAAACAAGTATTTGATGGAGAGATAAAAATATCATTATATTTTGTTTATATTATATAAGAAAAATTTTTAAAATAAAAAAATTTAAACAAAAAAAATTAGTTGAAGGGGTTGGCAGGGCAACTCGTCAATCCGCCATAATATGTTAGGTTGGCTAAAATCAAACCTGTTATTATGCGGGCCTTTTCAACCCATGCCGCATAATCTTAACTCATCGTGGATTGGCCTATATTACCATCCTTACACAAGTATATGTAGGTTCTGCCTACGACGATGCCGACGTCCTGTTACAAAGCTGGCACAAATTTAATTTCCTTTGCAGTATGTGTTGAAATCCCGTTCCAAAAATTAATTGTTATTGTGGTTAAGCTAGCTGAAGCTAACCAGTTATTTCAAATAGTAAGGGTAGGTTAGGATGTAAAATGTTGGTAGAAGTCTAGAGTTCCATCCATCCTAATGTGGAAAAAAAAATGTGACTAATTCCGAAATTCTTCCGGCATGTGAGTGTCTGTATTTTATATGTCAACCATAAGCTTCTGCTGAGTGGAGGAAGTGCAGGAAGCTCATAATCAACCACTGGGTATTCTTTTTGCTCATTATCATTTGTTGACAGCAAAATTCTTCGCTTATGCTTTTCAAACTCACAGACTTGTAACAGTCCCTACCAGGCTCACAATGAAGATAGATACCTGACTAAGTCTGGTTGATAAGAAATATCATTATAACCAGAATAAGCAAACTCCAGGAAATCCCAGAAACAAACAGTTCAAAACAGCAACAAGCGATTCATAGTGAAAATTACAATATAAATTGCTTCAATATCGAACAAGAAATCCACTTTCTTTATTAATCAGTCTATTGGCAGCCTCCATAAATGAGTGGCTTGTGTAATAGATTCCACAATATATATTACCCTTCAAGATACATAGGTTTTCTTCAGGAATCGCAAGGAACAAAAAGGAGGAACCTAATGAAGCTGCAGTTGAATCAGACGACTGGAGAGAAAAGAGAAGCTAGAAAAGGTTTGGCACAGAAAAATTTCAGCTGCAACATCGTGTCAAGAGGAAGCTAGCATCCACGTAATAGGGCAAGCAACGTGAAATGCCATATTGAGGGATTTAAATTTGAATTTCCTTTTTTGGCATAGCTCAAAGTGTGCTCAAGTCAGTTTGAGTTTGAAACTATCACATCATTTTAACAAGTGCGCTTTCTGAGATTTGAACTCTGTTCTCCTTGTGAAATAAGTTCGCTTATCATCTTAACTAACAACCTGTTAATATTTAGATTTTGATGTTTAGGGGATCGTCCACCAATTACTTCATCATAATAATTCTTTTAAAAAGCGATAAGAATAAAAATAAAAGTGTCATATGAGCCGGGACGAGGGAATAGCGGCCGCTGGGATAGCCTCAGGGTGAAGGATTAAATAGGAACAAGGATTATGGAAGATAACGATATCAGTCATAATAGGCGAGAAGTATATTCTGTCATGGGCTTTAATGAGCTCAAATCCATAAGCCCAATATTGATGTCAGGCCCATTATCCAAACCAGTGTATACTTTCGGTAGCGGATTTGGAAATTGGATAGATGAAGATTTTTCTGTTCACAGGAAAAAATATCAAGGCCTTATTTGATGGTAAATTTGAAAGATAAATATTTTTATTTTTTATTTCTGCATTTGATGTGTACTATTATTTTTATATTTTTTATTTTTCAAAATTAACAATAGAGATGTCGTTTTATGTCATTTTCTATTTTTAAAATTAAATTATTCTTTTTGACTTATTTCTCTTCATTTTATGTGTTAAATAAGTTGATACTATTTGATTGAATGACTTTAGAGTATATTTTGTTGGAATGAATGAAAAGTAAGGAAGAGTATTGTTGTACCTTAATTTCAAACATAAGTTTAAACAAAAATAAGGAAAATTAACTTTGATGAGTTAGAATTAATTACGAGCAATTTGAACCAAAAATATATTGTTGAACCTAAATTCAAAGTGATTAGGCTCACAAGACCTATCTTGTCACAGTGCTTGGAGAAACGTCTTAGAATGAAGGTACCTAGGTTAACATCTAAAAGTATAATATAGGTTCGCTTTGTCTAACATTAGTACCATCTAACAAAAGTTATTCAAGTGTTTTGCTTTTGGCTTGAATTGAGCCCAAACCCTTGTTTAAAATTTCTATACCAAAAAAAAAAAATCAAAAGCTCAAAGAAAGAATTTTTTAAAACAACTGGTCTTGTGGTCTTATGGATGGGGCCACATAGCTCTTATACTTGGCCATAATTTCTAACAATAACTTGAAGTCGCTATTATGACAATAGTCTGCATTATGACAGTGATAATCCTCTTTAACCATTAATTATAAATCAAACCTAACTGACTTAACTTGAAAAAATAGCAACTCAAATGCAAATGAGAAAATTGCAATAAAGTTAAAAAAACAATAATTATTAGAAAGTCCCAATGATAATTGAGTAGCTTATAATAACAAGTTCTATAACAGGGAATAACAACTTTTAACTTATCATTAGGACATTGTAATAGTTATTTTCTTTTTTGAGGACCTCATTATAATTCTCTCAATGCAAATACTACATATAGATGCCCATAGCAAGCCATATGCTCAAATTTTAATATTACGTGTCCAAGAGTATTGTCAAAATGACACATCCCATAGTTCAAAATGTCACTCTTAATTAGGATCAAAATCAATTGCCATCTCAAGCTATAAGCTCGGCATCACCCACAAGCATACAATTTATAATAAAGTTGACTTTCTATGTACTGAGTACTACCTCTGGTCCTAATTATAAAAGTTAGTTGACTAATTTTAGGGGGTTAAAAAAATAAGTTAAATTAGTTATTTGTAATAAATATGTGTTGTCTTTTTTAAAATATTCTTGGTAATCAAGTGCATTGGCTAGAACGACTATTGTTAGAAAGATTATTTTGGAAAAAATGCATAAATATGATAGACAAAATGAATAGGAATCTTATATTTAGAACTAAAATAAAAGTTAAACAAGATTTTATATTAAGAACAAGAGGTAACATTATCCTTATGTCTATTGCTTCGGAAGGTATTCACATTTGGCATAGATCTGCTTTCACGGAAAGTTTTAGAGATGATTTCATGTTACAATTCCTTCATAGGAAAGACTTCAGGGCATCCTTAGGGAAAATGTATTTAATGTTGTAGTTAACTGAATAGCTCTAAAAGTATGTGTACAAGTTCACATGTACATCACAAAGAATATAAGTCTATTTCACACTAACGATACAACATCAATAAAAGTCAAGCAATAAGGATTTTGTTTCCAAGCCAATACCAATTGAATATCGAGTCTGAAAAGCCTTCCCATTATCAAAGGGGTTACAAAAAGGAAGGCATCCCATGCTAATATCCATCCAAAAGATTCTAATGTTACAAGGTTTAATTTCTGTTCACTTGGCAATGAAATGATATGTGTGCATCAAGCCTACGGCAACAAAATGATCAAAAGGCTTGAACTCCATAAGAACTAATTCTCCTAGCATCTTTACCTGGGGAATGGAAATATGAAAGAGTGGGATACATACCTCACTAACCATCAAGAGAAACTAAACTACACAGACAAGTAAATGATCCATAGGCCTAATATTGTCTCAATTATTAACAATTTAATAGGAGACCAGACACCCACCTCATTTTCGCTACTTTAGAGTACAAAACCCACGACTTCCTGTATAAGAGGAGGTATCGAATTAAGAGGCTCTCTCTCAAAAGTAAATCCAATCAAAATATATATTATATTCAAAATGGTGAGATCCCCAGAATTCACCTATTAGGTTTTGTTTGGGACTTGGTATGTAATTTGATTGACATATTTTACTTTACGTCGTTATCATTTTCACATAAAAATAAGTGATAATTTTTTTTTAAAGAAAAATTATCAAGTAGAAATAATATAAATATAATATACCGGCACTGTAATATCAGATATGATGCTCACGTCACTTGTTAGCCATGACGAAACCCGATGCTCCGATAAAAATGGTTGTCTAAAAAAAAATTGCAAACTTGACCATGATATTATAATTTTCTTTAAAAAAAAAAACAAATTAACGATCATAAAAACATAATAAATACTCCTCCGATCCTTAATATAGGACCTAATTTTTGAGTTAATTTTGGTCCTAAATATAAGACTCATTTCTCATATTTATCAATTTTTTCTAAATTATCCCTATAGATAATCCCTCAACCATAATCAAGTAGAAGAGGGAGAAGAGATATTAAGAAAGATGGTTATAGTGTTTTAGGAAAAATGTGTCACTTTTCTTATAATTAACTAACTTACCTAACTTTCTTAAACTAATCAAATTAGTTAAATAGATCTTATATTAAGGACTAGAAGAGTATTGTGGAAATGAATTGATACTACAAACATTATACCCAAGTTTGAAGAATAAGCCACAAGGTCTACATAATCACTTGCCATATGTTTTAAGGTGAATATACATCTAGTATCCTCAAATATTTTTTAAATTCATTTGGCATATTTTGTAGTGTTTCTAACACCTTAAATTTTTTTAGGTGCATCCAGCATTCTAGAGTATTTTTTAGTTTAAATACTTTAGAATGCTAGAAGTAACACAAAATACTTAAAAATACTGAATGCATTTGGCAAGATACTGAAGACACCTTAACCTTATATTTTTCATTCATATTGATATTATCTTCACCTCCACTTTTCTTTTGCAGTATCAACAAGAGACCAAGTGTTTCCTCGATTTTGTAGAATTGTAGGTTGCCCCTCCTAGTTATTGTTTATCTGAGCATCAATAGATTGATAACTCCAAGATAGATTCTGTTGTAAACTCTAGCGGAAAATAGAGCATGACAGTGTTGAAAAAATATATATCTTAATCAAATAATGCAGTATTTAGGATAAAACTCCTATACTTCTGAGATCTAATGAACAATAATGCTGTGATTATATTTTTGTCAAATGAATCATCAAGCATGATTACACAGGTGGAGGGGGAAGGTCTAGTAAAAGCCAAAAACCCACACAATCTTCTGACTCCAAGTCTTCTTGAATGGCAAGGAAGTGCAAGCCTCCACAAGATTTCTTGGCTGCTTCCCAAGCTTCAGCTTCAGTAGTAGTCACAGAAGTTTTCTTATAGGTTGCATATATGTACCGAGTAGAAATTCCAACAGACAGAATCAGACAAGCACGAGCAGTGTCTACTTCGATCGAACTCACTTCCAAACCATTCATCCAACCTGCGGCAGTACAGGTTGATGATTCTTAAATTGTAACAATTGGATAAGGATTAAGAAATGCAAGCAATGGAGAGAGTGCAAGAAGAAAGTACAAGCTTTTCCAAAATAAAGATTGCCCAAGTTCTCTTGTATTGTACCACAAATGTGAAAAAAACTTGGGATAATAATTGTGTCTTTGGTTTTACAATGAAAACCATTGAAACCATGGTTTACAGTGATCTGATATCATTAGTCTATAAGAAATATTCATGCACAAGTTTGTCTTATCCTAATTCAATGAATTTGAGGCAGCTATTCAATTTTGTAGCTCGAAATTATAATAAAATTATTCACAGGCTTGATAGTTCAATTTCATCCTTGTCGAGTCCCGTTATTTAAATAACAATTAAGTTTCAATTAGACTAGGTATGGTGGCCGGTGCTTTTTCAACATGTTAAGAACAAGGAATGTTTGTGTAAGAGACAAGTGAGAGATATCAACAGTGAAATATAATGTTCTATAATGGTAAGCATTCAATTGACCGTTCGATGGTCGAACCTTTGGAATAACAGAGTTGATCAATGCCATAGTTTCATCCAATTAATTTCTTTGCTAGCAATTTGTTCTTAATTCTTATATGTCAGCTGGCAGAACTGGATCCATAGTATGCAAGAAGAAGAATGTCAAGTCATTGAGGAACTCAATTCAAATATACAGAAAGAAATTTGTATGGTACCTGCTAAAGGCTTAGCACGAGAAGATGCAACAGCCAATCCTGGAATCAATGTCTTGTCGTCAATTTCAATACCCAATAAATCCAGATCCAGCCCGGCTCCGAAAACAAAACTTTTCTCTAGAGATGACACCTCCTCTCGAACAGCTTAAAAATAGTCACTGTAAGTTAGAGAGCAATAGTCTCGGAAGTAATCCAAGTATTCACACATGTCGAATCAAGTAGCTATGAGTCAAATTTAGACTACTGTCCTAGAAGTATGAAGTTTGATGCTGGATGGAGATGAAAAACTAGTATACAGCTTCTCCCTCTGTACCTGAGTAAGGCAACTGGACGAATGCCCATCTTTCCCCAAAAAGGTTTTCTGGAAGCTCCATTGGAAAAGGGTTATCTAGTGCCAGAAGAGGCTTCGATCCCTTTTGAAATCCAGGATGACGCGAATATACAGTTTCATAACGCTCCTCAAGCCATAGAAGTAATGATAGGCACTGAAACAGTTGAGATGAACCGTATAAAATTATTTGCTGGGCTACTTCTGACCAGGATATGATATTTGAACACAGTGTGAGTGACTAAATATCATATGCAATCACATGGCACTGCTGTTTCCTCATCGTACACAAATAAGTGGAAGAATCATTTCAACCTAAAAATCAAGATGCACCATCTTGACCTTGTTAGCAGTTCCAGAAAAGATATAAAGAGAATAGCAATCTTATTCATCCTTAAAGTTGTCATTTTCAACCCAAAAAAGTATGATTCAAGATTCCTCTTGCAACATTTAGAAATCGTGTGCTGTCAAATTCTCATTGCTTCAGGATTAAATTTAAAATGCTTGAAATTATGGAGTCTCCCTCCAGCTAAATATGCGAAACTAACATGGTTATTGAGATAGCTCTTTTTGACGCAACATATAAGATTTCTAACCTAGAACTTAAAAAGTTCGGCTCATCACTAACAGTTATTTGGATTCCATCAAGTATAAATTAGATGGATCGAAATATAAAATTGCTCCTTTACAAAACTATTGTTTATTTTTATCTCTTGTTCTCATTGTTGTTTATACAACACGGAAACCAAGATCAATACCCTGTGCGCGTGAAGCATTTGAGCTGAGAATAGAGTCGAGTCATGAGTGGCATTTTAATATGCTTCAGCTTAGTTGATACTAAATCCAAAGTTTGTTATTGATTTCCCTCGCCATTGGTAAACTACAGACTTGTCTGCATTCTGCATTATTTGACTACAGCATTTAAATGTTTATGCCTATGACTTAAAATTTTTAAGTTTGTTCACAATAGTCAAGTGATTAAATTCAATGCATACTAAAAAAACATCCCTTCACAAATTAATAAAAGTACACAAACATTTCCATGTTCCTAGACATGTGAAATCCAATATCAACACCTTCACGTGAGCGGCAAGTTCAGCTTTTTATTCAAGCTTTAACAGATCATCAGATTTCAGATTGTGTAGGTTTCAAGTTAGATACGGTGCCTATCTATCATCAAATCAAAGTAACTAAATTGAAAAGACATCCAGGTTTTGAGCCTCAGTAATAATAATGAGATCTTACCCACCCGCTTACTAGGAATAGGTGTTATTCCAAGCTCCTTACATGCTTTTGTAATTATTGTTTGCATCTGTGACCTACAAGGCAACAAAACATTGTCGTCAACTTTCCTTACTTAAAGTCTAAAGATTTACCCGTACAAAATGTGTGTGTGTGTGTGTAAATTTGGGTATCATGTGCTTCCAGCAACTGGCGCTCTTAGTTTTTTACTTACCTTAGCTAAGTCTTTGGGGGTCAAACAAGGCATATTTTACAATATATACACAAAGTTACCACGAATTTGCCAAGAAATTTGCAAATTAACATAGAAATACCTGAAGAAGCGGATTTTTTCAGGTAAGGGAGCGCCCAACTCCTCGCAAATAGTAACAATGGCATCCTTCAAAGTGATACTGTTGATAACATTATTTGGAAAATACTTTGTGTACTGCAGAGCCAGCGAATTGTTACACACAAGTAGTTCCCACACCTTCTTGCCTCTAACATCAAGAATGGGTCTAGAGCAAAAGTCCAATTCCCACTCTGTTATACTCTGCGGCTCCGTTTCTGGGTCGAGGTAGCTCAATTCCACAGTCGGGTCGTCTTCTTCTAGGTCATCGAGAACACCTTCTTCTTCCTGGGTGGACAGGGAGCTCTCGGAGACCGAGTTGGGTCGAAAATGGCGCAGTTTTGGGTGGGTTCTAGTGTTATTCGATGGAATAATACATGGGATTCTGGTGGGTTTTGCTGGCGAAGTGAGAATAGAGATGGAATTGCGATGTTTGAAAGTTGAAGTAGTTCTGATTCTGGTGGGGTTGAAGCTCACAGTTGCCATGGCTGCTTCTATCGGTAACTGATGGGAAGAACTAGCGAGACGGGTTGAGGAAGGGGGAGTTATCCTCTACCACATGTTTCCGTTACCGATAACGAGCCAAAGGAATACCGTTTTTGTTGTTACTAAAATCTTGCTCGGCTTTAAAGATAAGTTTGGATAGAAACCAAACCATAGTTTCAGAAGTGTTTTTACAGATTACGAAGTAAATATGTAGGGAGATTATCTCGTTTTGCAAAAAAGTACTTCTGAAATCACAGTTTTGAAATATCCAAACAGACCCTAAGTAAAACCGAAACATGGTTTGTAAAATTTGAGGTTCGAAAGTCAAACCAAGCTACTAAAAATCAAATCGAGCGACGAACAAGCTCAGGCACTAATTTAAGGGGTGTTGTAGCAAGCAAATTCATAATTTGGGATACAAAAGCCTAGTTTGAAAATCCAACCATTTAAACATACTATTTTTTTTTTTCCAAAGTCGCTTTTTCATTTAAAATTATGATTTTAAAAAAAAAAAGCCCAACACCATAATTTCATGCAAAATCACTTTTGAATTGAAAATTATGGTTTGGGGTATAAACAACCATCCAAACATTTTACTTTATCAAAATTATTTTTTATGAAATTTATTTTTAAAATCTGTTTTTCTAAAATCTATCTACAAAACTTATTAAAATTTATTTTTCAGAAATTATTTTTCAAACTATAATTTGGTTTCACCCAAATACCCCTAAAGATAGATTAAGTAAGTAATAATAAAAAAATATAACAATTGTTATAAAAAAAAAAACGTGTTTGCAGCAATTTTATTGTAGCAGTTGAAAAAACCGTTCCAATTTATTTTGTAGCTGTTTTCGGGTAATTAATATAAATAATTTGAAAAATAATAATAAATTTGAAAGACAAATTAGATCAATGTTTTATATTTTGAATTAAAAATACATTTAATTAGCTCTTATATTTAAAATTGGAGGAATGATTTTTATTAATCAAAATTACCATTTTCATTTTATCCTCTTTATTTTTGTGCCTTATTAATAGGAAATATGTGTTCCACGCATATCCCATACCTTTCCAAACCTGTCATGTAGCCGTTGTGTATTAGCCACCACAAGCACATGGTAAAGGAAGTCAATGTGCAAATTCATGAGTGGATCCACAAGGGCCATAAGTTGGCAAAAGTGACAAAGAAGATGTAAGTAAAATGACATATAAGGATCCTAACCAAGTTAAAATGACAAGAAGAAAAATAACCCTTGAGAGACTTTCTTTAGAAACTAAGAGACTTAGTCCTTCATTATTCTTAATTTATTTTGCATGTTCTTTCATAATTGTCTCTTCTACTATTTTATAATTAAATTTAATTAAAAAAATCATACTAGTAGGGATGGATTGAATAGAAGGGACTAATCATTTATAACATGAACAACCAAATTTTGAATCCTTCACATTTATAAAAATATTTAATGAAAAATAAACTAGAAAAAATTTAATTATAAAATTTTAAAATTCAGGATAATTAATGTGTTTATATGTTTCTTAAAGGTAAATTACATGTAATATCCTAATCTTATTTTTCAATGCATCTACCATTCCAATCTTTTTTTTTTTTTTTTTATCAAGCACCCTAAAAATTGAGGTACTAGATGTAACTAAAAAAAAACAGGCAGGATCCTATACACCGAGAAAATAAGATTGGAGTACTAAATACACCATACAAAAGCTCACGATGGAGACTGGCAACCTTTTAGACTTAGCAAGAAAGGTACTCCTGTATCTCATTTATTTTTTGCTGATGATTTAATTCTGTTTGCAAGAGCAGACATGGAGCAAGCAGGAGTCATTAAGGCCATTCTTGATGATTTTTGTGAGACCTCTGGACAAAAAGTTAATGCGGCTAAATCTAGGATTTTTTTCTCCAAGAACGTCAACCATACACGGCGCACGGAGATCAGTGACTTTCTGAACTTTTCACCTTCATCTGATCTAGGAAAATATCTGGGTATGCCCATTCTACACAAAAAGGTATCTACAGCAACTTATAAATTCATCCTTGACAAGATGGATGCTCGGTTATCGAGCTGGAAGGCCAATACGCTATCTCTAGCGGGGAGACATACGTTAGTATCGTCGGTGGTAGCCACTATTTCCACCTATGCGATGCAAACAACTCCCCTGCCAAGCGCTACTTGCACAGCAATTGACAAACGTTGCAGAAAGTTCCTATGGGGCTCCAATACTACAGCACGGAAAATTCACCTTGTGTCTTGGGACACCATTTGCAACAGAAAGGAAGATGGTGGACTGGGTTTAAAGCAAGCAAAATTAACGAATAGAGCGTATATGATGAAGTTGGGGTGGGGACTGTTATCTCGTAAAGATTCGCTTTGGGTGAAGTTCCTAAAGGAGAAATACAAGACTGGAAATGATCTAATTCCCAACGTAGAAAAACGTAGGGTGGAGTCAAGAACGTGGAAGGGCATTCGGTCTTGCTGGCAAGAAGTTAAAAATGGACTGGCTTGGAGGGTGATGAATGGTCGTCGCATTCTCTTTTGGAAGGACCTCTGGTTACCCCATTTCGATGCCCTTGAAGGCTATGCTGTAGATACTCTCCCGCAAGAGGCTCTAACCTGGAAGGTGAGTGACTGCGTTACGGCTTCAGGGACCTGGGATTGGCCGAAGTTTGCCCATTTTTTGCCTCAGAATGTCCTTCAGGCTATACATGGTGTGCACGTTACCTCCGCTGGACGTGATGACTACCCCGTATGGCGCTGGTCTTCCTCTGGGGCTTTTTCTTTGAAGACAGCCTATAACCAAATTGCTGGGAGGAAGGTCACCATTAACAACACCCTCTGCAAACATATATGGAAGCTACGTGTTCCACAAAGGTGCCGAGTCTTCCTGTGGTTATGCGCCCAGGGAAGGTTGTTCACTAATCTGTTAAGATCCAAGCTAGGACTACATCCCACTGGGGAATGCGACTTGTGCGAAGGCAAGCAGGAGACTGTTTTACATGTTCTTCGTGATTGTCAACAGAGCATGCAAGTCTGGCAAGCTATCTTGCCTCATGAATGGAGAAGTAAATTCTTCGCTGGTTCTGATCTTTCTGCGTGGCTTACGTGGTGCACTTGTAGATACTTCCAAGTTCACGGGTATGACTTCAGGCTCTGGTTTCCTATAGTTTGTCGGAACTTATGGCTGAGTAGGAATGGTCGAATCTTCAGTAATTTATGTTGGAGTGTCGAGACTCTTATTGCACGAACCCAGGCTTGCCTGTCTTGGGGCAACCAGAACCCGCTACAGCAACGATCAGGGATGTATTTGCAGCCCATCTGGAAACCACCACCTCTAGATATGGTGAAGATTAACGTGGATGGTTCTCGTCACTTAGACTCTAGCCTTTGCACCTGTGGGGGCGTCTTCCGTGACCATAATGGCACTTTTGTGAAAGGTTTCATGTATAAGGTTGGTCGGGGCTCAGTCATCACAGCGGAGGCTTGGGGTCTTTTGTGGGCTCTGAAGCTTGCATGGGACAGCAACTTGCGTCACTTGATCGTTGAGTGTGACTGCACTGAGCTAGTATCCCTTGTTCATTCTCATATTCCCTCAGAACACCCGGACCACAGCGTCCTGACTGAAATCCAACAGATGATGGGTCGAAACTGGGAGGTTGAAGTGGCTGTTTGTCCGCGAGACTCGAACACGGTAGCAGATGCTTTAGCTACACAAGCACGCCATATGGGGGTTGATTTTGCTACGTTTTGTAGTCCCCCTGATCCCATACGAGACATTCTTCAGCGAGAAGCTATCCAGGGTCAGGCTTTAGTGGGTGCTGATATGTAGTAGTTCTTTTCCTTTTTCCATCAAAAAAAAAAAAAAAATCAGACTGCTAGATAGACTTGTCCTTTTGGTTTTTGCCTTTTTTTTTTTTTTTAAGTTTTCTGGCCTGAACTTTTACCCTTTCTTAAATGTCATTTTTCCAAAGTAAGAGAACTGAAGAGAGAGCCAAGGACTCGTGTGTCATTTAGTCCATCCCCATTCCCGCTGATAAGGCAAACATAAAAACTTGGCCTTCGCTTGGCGGCTCAGCTCCGACATTCTGTGAACGCCGAGATCCGGCGCGAAGGCCGAGGAAGAATCGGACTCTTGTCGCTGTTCTCTTTATCCAAGTAAATTTTAAAATGCTCTTTGATATAATCTCATGCGAAGAGTTTCTGTAAATTTTTTGCCTGCTTGTTTACTGTTTGATAAAATGCCTCGAGTACTTCCTTTCTCGAAGCGGGAAAAAATATGTTCATGGTTTATAACTGGTTCTGCAAGTTTGAAACTTGTTACAGTACTGGTAATTGAATCTTCGGTTTTGTCGCCATAATTGGAGTCTGCAAGCATTTTTCTTAAAATTCATTTTGTAATTGGTGTGTAATATTTTATGCTGTTACAACTTTACATGTAATCTCCCTTAAGTTCATGCAGTTGGGATTTTGTGATGTAAATTTTTTTTCCCATATACTTGCATGGTCACGCCAATTGTTATATTACAGTGTAAGAAATGGTTTTATTTGATGGATAGGTGCCTGAAGGAGCAGACTATGGTTTGCTAAAAGGAATGATGAAGTTTGCAGGATATTCCCTGGCAGTTTCATCTACTCCTATAGGTTCTAATATCATTAAAAACCGTTGCAGATTGTCAGTAGGTACATCTCGTTGGAAATTCCACAGTTCAAGGTTCTTTTCTGCTAATACACAGAACGAACAGTCACATGGTAAATCCATGATGGTTGCCAAATACTACCTTCCTCCTTGGTTTAGGTGTGTATGTGTGCTTCTGTTTTGTCTTTTCTCCATCTGCATGAGCTAATTTGTTGATTTTATCTACCTGCTCTGGTCTTGTTTTTGGTTGCTTGTATTCCAGTGTTGCCCCAATGATGGACTGGACAGACCATCACTATAGGACTCTTGCACGCCTCATATCAAAACGTGCTTGGTTGTACACGGAAATGCTTGCAGCTGAAACAATTGTTTATCAGAACGGCAACCTGGTAAACTTTTTAATAGCCGTGTAATTATTCATACTTAAAACAAAACCATAAATGAATTGGGGAGCATTACATGAAAGGAATCTTTTACATGTTTGTAGTATCCTTTGAGTTGACAATGGTATAATGTATGATATGTACAAATTGACTCTTTTTAGACAACCCAATTATTCGTCTCTTAGAAGTGGTGAGTGCATAAGATCACAAATAAATGGGATTGACATTGCCAGCATCATTCTAGTTAAATTGATACTTCAAAATCATTGATTCTTTTGTTTTGTCTATTCTGCTCAGGACAGATTCTTGGCATATTCTCCAGATCAACATCCTATTGTGCTTCAAATTGGAGGGAGTAATTTGGAAAATTTGGCAAGAGCAACCGAACTTGCTAATGCTTACAACTATGATGAGATCAATTTTAAGTCCGTATACTTTCTATAACCTTTATTTTGAAAGTTTCATGTGCTTATGTTTGACTGAGACACCTTGTCGTATGTCAGTTGTGGATGCCCTAGTCCAAGAGTAGCTGGGCATGGGTGCTTTGGTGTGCGTCTTATGCTTGATCCAAAGGTTAGGAAGCCACCTAAATGCATATCCTGCTAACAGATTAAATATCCAATTTTCCTTTGAGCATGTGCATTAACGTAGACATTTACTGTGTACAAGGAAAGTTTGTTGCTGAGGCCATGTCAGTCATTGCTGCCAACACAAATGTGCCTGTCAGTGTCAAATGTCGAATAGGTGTTGATGATCATGATTCTTACAATGAGCTGTGTAAGGTCCTTCTCTGAGCATTCTGTCTATTCAAGTTGAAAGCGGGAAAATTAGGATTTTATGAATGGGATTCATTTTCCCCTTCAAGAAGTGGATCTAAAAATCATATTGTAGATCTACAGCAGATTTATGTTATTATGATTGCAATATTTTTCTTTCCTCGTCTCTTGGCTGCTTATATTGTCCTGGGTTCATTTTCTTCAGCATGATGAAAGCTTTTGTAATGGTATTTTATTGTCTTAAACCTTAATATATGCCTATTGGACATTGTCATTTATGTGAATTAGAATGGGTTATCTTAAGTTCTAATTTCTTTTAGGATATTATGCTATTATTTTTGGGTTTGAATACTGAACTTCTTGGCATCGCTATTATTGCCCATCAGGTGATTTCATATACAAGGTTTCTTCCATGTCACCCACTAAGCATTTCATAATACACTCAAGGAAGGCACTGCTCAATGGCATTAGCCCTGCTGAAAATCGGAGTATTCCCCCTTGAAGTATGTGATAGTAAAATTTGATTTTTGTTGTCATATTATATTGTATATAAAATTGCAGATGATTTTTCATTTTTATGCAGATATGAATATTTTTATGGTCTACTACGCGACTTTCCGGACTTAACATTTACCATAAATGGTGGCATTACTAGTGTTGATGAGGTGAGCTGCGGTCATTGTGATCCGTCTCTGTCATGACCTGCATTTTCATGAAGGAACCCCTCCTTAAAAAAAAAAAACCAAAAAAAAAAAGAAAGAAAAAGGAAAAAAGGGAGGATACTCTACTGTTAAAATTATGCCTAAAATTTCAGACTGCTTATTCTGTATTTATGTGAAAAGAAAATCAAAATCGTCAAAACCTGTTTTTATTATTTTAACAGTGGGTATATTTCATGTACTGTTTGTATGTACAAATTTTGCTGTATTTGAATAATGAGTTCATTTCGGGCCAAGAAGGGAAAAAACAGAGTTAGCTATCTAGATATAGCACGTGCCTGTGTACCTTTGGGTCTGTGCCATTGGACAGGAGTGGGGGTTGGTTTTCTTTTCTCCCTTTGGTTCTTGTATTCCTCTTGTTTTGTATTGGTTGTTCGGGTGTGACTGATTGAGAGGAATCTTCCAAAATTCTACTCTGAGCTGGTCACCTTTCTAATATCGTCCTAGTTGTTGTATCAATGTTATTGCTTTCATTTCAAGTAACTATAATGATGGATAATTTATCCAACCTCTGAAATTGACCGCTGCTTTTGGTACTGATAATCTCTTGTGAGTTTTGAAAAATCAATTGGTTCCTTGATTAAGATTTTAGTTGATACGATTCTTGGTTCTGGTGTATACTTTAGATGCTTGTTTCCTGCCAAAGTGATTGGATTACTGTTTAATTATATGTGGTCAATGCATAATCCGTTTTATACTGTTGGAAGGAATTGGCCGCATGGCTTGCTTCGTGTTTTGATTGTTAATCTTATACGAATCCAAGCCCAAAGTCTCACAAAAGTATAGATGAAGTGTAAGCCACTAGGTGTGATTGTGGTCTGGGGTTTGTATAGTTAGGAAGATATTTTAGCTTTAAATCCTTATTTTATTATTCTTTTTTTCAAAAAAAGCAGTGAGAGAGAGACCTGAAACCTGGTTCATGATAGTAGGTCATTTGGGACTTAACTAGAAGGTCCCTCTGAATTTAACTTCGAACTGTCAACATATGAAAGCCAACTTCTTTGTGTTTGTCATAATATAAACATTCTTCTTTGTGACATTGACCTGTGGTTATCATGCCTAAATTTTAAGTGAAAAAGTGCCATGAATACGTTGATATTTCTGATGCTAATGTCGTTTAATCTAAAGTCTCTTTTACTCCCTTTTTGGCTTTTGAGATAAGTTGGTGTTTTTGTAGAAGTAATGCATGTAAAAGCATTATCTTGCATTGAAGCTGCTTTCCCATAATTGACACATTTATTTGGTCCTGTGATTATTGTGATTATTGCTTGTTCACATAGGTCAATGAAGCTCGAAGAGCTGGAGCTCATGGTGTTATGGTTGGACGTGCAGCATACAATAAGTATATAGAGTGTTTGATACAAAATTTTTAACTTGTTTGAAGTTTAACTTCCAAAAATGTTTTTATTTACAAATGTCAGGAATCTGTCTTTTAAGCAACTAAAACTGAAATTTCTCTTACCATATTTGCTGCATGCATATGTCGTCATTAAAAGAAATATAAGGTTAAAAGTGAGAGAATATTGTGCATCTACCTTAATATCTCAAATAATGTAAGGAAATAATGCCCCATGGTTTAACCTTTCAACAAGTAGATATATGTTTTCTGGATGTTTCTTTTTGGGGTAATACATATACTAATTATTTTTGGTGATAGTCATTCCTGATTGTTCATATTTTCACTTTTTGATTATATTCTTAATGTTGGTTCCATATATGTTGATACAATTACTGATCATCTCAACAGCCCTTGGCAAATTTTGGGACATGTTGATACTGCTATTTATGGTGAACCAAGCAGTGGTCTTACACGTCGTCAGGTTCAGTTATAAAATTTTGGATTTGGATTGATTCATCTGCAGTCCTGAATTAATCTCTGAGCTAATTAGAGTTCATCTTTTGCCATCATAAAGGTCCTTGAGAAATATCAAGTGTATGGGGACTCAGTGTTGGGAATGTATGGACGTAAGCCAAATGTGCGAGATATAATGAAGGTACGATTAAATACAGTACCTTTGCTATTCATGGAAGTTCCTGCGTAGCATGATATTAACACCCATACCTAACATGTTATGAAGCTGTATTCTTTTAAACAAAAAGGGAATATACTGTTAGTTATAATTTTGACTTTAAATAATTATGTGTAAGTTCCTTGTTTTCTTTTGTTCTTGGTTCTTCCGGTTCAGTACTGGCACTCATTAAAATGGTTCTCATTCTCTACTAGGGGTTAAAGATTAAACAGCATTATAATTTTTTTCCCATTTCCTTTCATCTGCTTATAACGTGTTATGTGTTACAGAGATCATTAATGATGATGCCCAAAAAAAAAAAAAAGTCAGAGATCATTAGTGATATTTAACTGTTTGCCTCCAATATACTAGTTTCTTCTACCAGATAATATCATCTTACTTTGATGCAGCCCTTGCTTAATTTTTTCCACTCAGAGCCAGGTAATGGACTTTGGAAGCGCAAAGCAGATGCTGCATTCCAAGATTGCACAGTATGGTTACCTTAACAAAGTCTAATTGGCAAACTTGTGTTTTTAGCGTCTTAATTTTATTTTATTTGAATATGTTTGTTTGACTTTAAAACTTCACTCTGACTTCTCCTTTTCTCCACTGTTAACATTATTGGCAGAGAGTGCTTGCATAGCACCAACATGGCTTGATACTTAGCATTGATTGCTCTGCCAAATTTGCATCCCCGTACAAAATGCCCCATGTCAAAGAGAGGGAAATAATATCTGAATCATCCTAAAATCTAAAGGAACCTAGGATCTTTTCACTTCCTTCATCCTGTTTCATGCCGTTCTTCTGAACTTTCCTCTTTCTATAGAAAAGATAGGGACGGGGGAAGAGTATCCCTTGAACTACTTGATTAGTGCAGGGAATGAGTAATCGCTACAGAAATATCTGTACCATGATATGTGTATTCTTTTGGAAGTTAGGGATGTCCACGTATTGAAATAGTTATCTGAACTAATCAAGTCTCTTCCTTCTTTTACTTAAACATATAAAATGCGCACAGAGTAGTTTATCTATCTGAACCGGTTAGTTCAAGATCTTGTTTTAGAGATACTGTAAGTAAACAGTTTGTAGCCTTATTTTGACCCAAAAAAAAAAAATCTTACATCACAATACCACTTTGGTCAATGCGAATGTGCTTTGTGCTTCAGTTATTCCATCAAATTCGTAAAATAATGAACTTTTGTTGGTCTCGTACGTGCAGACAATCAAATCATTTTTAGAAGAGACCCTTGTAGCAATTCCTGACTCAGTCTTGGATTCACCTATTGGGGAGCTACGACCTGGTCGCACAGATCTTTTTGCCGACATAGAAAGTATACTGCCTCCTCCATACACAAGAACAAGAGAAGATGATGTTATATATGCTTGAGTTTTGCATGTATTCTTTAAATCGAGGTCTTTTAGTTATATTGTTATTATTCCCTTGTATTATTTGGTCTCATTTATTCTTCAAATCCATTTTTGGGAGGGAAAGTGGTGGGTCTAGTGTAATTCAGTACGTTAAAATATTAATGCTTAAATTAGCTGCTTCTTGCAAACGATTGGCTTTTGAAATTAATTTATTCATTGTAGAGACATTAAGCAAAAGATGGAATTTGCTATGGTTGATTTTGCTGCCATTTTGTGGATATTAATTTGCTTTAACATCCATATTATGACTCAATATTCAATATGATCGTTTTTAAGGAAAAAGACAGCAAAATACCCTCAAATTTACTAAATGATAAATTAGGGTAGGTGAATTTTAAAATCCCAATTCAGGACCCAGGTATTCTTTTGGAATTTTCAAATCTTGTAAAATGACAACATTGTCCTTACTATCGGTGACTACTTCCATATAGCTATTGACTATTCTATTTTAACTATTGACTACTTTTGTTTTCAAAGTTCCGATGACTACTTTTATATAGTTATTGACTATACAATAGTAGTAAATCACATTACTAGAGTAGTCAGTCGCTTAATAAGAGTAGTCATCAGAGTTTAAAAGTAAATGTAGTCCATAGCTAAAAAAAAGTAGTTACTGGAGCTCCGGTGATCGGTTATTAGAGTTCTAGTAACATGTCAGAGTTTAAAATAAAATGTAGTCAATAGCTAAAAAAGAGTAGTCAATACATAAGAAAAAGTAGTCGTTGGAACTCTGGTGGTTGGTCACTGACAGGGTCACCGGCGTCAGAGCTCCGATGGCCGGAATTGCTGAGGTGGCAGTCTTTAGAAAAAAAAAAGGTTAAAAAATAATAAAGGGCATTTGTGTAATTTTACAAGATTTCAAAATTTCAGAAAAGTACCTGGGGTCTAAATTGGCATTTTGAAATTCAGGTACCTTTATTTGTCATTTAGTAATTTTGAGGGTATTTTAGTGTCTTTTTTTTTCTTTCTTGTTTTTATCTTTTTTGTGTTTTTTTTTTGGTTTTGGTTGGGGGGGGGGGGTAATTTATGTGTGTGTACATTGACACTCGTATTCTAAAATTTTAAAAAGGGTATCTTTGATATCATATTTTGTCATTTGATATGTGTGCTCATCAGGGTGAGAGTTGACTCAAGCAGAATTAGTTTGGCAAGTGAAATGAGAAGGATAAATAATGAAACATAAAATAAAACAGGACAATATCCATTATTAACTAATAAAATATAATAAATAATAAATATTTGTATAAGAATTTTTATTTGGAGGTAGGCAAGTCACGTTTTGACTTTTTTATCATATTCTGTCTCGCCAGATTTTATCATATTCTCTCTGGCAATTGTAACGTTTAGCTGAGTAAATAATTTATTTCTTAAATTATTAGACCTCGATACATTTGGATTACTTATTCGTTAAAATGTTATATATATAGTACAGAATGCTAAATATTAATTTCATAATCAATGAATTTTTGGCAAAATTAAATGGCAGTAGCTTGATCAGTTGATTGTATGCTACTAAATGATAGAAAACAAAGAGTAAATAATAAATTAAGTTTCACGTAATGGCATGTTAAATAAAATATATACATTAACAAAGACAAAAGCAAGTGAAAAATTAAAAAAATAGGGTAAATAGATATGTTGCATGGGATGTTTGAATTAACTTTTTAGAAGTTATGGAGTATGAGGTAAGTCTGTGTATAAGAGGAGTTTTGACTAAGAGCATTCATGGAATGGTACGTGATCAGGATGATGCGTCTTATCTCTTGTCTCGTCCCGAAGCTATCTCAGTTCCAATCAGGATGGGACAAGATTGAGACATTCCAAGGGATTTTTTAAAAAATTTCAATGAAAAAATCATATCGCCATTTAGATTTTAAATTCTTTTTGTATCAAAAGTAATTAACTAAAATTCTATTCCCTTCCAATTAAAGTTTTAAATATCTAAATAACATGTAATTAAATAATAGTAATGAATATTTTAGTTTTCACATGTGGATATGGATTACTTGAACTTATTCTTCTTTTTCATGTTTTAAAATTTCTCAAAGTAAATGTTAGAGGTGGAAGCCATTATCCTTAATTCCAATTAAGTCTAAAACGTACGTTGACAAAATATGCATTGTATTGATTGAAGCTTGTTTAGATTACTACATTTTCAAAAACATTTTTTATTTTTTTAAACATCCAAAGTCAAAAATGTATTCAAAGATGGAACTTCTATTCGCAAAAATAATCTATAACAAATAAAAAAATATATGAATATATTTAGCTTGCCCTATTGTATTTAAAAAATAATAATAATGTCTTGTGATTTCATTGTGAAAATTTTGTTGTCAACAGCTAATGTGGGCAGTATTAATTGCTAAATTGAATCTTCAAGCTTGTCTAGCAGAATATAACAAAATGTTTTATAAGTTGAAATCTCTCCAAAGAGTTAAGTAGGATTCATTCCACAATACCCTGACTAAAAGTATAGTTTAACCATTACATATCTAATTCCTTACATTATAAAAATAAAAATAAAAATAGATAACCCATAACATGAAAATCTTCAATATACATGCATGCATACACACACATATCTTTCCAGTGAAATCACTGCTCAGAAGGAAAATTGAAAAATTCCTCTAAACATGAAAAGTTTCAACTATATTATTTAAACTGAAATTTATTTTCAAACTTACTCATAACATAACAAACAAGATACTTTGATACACGCAGATACTTTATTCTTATTTTCCCACACCACAACATTACGTATGATCTTGATACAAAATACATGCCCATATTCCATTTATTTATTTCTTTCCTTTAATCTAATAATTCCTAACTACTTAACCCAACAAGTAAAACAGCATATCATCATCACTTTCTTTTCATCGATTTCAGTAAGGTTTTTGTCCAACGATGTTGCCAGGAGGATAATAGTTGCAAGAAATGAAAGTTCCTCCATTGTAACACCTTGCTTTAGCACACCCAAGACGAGTTGAGTTCTTCCAAACCACCTGAGTATAGTGCCGGCAGTTCCCACCGACACATGAGTCGCTGCCGGAGTCATAGTTTGCCTTCTCAGCCACCCACAGCGTCACAGCATCCATAGCACTCATGTCGCCGGAGCTCCATGCGATGTTCTCGCCATACATCTGGTGCCGGAGTGGATCACCTGGCAATCTCCCTTGTGTTCCTTGGCATAGTTCTGGGCAAAAGCAGCCACTGTATTATCCCATCTTATGTTGGGAACGCCCACTTGTGATCTTGCTGCGTTGTGGGCCTCACATAGTCTTGTGGTGAATTTTGAGCATAGGCTGTGATGGTAAAGACGAAAGAAGAAGAGAGAAAATGAAAAGCTTGGATAATAACTCCATTATCTTGTTTTGTTATTGTGTGTGAAGTGTTTTGATGAACAAATGTGATATGAGGCAAATGTTTGTGGGGCATTGGGGAGGAATTTATAAGGAGTTACAAAGAGTTTACTCCGCTGAAATTGCTAGATACAGAAGAGTTAGAATTTGAATTTATGTTTACCACAGAAAAGAAGGTAAAAGAAAAAAGAGAGTTGTTAAATTGTTAAAAATTACTGATTATGGTTGGATAAGAAGTGGTGGAAATTTCAAAACAATCATTATGCAAGGAGAACTGAGAAACCAAACAATTGGTTTTTCATTAAATCATGTTAGTTAATAGATATGTATATGGTTTTTCATGAGTCAATAGACATATTTGTTGGTCTATCTTTTTTCAATTGTATAATTATTCGATTAGAAAACATATTTAATAGTATAGGAAAAATAAGCTAAAAAGATAATTGATCGTATTTAACAGGTGGTGGAAATTTCAAAATATCATAATGCGAGAAGGGCTAGGGAATTAATTACAGCAGTCTTGCTACCTGTTTATGCTGATGAGGGTGCCGTATTCCACTTGTTTATGTTATTTATAGTTATACGTATTTGTGTTATTATGTTCAAATAAACATTTACATGATTGTATATTAGTAAGTAACTCTTATATAAATTATAAGAGTTTTCAGTGTCTTCAAATATTTTTTTTATGAGATCAATATGTCTTCAAATCTATGTAAATACTTTGATGACGTTTTTACGAATAAATTTTATATTAGAGTATTAAAACTTTATATCTTTTGCCCTCAGTAGTTCTTTATTTTCTTCATAATAATTACAAGTCAAATGAATATTTCACAAATGGTTTCTGAAGCATAAATTAATTGATTTTGAAATAAAATACAATTTTTTTTACGTTGATGTCTAATTTTTCCATCCAATTTCAGTAAAAACTAAAATCCAATTTACTACCATCATTATTCATTGCTTAATTTTGTCATCCTTTGAAAATATTTTTTAAAATGTTAAAAAAATAATATCACAAGCTTATAAAAAATGAATTCAATTATCAAACATAAATGAATTCAATTGACATTTCAAAAAAAATAAAAAAAGAAAACAGAATAGCTCTGCTAATAGTAGATATTGTTTTCTATCTACAAGATTTAAAAGCTCAACATACTTCTTTTTTTTTTTTATAAGACGGAAAGAGAAAAGCTCAACATTACTAGTATTTAGTCTCTTTCACTTAACAAAACAGTTCGGATAATTCATGTGGTAGTTTCAGTGATGCTTTAAATTTGGGCTGATTAGGAAAGAAAAGTTTACCGTCCAAAAAGACAATAGGAAAGAAATTTAAAGCTAATTAATGGTTAATTACTTTATGAAAATTATATCCATTATTTATTTATTGAAAGATAACAATTGTCTACTGTATTATTTTACTTGTTTTAAAAGAATTAGTTCTGTAGTTACATATGAAAGAACCACTTGGGTATTTTAGCTAAAATGAAGTTTCTTTCGAAACAAAAAGTATATTGCTCCTCTCGGTCCGTTATAAATATAAGATCCATTTTTATAGTGTAAATATATTACAAAAAGGTTTATATTTAGGACCGAAGGAGTACTAATAAAAAACTCTTGCCTCATCATTTTTCTCTACTACACTGCTTACCTTTGAAAAAAAAAATCTTATAATACCTCTGCTTTTGATGCATTTATAATAACTCTTTTATTTTGTTAAAAAATTAAATGGAAGAAATTAAACATTTTGAATCTGAATTCTTGTTAGAAGGATTAAACATATCTTAGTTAAGTAAATCTCTATATAAAATGCTCTTCATTGATATGTTGAAGGTGTGAGATAGAAGAATCTCACAAAAGGAAGTAATGAAAAGAACACACAACTCAAGAGTATGAGTTACACACAATGGAAATATTTTCTCACCACTTGCAAGAATCTCTGAGAAAACAAATAAGTATATGGTAGAATTAAATAGAACAAGAGACATCAGAATTATTAATGTGGAAAACCTCCTAATATAAGGATAAAAATCACAGGTCGTCTAGACCAAAGAAAATCACACTCCACTATGATCAAAACAGGGACAAGAAAGTATCAGATGGATAAATAAGTGCATACAACCAACCATACAACCGAAACTACAAGATTACAAAAGAGAATGAAGAAGTTAAAAAATACCCAAACCAGAGGTTATAGAACAAACTCAATATCTCTCACATCGGACAACTAATCGACAATCCAACCATTGAAAATGACACACTAGATGTTACAAATATGCTGACCAAATTTTAACTTGATCCAATAGTTAACGAATCTATAGACTACTCTATGAATAATGAAAATGATTTTCTCTCTTCTTCTCACACCAAATGGCTGTTATTCTCCCTCAAGATGAGACCCCACTTAACCCTAGTCTTCCCCCTCTCCATTTTAACAAGCAAGACTTAAATGGACTTTAAATATTAATCTTAGAGTTCCCCCCTTTCTTCACATAGGAAGGAAGCCTAAACCCAACAGGAAGTTCACTGTGGTCTTCACTTCTTATTAATCTTAGAGTTTAGGATTAATAGTCTCAACAAAGAAGAGCCGTTTTGTTGTAATGCTCTAAAAGAGCTTATATTCATTTCATAAATGTAATTCATTTTGGTTCACTTTACAATTTTATTTGGGATTAGATCAAATTAAAAAGGAGAATAATAATAGTAGTAGTAGTAATAGATATGATTTAGATTTACTTGATAGTCGAGTTTATTTACTTTATCTATTTTTCTTATTAATCGATTTTTCAATCACTGAAAATAATCCATATAAAAAATATTTCACCTAATTTAGTTAGTGCCCTATTTAAAACGTTACATAAACTGTAATAACATAGTATGAAAAGAATTTCTTCACTTGCGTACAAAATTTCTATCCGTCTCTGATTACAAATTCAAATCCAAGTTACACGCAGGACTTTCTATTTTCCTTCCGTATTAGAAGACGTATGACCTAAAAGAGCATTCTTCACTCTATATTTTAGGTGCATGACTTACCAAATAAAATTTTATCAAAAAAATAACAAGCAGGCCTCAAATAAGAAAATTAATTATTTTTTCAGTCTCATATACTCATCATAGTCATCATACTTTAATATTTACAAGTGGTTATGACATATGGGTAATTAATTTTCCTTTTTTTGATATTTGTAATTAATTCTCCCATTTTTATTTTGGTTTAAATAATTTTCTTCACCACACATCAAGACCCAAAATTGAGGTCCTTTAAGTCTTAAATATGAATTTTTTAAATAGAAAATTAAAAAATCACTTAAGGGTTGAACTCACTCATATTTAAATTAGTCAGTAATATTGGATGGCAGATGATTTTATTTGTGTTAATTAATATATTTTATTTTTAATTAGTTTAATCCTTGTAATTTGTTAATTTTGTTTTTTTAGATATTCCTGTTAATTAATACAATTTTCTTTAATTAATAATAAACGAAAGAGCTGTTCCTTGTAGAGATCCAGTGGGTCCAAAACATTAGGTAGATCTAATAAATGAAAGAAATATTTTGAAATTTAATACTCTCATGTGGTCACGCCATTAAAAGGTTTATGATAATCTATATAAGTTCATGTTATTTCAGCACATTGTCCTACCGTGTCTATACTTTTTGGATTGAAATGTGTATATTTTAGATAATATGTACAGGAAAATGTGCTTTTTTTTGTTACTCATACTCAAATTTAAGGAATTATTGGTTTGAGTGTGAATGTCTTGGCTTATTTAGAGTAATTGTGGATTTCACAAATGTTTCTATTGTCCATGCAGGTGAGCTTTGATTTTGCAAGCACTCAAGTCTTGAAGGTATGGAAAAAAAGTTCGAAGCAAAGGGAGCAAGCAACGAAAAACATTTTCATTGGACTGTTCATCGCAACGAACGTGCCCCTTCCCTTCGCGGCAACAAACATCACAAAGCTCATAAGCTCCTTTACAAGCTTGCTTTCACTGAAAAACCCAATTTTCTTGTCATCCCAACTTTGAATAATAGTAACTTTTAAACTACACATCCAAAAATTATAAACTAACACTTGTCTTAAAATTTTAGGACGCATACTACCCTCATTCCAAATTTCATAATCTAACTACTCAACCATTTAACACGCATAAAGTCAATCAGAAGACTGACATGTCAGAAAGCATGTAAAAACTAGCTATCTAAAATAACTTCGAATTTTTACCATGTTCTTAATCATAGTACTTGATTTTTTTTTTTTGGTTGTAGCCCACCAACCACTCCTCTTATGAAGGTATTTACTTGCGAAATAACAAGAAATTAACTTTAGATACCAAAAATTTATACATTTTTTCATAAATATATTACCTAGCCAACAACAAAACATTATAAACAAATCTTCCAAGTTTCCACCTTCGCTAATTTTCCAGTAGCTTGCCCTTTCTCTTTGATGAGCTAGGTCTTAAGATTGATACATACAAGAGGGATGAAAATCGAGAGAATCTCATTAGTATTAATTATGTTTCAATAAATAAAGCATAATAGAATTGAGCATACAAAACAAGTCATAGAGAAAGGCTGAAATTTTAACTTGTTTATTCTCTCTACTAAAAAATTCCTTTCTCACAATTTCATCTTTTAATTAAATTTATTGGAGCACTTAGATTCAACAAAATCCAATTCTTTTCCACTGAAACAAAGCTGACCAAACAAAGGAAAAAGAAAAATTCACGTATTCAACTCCCTTTCTCTACTGAAAATTGTAGAGAAATCTTTGAACATACTGCTTCGTCCTTTATTATAAGATTCTTTAAATTAAATTACGTGATTTAAGAAAATAGTTAAAAATAATTAATATGTAGCAAATGCAGCTTTTTTTCTCAAATATACCCTTATATATAAATGGATAAATTTGAGAGAGTAATAGTGAGTAAATAAAGAAAGAAAATGTATTAAATACATTAAATTAGAGGTAAAATAGGTAATACTGTATTAAATGTTTAGATAAATTCAAAGAGAATCTTATAAAAAGGGACAAACTCATTCAAAAAGTTGAATCTTATAATAAGGGATGGAGGGAGTACATGATTTGGTAATTTAGGACATTTGTTTCACGTTATAGTCTATCAAAACAGTGGGCATTTTAGCTCTTACAGCCCCTAATTCAGATTTATTATTAACATTCAACTTACAGTCCCTGCCTATGGATTAAACATCTAACGTAGTTGCTAGACATTTAGATACAACAAACAGTAAGTTTTGTACAAATTTCCGTCTCCCCACTTTACATTCAAACAGCGCCATGTTTATACTTAATTACACTCTCAATTTATAGCATATAAACATTCCCTGTCCTCAAAAAATTCTTCAAATAGCTCTATTTCATAATCTAGAAGATTTTTCCAGATTTTCGAAAAGCATTCGTTTAAAAAAAAAAACTCAACATTCAACCACATATTCATACGAAGAATTCGAATTATTTCTCTGGACGTTGAGATCAGATTCCATGTAAAATCACCGATGGAGCATCATTTATTACTTGCATAGTTTATCTTCGTCAACATTTAAAACAGTGGCACTTTTCTTCTCAAAGCCACAAAATTTGAGTTCATCCACAGATCAAAGTAACGCTATACAATATACTTTCATCATTAGCTTTGAAACGCTATTGCTTTTCCAAAAAAAATTGGGCAGCGCCTCTTTCATCAACCAGAAAACTCTCCTGTTTCTACTATTATTCTAGCCATCATAATAAAGCTTTAATCATACTTTTAAAAATTGAAACACTGATTTAAGGTTTGGAGGCATTAAACAGTGATTTCTAATAAATTTTATGCTTCGCACATTCAATTCTTCACTCTCCATATCCCACATGCAACGACACCCTCCATCCCTATAAGCCTCATTCTACTCCTATTTATCATCATCTAACTTGATCACTGATTCCCTTCACTTAGCATCACATTCCCAAACCATCAATCAAATGGCAAAGCAGAAGATAGAAAGAGGGTTAAGAGGCTTAACTAAAGCTTTTGATCGGTTTGTATGTGTTGATTTTATCTTCCTTCCTCTTCGTTCTGCTCTCTGCTCCAATCGTTCTCTTACTCTGTGGGGTGAAATGAAAGAGTGAGTGTAGGTGTAGCACTGTGGCTGAAGCTCTCACTCTGTTTGTGTGTTCTGGGCTTCATACCCGGAGCTTAACTGTGGCCCAATTTCAATTTGGGCTTCAGTTGGTGAAATTACCATTTGCTCCTTGATAAGGATTTTCTTCCTTAGTTAACTTCTTTGCCTTATAAAGTAATTTCCATAAAATATTTTGGTAAAAAAATAAGCCTCTTAATTCCTATAAAAAACCTATTAACTATTTTTAATTAAATTTTTGGGAAAATAAATCCTTATCTCCAATAAACTCATTATATTTTTTAATTTTTTAGGCTAACTTAACTTGTTTATATCAGTATTTAAAATTCAGAATATTACAATTCAATTTAGATGAACCGGGTTGACTATATTGTTTATTGCTTAATATATCAGAATTGATCCATAAACCGTTGCTACACAGCTTCTTATCTTTCACGGATATGCTTTAAAAAATTGGCAGGGTGCCTTAGTGCTGTCCATATCTCGTCTCTCTCTAGTTTGAGTTCAAGTTTGAGACGGGACATGAAACGAAAATGACATCTAGCCATGTTTTTGTAGGTTGGGAGAAAACACATAAAATAAGTGAAAGGTTTTATATTATATTATGAAAAAACAGCAAACTCGGGAGAGATTTGTGAGATAGCTTGAGACAGATTTAACGGAATCAAGTCTTTAAGACAAACTAGTGTAGATCTTTCTTTTTTTGGGTCAAAAAACTAGTATATAGATCACTCCGCCACGAATTTGTGGGTGTGCAATTTTTTTTAGCCATTACTATAGCAATACGTAAAAGGAAAAAATAGCAAATAAAGACCATAAATTCTTAAATATAAATTAAAAAATATTGGAGAAAATACCAAAATGTTCTTCTTTTGATCATATCCTCTTCATTCCAAAGTCCCGTGAAGTAACCATCATTACGCTTCCATCAGATTCACCATTACTGTCGCCGTCTCCTCTTCTCCTTCCGAGCACGTCCACCTCAAAAGGACACCGGTGCGTCGCTACAGGTTTTGGTTATGGCAATGATTCGGACGTCGGCGCACTGGTTTTGTTAAATCCACAATTTTCTTCCTCCTCCCCTGGTAAACCCAATAGTTGTTAACTATACGATTTTGTCAAATTCCTCATCCTCAGCTTCAATTTCAGGTCTGTGGAGATCTGAAAGGCTTGAATGAGGCCGGTGTTGTTGGTGGGCTAGTGGGAAATCTGGGGAAATGGATAGGAAAAGTTAGAGGCGATTCGCCGCATGGGTTGTTAGAAGAATTAGCAATGGGTTGATCGAGGTGTTTGACCTTTTTGTTTCCACTTCAATGCAGAAAGGAGAAGCTATGGAAGTCTTAGTTCAGACTTGTACGAGCTACAAAGAAATCGAGGTTGGCCGAAAAGTTCACGGAATATTCTTGGCATCAACTCAATTCAGCAATGAGCTTGTTCTCAATACCCGTCTTATTACTATGTATTCTGTGTGGGTCTTCGTTAGATTGTCATCTCATTTTTCATGGAACGCAAGGAAGAACTTTTGGACTTTTGGACGTGAATTATGTTATCTAGTTTGGTGGTGATCATACAATTTCATATCTTATTAATAAAATTTCAGTTTGAAGGATATCACGTTCCTGCGGTTATGAATGTCACATGCCTACTTCCCACCAACATGCATTGCTCTTATCTCCCCCCTATTGATCTTCAACTTACTAATTTTTCTCATTTTCATGCTGTGGTTTTTTTATCGATGGCTTCAAACTCAATTGAAGAATCATCTTGATGAAAGATAAGTACAAATTTTATAATTAAATAGATATTGATTTGAGGTGATATTAAATTGAATTTATAGATAATTTCAATCTCTTTAATTTATTTTATATATTCTCTCTCTAAATCTAAATATAAAGATATAGATATATCTCTTCATAAAATCTCTTCATATTTTTCCTATTTTTGCAGAAAATATAAAATACAATAAAAGATTTTAAAGGATGGGATCTTATCTGTAATTATCTCCAAAGCTAAACATCGAGAACTGGGGTCTTACCGTGCTTCTCCCTGAAATCCTAGGAAAGAGCAACACGTGGCAAATGTGGAGTGGGGAGATAAAGATTTGGGTCATTAACCGAAATATTCGCTGGAAGTGACAGAGTCCTTAAGCATAATTTTTGCTAAAATTTGTGAGGGATTTAAACCTTTATTTGGATGGTATAATTTACATTTTTATCTTTTAAGAGTCCTAGAAAAAGACAAAAACTTTAGATATAAATAGAAGTTTTAGGGGTCACTTTAAGGCATTCACTCACAATTCCGAACTATTAAAAGCAAGAACTTTTCAAAGTAGTGAGGCTGATCAAATTTTTATCTCAATTTTTTTTAATTTTTTGTGATTTTTTATCATGGTTGAGGATTTTAAAACAATAATATTTATGAATTTTTTTTATGTGTTTCTAAATTCCTAGGTGGGGTAGGGATGTAGCCCATTAGAAAAGCTAGTTTCTTTTATTTTGTTTTGACTCTTATGGATTTCTATTTATGAATATATTTTAGTTTTTCTATTTATATCTATTTCTCTTATTTTTCATTGATTTATGACTGATCACTATTAAATCAAATTTATAGGTAATCTTGATAAACGGGAAGCAAAGAGAGAACCTAGATCTAGAGAAATAGACATAAATATTTAGGCTAGGGATAGTTCTAGAAATTTATGGTGACTTAAACTATAGTTTCATGGTTTAATTAGTTGTTTAGCTATCGTGGGAATGAATTCAGCACTAAGTAAAAAGAGACTAATAATTCGAAAGAATATTAAGATACCTTAGGAATAGTGGTAAATATAATTGAATAAGGAGTTAAGTCAAATGATAGAAACTAACTGCCTATAGGGTGAATCTTGAGTCTTAACACCTAACCTTTTAAGTGATTGGTTTCTCCTCATAATCAATTGTCCTTTACTTTTCTCTTCTATTTTTAATTCATTCTCTTCAAATAATTTGGTTTATTACTTTTTTTTTAATCATTAATTATCAAGATTAGTAAGTATACAACTTCCCTATGGGTATGACTGTAGAATACTCTAGGATTTATTGCTACGTCGATTCCATGCACTTGCGGAGCCATCAATGAACTTTGGGAAGATGGTGTTAGAGATTACTTAACTCATGCTTCAAGGATAATGGTGTTATTTATTATTACCCATAAGAATGTTATTATTTCCAACTAAAGACTTATTATTTCAAATAAGTACTTAAGTACTTGATTAACAAGTTTATAATTGAAAATAACTAGTTAGTTAAAATAACAAGTCTTATTTGAAAATAACAAAGTTTATATAGATTTAACAAGTTTATAATTAGAAATAATAAGTTAGCTTAGTTGAAAAATAACAAGTGTTAGACTTGAAAATAACAAATTTAATATGTAGATTTAACAAGTTTATAATTAAAAATAACAAGTTAAGTTTGTTTGAAATAACAAGTGTTGATTTCAAAATAACAAGATTAATATGTGAATTTAATAAGTTTCTAATTGAAAATAACAAGTTAAATTTATTTAAAATAACAAGTTCAGTATGAGAATTTAACGAGTTTGTAACTTTCATTATGCAAGTCATTACTTGTTTTGCAAAATAGTATGCAAATGTCTTAAAACATATTGCAAAAATCGTGATGCAAATGTCTGAAAAAAAGTCCAAAATGGGAGATAACAAGTCCGAAATATAAAATCACAAATCTGAAATAGGAAATTATAAATATGTAATAGGAAATAACAAGTCTGAAAAAGAGAATGATAAGTTTGTAATACGAAATTACAAATCTGAAATAATTACAATTTTGTAATAGGAAATAACAAGTCTGGAATAAGAAATTATAAGTGTGAAATAAAAAATTACAACTATCTTATATGGAGTATTTATTTTAGGAAAAATGGCAAATAAAGATCTCCCAATATGTAAAATTACGATTTAGGATCTTCAATTTGAAAATGGCAAATAAAGACCTAATCCTATATTGCAAATATGAAATCTTAGTAAAATGTTTGAAATGCCCCTCAGCCAAGTCGTGATTTGGTCTGTTGAAGTTGTCATTCGCTAAAATGAACTTGTCATTTTCCATAGTCAACTTGTCATTTAGCATACCCTTAGCCAAATTGTGATTTGGTCTACTGAAATTGTCATTTGGTAAAGTGAACATGTTATTTCCCGTGGTCAACATATCACTTGGCCAAGGGCATTTCAGACATTTCACAGAGATTTTATATTTGGAATATGAGACCGAGTCTTTATTTGCTATTTTCCAAATTAAAGGTCCCAAATCACAACTTCACATATTGGGGATCTTTATTTGCCATTTTTTCTTTATTTTATTTAGAGTAATTATTTATACAACTTTTTTTTTTCCGGTTGTTACAAGCTTGTGACTCTATGTCATCGACTCTGGGTTTAAAAGCCACCCTCCGCAGCCCTGCATAACCAAGAGAGAACTGTTTACTATTTTCTATGTTGCTACGTACGGTAAATTAAAAAACACACACATGTTTAAGTTGTAGGAACATAACAACAAACACGCGGCGAAAGTTGGGTTTGGAGCTTCTTATATAATACTTCACCTTTTAATATTTCTTGTGTTGCTCCAATCTCTTAGTATTTTCTTAGTCATCTGCTTCATTTGAAAATCCGTTCGGTCTTAAATGCGACAGCAAGAGGGAGTATTAAGCATAGTTAGAGAAAGAGAGACTTACTAGGAGCAATTACTATTCTCACCAATAGCATGAAGGGAGAAAGAGAAGCCACGTTGTTGAGAAAACATAGGAATGTGATCAGGATCATAGACTAGGTATAGAGCTTGTTTAACGCAATTGCGTGCATCAATCCAGTCTTCTTTTGGGGTGGCGGATGTGAGTATGAAAGAGAGGAGGACAAAGAAAGGGAGAGAAGAAGGAAAGAAAAGGAGAGGATGCGAGAGAAGAAAGAGAAAGAGAGGCCATTTTCATCTTTTTTTCAACATTTCATAATAAATATTTAAGACCTGGTCCTGGCATTAATTTTGTGAACTGAAGAACTTAAATTACAATTTTATATATCCAAGGTCTCTTATTGCAAATTTTCCTATGTAAAATCATCGCTAATTTCCGCTCGGGAGGGAATAAACTAGCAGGTAAATAGGTCTTTTAAATCAAGCATTAGACTAATTTTATAGTATGAATTATACTATAAAATTGGTTTTACATCTATGACCAGAGGAATATTATGCATATCAATAATGGAAGTCTCAAACTGACTTTCAAGTATCATTGTTAATCGAAGAAAACTTAGATAAAACTTCGCAATTTCAATCAACCTTTGCATAGTAAAATCAGAGAATAAATTAGTTGGATTTATACAAATCATATTATTAGGATAGTTTGCTGAAATCTTAGTTTTTTCGATTGCAGTTGATGAGAAAACTTCTAGGCTTCTATAATTTAATCTCAATTTGTATTTTGATATTTGATTCACGAACAAAATCTTTGAATAAAAAGCGTTACTCATTAAATTGTAATTTTCCCGTAAAAATATTTCTATGTATTGTATATTTAAAGTCCATAGAATTTGTACATTAGTTTTTCCTGTTGATTCTTGACCACATAATTCCAATTTGACTTGTAAGCAAATTAGCGTGTAAAATAATTAATCAAGCGCAGTTAAGTTTTTCAAACAATTAGGCAAATAGCAAATTCAAGACAATAATATTGAATTGTCGCATCTCCAAAATTTGGCCCATTTCAATTATTTCAGTCTCATTCAGCCTCCATTAATAAAATATTAAGGCAAGTTGTTGATGGCGAGGCGGATCTAGTTTCAGTACTCATCCCAAGGATGAATACTATGATATTTATCAAATATCAACTGTTCAAATTTAATATGGACACTCAAGATTTAATATTTAATATTTTTTTTAAAATATTTTCTTTTTAAATCCAAAATAAATGTAATATCTTAATTACAAGGTTTTCAAAAAAATAAAATAAATTTTTATTTAAAATTCACTAGTTAAAAATTTTAAATGTAAACCATTAAATTACTTTTGAATAGTTAGATTTCACCACAGCAATGAGCATTATGGTGCCCATCCCCACAATGAGCACCGAAACTACTTCTATAGAGAGACACTCCCCCTACACCTTGTCATATAGGATATGTCTTTTAATTTAAAAACTGTAAATATTTCTTAATCTTTATTATAAGTTACTAAATGGGATATTAATTATATTTTTTCAAGATTACTCTTATTTAAAATCTTATTAATTAGTTACACTTTCTATATGGCTTTTTAGATGTAATTTATTGTAGAAAATATGAATAAATTTAGAATTTTATTTTACTTTTAAACCTAGTTTAATGATTTACTCACCTCTCACTAATATTAATGAGATAGTTAGAATTGTCTTATAATAAAAGCCAGAGGTGGTAAAAAAAGGTAAATGAATGTAATGATCGCGAATCTAGCTTATTAATTTTTTTAGTGGACTTCCGATAAGATAAATTGAGGGGTAGATTATGGCAAGTTTTTCTTAACCCTAATGCCTACTTTAACTATCTACAATGTGTTTAACTGTATGCGCTACTGTTTCATATTCGCCAAATTCACCTATTAGGCGCTACTTTTTTTCTTTAGTTTTTCCCCTATAAAAAAACGTCACTTTCTTTACCAGCTGTGTGCTTAATGCCTATACGTTAAATAATTATAAGAGAAGATGCTAAAAAAAATAATTATAAGGAAAAAAAATTTCCTTCAAAACATTATTAATTTAGTGGCGTTGGAATTAAGTAATTAAAAGGTCTGAGCTCCTATAAATTTCTTGTTAATATATTAGAATTAGTAGAGAATATGATATTATGCACTGTCAATTTTACGCTCTTAGTATTTCCTAATTTTCTAATTTAAAGCATTTTTTATAATTAAATATTATATAATGTCAAGTCTTCGTGGCTTAATTTTTTAAAATAATATCATTTTTGTAATTATAAAATGTTATTTTAGTTTTTTAACAAAGTTCAAGAATCCTTAATAAGATTTTTTGGGATGCACCAAAAGTGCAAGTCTTAATTTGGATTTTGATATTTCAACTGAATTTAATTGGGATTCTCTCAAGAATTAATGATTACTAACGGAATAAAGTTAAAGATTTAATTAATAGAAAAAATAATTATGTACCAAATTAAAAATTAAAAGAAAGTATAAGTACTCACAAAATAAATTTTTTTCAAATTTTAATACAAACTTGGTAATGAGTAAAATCAAGCAGACGGGGGCATTTCTTTGAAAATAATACTTTTTTTCCATTAAAAAAAGTGAAAGAATCCAAATTCTAAGGAAGTTTTATGAGAATAGATCGCAACTCGTGCTCCATTTCGTGCCGGTTCCACACGCCCGCAGATCACATATATCCAATTCCTCACGAGCAAATGAAAAATAGATACAGATAGCTCATAAGTTTATGCCAAAAAAAAAAAAAAAACGTACGCGCGCACACACACATACATGTGTGTGTGTGTGTGTCTATCCAATAAAATCATTGTTCAAGAAAGGGGAGAAAACTTTAAACATGAAATACTTCAAACTTATTATTAAACATCACATACGAGATACTTTGACATACGATCTTAATACTTATTATTATTCAGAAAAGTACTTTAAAATTTATTGTTATTTCATCATAACATGACACTGACATATGATCTTAGTACAAAATACATGCAATATCATTCTGTTGTTTCATATATTTATTTTCAATGCAAATTATTTCCTTTCATGGATCGATCAATAAGGTCTTTGTCCCACGTAGTTGCCAGGAGGAGCATAGTTGCAGCCAATGAAAGTTCCTCCATTGTCACACTTCACTTTAGCACAACCAAGACGAACCGAATTCTTCCAAACCACCTGAGTATAGTGCCCGCACACCCCACCAACGCACGAGTTGCTATTGTAGTCATAGTACTTCTTCTCGGCCACCCACAACTTCACGGCATCCGTGCCGGTCAAGTCGCCGGAACCCCATGCAAGGTTCTCTCCGTACTTGCCATCTCCACCGGAGTGGACCAGTCGGCAGTCAGCCTTGCGTTGGTTGGCATAGTTCCGTGCAAAAGCAGCAACAGTTTCATCCCAAGCTATGTTAGGAACACCCACTTGTGATCTTGCTGCGTTGTGGGCATTCACATAGTCTTGTGGTGAATTTTGGGCATATGTTGTGAGGGCAAAAAGAAAAAAGAAGAAGAAGAAAGAAACTGAAAGCTTGGATGATAACTCCATTGTTTGGCTATCAAATCAGGGGTGAGGAAATGGGAGGCCTTGGGGGCGAATTTATAGGGATTTTTGGCGTGGAAAATTATTCTGGGTCCTGTAAGTCTAAATGATGAAAAAAATGGTTAAATTATTAAAAATGACTAATTAGAGTTGAATAAGAGGGAGTGGAAATTTCAAATTTCAAAATCATAATGGGTGGAGGACCTAGAGAAATTAAATCTTTTTTCGGCCGTGGGATCATATTAGTATTTGGTTGAGAATATATATGTGTGCGCGCGCGCGCCTCTCCCCTTTATGGTTAGAAAAGATGTAATTGATCCAATCCTAAATATAGAAGCTAGTTAGCTAACTAGAAAGTTAATTTTGATTATAAGTATAAAATCTTAATTCATTTTATTATTTCTTATATTTATTATTATTTTTCAAACTAATATATATAATTTAAAATTTGACATATAATCCAATTTTACATAGAAGTATTTTATTAGCATTAATTAATCTATGTAATTTCCTTATCCGACTGAAATTAGTTAAGTTTTATATTAAAGATTGGATAAGTAATTTTTAAATATGATAACGGTTGATTATGGCTTGTGGGGTTGGCCAAGCAAGGTAGTGTGGAAGTTTCAAAACAATCATAGCGCGTGGATGAGAAAAACTCTGAAGTCTGCTTATGTTTCCGAGAGGTTGCCGTATTCCAATTGATTTTCCACCAAATAAAAAAAAAAGAAATTACAGTCAAGTTTCACATAAGAGAAATAATTACCAAAAAGTCTCAATAACAACATCAACAGTTTATAATGACAAGCTCTATAATGAAAATGACAATCTCTGGGACTTATTTTTCAATTATTTTTCTTACTTGGGACCTCATTATAATTCTTTCTAGAGAAAATAATGAAAGTGTGGATATTGAAGTTGACAAAATGATTTAAAAATTGCTTCATTTTTTCTTGCTTCAGAAGCTCAGATTTATTTTAGTGAGTTTTTCTTTTCCCATTTAGTAAGACATAAGAATAGTATCCAGATCATAAAACGTAGAATTACACTACTAGCCACTTTTATTTAACGAATTTTGGATCTTTCTTTCAGTGAAATATTTCAACATTACAGTTTGTATTGTGAATAAATATAAGGAGAATGAAACTTTGGGATTGGTATTTCAATTTAATTTTTGCCTGAGACAGAAAAATTTTGGATTTCTATCATATCATATAAATTATATAACAACACTTTCTCATAAAATATTCCATGTTAAATTTTCAACAGTCATATACAAATTACTCTTCTGATCTTGTTTATCAGACAATAAGAGAAGATATCTTTTTATCTTATTTATAGGGCACTGAGAAAATTTTTTTATATAGATATACAATTTTAGTCTTTATTTATTATTGTGTTTACTTTATTTACATAACGTATAATATATATTAAATATGGATAAAATTGAAAAGTTATTAAATTTTAAATGAGAGTTAATGAAATTTAAGACTTTTTTTGTCTATGTAAAATATGTTGAAAATGACTTATAAATAAGACTAGTGGAGTATTATATGGTCAATTGCAAATTATGGAAAAAGATGCCTGCCAAATCTTTGCAATAAGTCTTTTAAATCTTTTATTTTTTTCAGCAAAGATTAATTAAGGGCTGCAAGTGCGTTGTTCTCCTTCCTATTAAATTTTGACGTTGAAAGTTGAAACAGTAGTTGCAAATTTTATATATATATATTGATAAATTTGGGAAACTGGTTATGAAATTTTTGCACTGATATATATTAGCAAAATATTTTTATTAATTGTTGGAAAATAATTTATCCATTTTTCATTTGTGGCAAAATGTTTACAAAAATTGGTGTGAAATTTCAGAAGTGCATCTTCCATAGTTTTTTCACTCTTTTTTTGGTAACTTATTATTAACTATATAATGATTTGCAGCTGATATCATAGATTTTAACGTGAAATCATGTATCTGAGATTGAGGAATATTGTGGAGGGATTTGATATTTTCCAATCCCATCTATAATTTTGATCACCAAGTAACTTCTCGTTACTATTTTTTTCCTGATATAATAAAGTTTAGGTGAGTTGAGTCTCAAGGGCTCACCAGGGCCAGGATATGTTTCTAGGTTCATAAAGCGTTTACAGAAGTACTTACAGATTACCCACCAATAAGGTCCTCACATCGGCAGTGGGATTTGAACTCATAACTTATGAGTTATGAGCCGATCTTTACCAATTAGATCAACTCTTGTTGGTACTTCTCATTACTATTAATTAGGATTGGATATGAAGCGGTGGAAACTTCAAAATCATAATACGCGGAGGACTAAGAAATTAAAACAAAGGAGAATTACAATGAGGTCTCAAGTAAAGAAAACAATTAAAAAAATAAGTCCCAAAAGTTGTCATTCTCATTATAGGACTTGTCATTATAGGTTGTTGAAATTGTTATTGGGACTTTTTAGTAATTATTTTTTTTCTGTGAGACTTGATTGTAATTCTCCTTTAAAACAATTTTTCTTGCCACTAAAATGTTACTAGTATTAAGTGAATAATTAATACTACCTCCGGTCCTAATTATAAGACCTCATTTGTAGTTTACAGAGGAGATTTTATAATTAGGTCAGGAGGTAGTAGTATATGTTTTGACCAAAAAAGAAAGAAAGAAAATAAAGAATATATATTTATATATATAGCTTATCATGAGTAAATACTAAATAGGCGTAGTTGTTGGTCTTATTTAACGGGTCGTCACCCGATATTATGTCCTTCTTTCCTCGATTGCATAAAGCATTTGGTTAGAAAAATCTTCGTTAATAGAAAATCAAAATCATTATTCTTTTTTGGAGCTGAGCTACAATCATTATTCGTTGCTTAAATTTATCTTCTTTTTTTTTTGGCCATCATTGCTAATTTTATCATACTTTCAGAATATTTGCTAAAATCTTAGAAATAATTATCGCAACAATATTAAAAAAACGTGAATTCAATTATCAAAGGGTTTTCTCCTCCATGTGTGTGGGATCTAAAATTACTACCTCCGGTCTTTAATATAAAACCTTATTTGACTTTTATTTTGACCCTAAATATAAGACCTCAATCCACTTTGTTTGTCATATTTATACATTTTTTTAAAGTAGTCTTTCTAATAATGATAGTTTTAATCAACACACTTGATTAGTAAGGATATTTTAGAAAAGACAACACCTATTTATTACAAATAACTAACTTAACTTCTTTATTTAATCTCCTCAAATTAGTCAACTAGCTCTTATAATTAGGACCGGATGTAGTATTTTGTTTCTAGAATGAAATTGAAATTTTCAAAAACAAAAACAAAAAAAAGATTGCTCTCCTAATATCATTTTTTCTATGCACAATATTTAAATCCTCAATATTACTAGTACGTGGTCTCTTTCACTAAACAAAACAATTTGAGTAATTCATGGGGCAGTTTCGGCGATGCATTAAATTTGGGCTGATTAGGAGGAAAGAAAACTCTATTATCCGGAAAAAAAAATATAGGAGAGAAAAGCTGATGGGTAATTTGAAGCTAATGGCAAATTACTTTATGGAAATTATATCCATTATTTATTTATTGGAAGATAAAAAAATTTTCAACAATTATTTTTCATTTTTTTTAAAATCAGTTCAGTAATTACATATGAAAGCACCTCCTAGGTATTTTAGCTAAAATGAAATTTCTTTCCAACAAAAATATATATTACAAAGAATTCTTGATATATAAATATACATTTTTGGTATTTATTTGAACTTACCTCGTCATCTTTCACTTTACCCCAAAAAATCTTAGAATACTTCTGCTTTATAATAATTCTTTTGTTAAGAAATTAAATGGAAGAAATTAAACATTTTGAATCTGAATTCTCGCTGGTGATTAGAAGATCGAACCCCTTTTTGGCATCAGATTAGAAGATCAAGTGAAAAAAGAGAATAATAATAAAAATAATAATAGATATGATTGAGATTTAAATGTCAGTCAAGTTTATTCACTTTATGTATTTCTTAACTATCAATCTATTTTTCAATCACCGAAAAAAATCCATCTGAAAAATATTTCACCTTATTTAATTAGTTAGTGCCCTGTTTAAAACGTTACTTAATTAAATTGTAATAACATAGTATGAGAAGAATTTTCACAAGCTATATATTCATTATACAAAGCCTATAAATTCTTCATTTGCGTACAAAATTTCTATCCCTCTCTGATTACAAATTCAAATCCAAGTCACAAATGGACTTTCTATTTCTTCTGCATTCATTAGCTGCCTTATAAACTCAAGAACGTCCTTGATATTGACCAAATACAAACTTTACCAAAAACATAACAAGCAGGTTTTAAATAAGAAAATTATCGTATCAGTCTCATTTATGCATATTTACAAGTGGTTACAACATACGGAGAATTAATTTTCTCTTATCTGGGATTTGCATGTGGTTCTCCTCATTTTATTATTATTATTTTTTTGCTAAATACAGGTATCTTCAATTGAAAACAATCATATTCAAAGTACTGTTAGGCAATGAATATAAACATCTCTAAGTGAATTTGAACCACATTGTAAAGACCTAGCCCTTTCTACTAAACTTAACCCTCTTGATCCCCAATTTTATTTTAGTTTAAATAATTTTCTTCACCGTACATCAAGGCCCAAAATTGAGGTGCTTAAGTCTTAAATTTGAATTCTTAAAATAAAAAATTACAGCAAAAATCATTGACGGCTTGACCTTACTCATATTTAAATCAGCCGATAATATTGGATGCGTTTGATTTGATGAAAAGATTAGTCAACAGTTATAAAGTCCGTGTTCAAAGGATGAAGTGATAATTTCAGTTGCCACATCAGCTATCATCGTGTGATTTAAGGTAATTTAATACAGTGGAATTATTGAATAAATCAAGCAATGATTGTTTCCAAGTCCCTTTAAATTGTATAATTAAAATCTGTTTAATTGAAAATTACACTGAAATAGAGAAGAAAGACTTATTTTCACAAAAGACTTATAATGTTATTGTGAATATTATTTTATCTTATTGGTGATTAATGTTAAAATAGAGTTTGAGTTTAATTCTTTCTCAAATTTTACTTTTTCATTTGCTAATTTTCTTTTGTTATAATTATGTTTTTTTAATATGATGGCGAAAAATTGTTTTTTAATATATGGTTTTGAAATTTTCTTTCATTCCCAAATTTTTTGGATTGCTAACTTATAAAGATGGCGTGATATTTATCATAAAAAATAATAGAAAATCGTATTATATTTTGTGAAGTCGTTTTTTTCTTTTTGGGGGAATTATTGGTGCAACGTACTTTATTTTTTTGTATACAAACGGAAAAAATGGAGCAACGTACCAAGAAGCCCACCAAGTTCTTATACCTCCTTGCATTTGTTAGCATGCCGAGCACACGTGATAGAATTATTTTAATATTTAGTGATCAAGTTGAGTGTTCCATTAATAATCTTAAATTTTCAAAATTTCTATTCTTCTAGAATTGGCATGCACATGCTCTGAGGAATATCGTCAAACAACTAAATTAAATATGCATGTGGCGGTTTTGCTCCAAAAAAAAAATGGTGGCTTTTGTGATGCATACTATTTTGTGCAATATGATAATGGAAAAGAACCATCCGGTATTTTTAATTTTTAATTAAAAGGAATAAATATGTAAAAATATTTTTTTTTATAAAAGTATGTTTTTATTATATAGGTAAGTAAAAGGGAGAAAATAACAAGAATATAGGTAAAAGAGATGATATAATTAAGAGTAAAATAGTTTAACTATCTCTCTGTTTTATCTCAATTACAGAAACCTCTTGTCTATTTTAAAAATATGTATAAACTTTTCTTGAAATTGAAATGCATATTACATAAACTTCCCTTGTATATTTGAGATTTAATTTCCATCTGTTCAACTGTTAAGTAACTGTTAAGTTTGACTTTTAAACTTCTATTTTGACCAAAAATACCCCTCTTAACATAAAAATTATTTAAATATTTATATTTGTCAAAAAATAATTTTGATGCATTTATTTTTCAAATTTTTAAAATGCAATAAAATTTAAATAAAATTTTATAATTTTAATTTTTCACTGCATAAGGAAACTTGTTTATCTAGGTTTCCTTTAAACCAAAAAATATATTAAATAAATATTTTTCATCATTTAATATAAATCGTCTAAGTTTGAGAGACTATAGAAATCATTTAAATTTATAATTTATAATTTTGAAATAAAAATTTTGTTAGAAACATTTATAACATATTTAGTCTATTACATATTCATTTAAAGAATTAATCAAATTTCCATTCAAGATTTTTATGTATGCATCAAATAAATTAGTTAATTTTTCATCCCAACATGATAAAAATACTACCCAAATAACTATTTGTAAAAATGAAAATAAAATTAAAGAAAAAGTTTTAAATTTATCAAAACTTTTTAGCAAAATTTAGGAATTTAGTATTATGAAGAGTAATTAGTAAATAAAAAATATTTTAATATAAATTTTAATTAAAAAAGTATCTTGTTAGACTATCTTTAGCAAAGTTAATGGTTTGCAATTAAGTCTATGTTTTCAAAATAGATAAGAGGCTGGTGTAATTAGAGCAAAATGTAAGAGACGTCAGAGCATTTTACTCTACATTTAATTAGAAGTAAAATTAATAAAAATAAATTTAATATCCAGACAATTTCAAACCAACTCTTATAAGAAAAATCAGGCCAATTTGAAAGTTTGGATTTTATAAAGAAGTTTAATAAAACACTGAGAGGGAAAATCTAATGAATCCCACTTTCCCCCCTCTTGCTTCCTTTTCATTTTTAATCTCTCTTATAATATAAGAATGAAGAATAAACTACTTCCAACCTTCTTTTTTTTTAACCTTATCCTTCCAACTACGTTTGATTCATACGTAAAATCACACCTACTTGTTTAAGAAATTTAAATTTCTATCATTCACGTCAACCAAAATTATGTTCTATCTATTTCTTTAATAAACTCTACAAAATTACTAGAAGATATTCATATTAAAAAAAAATCTTATTTAGTTAGTGTTCTCTTTGACCCGTTACATTAGATAGTTTGAAGGCAAACTCCACAAGTTATTCGTTGTACAAGTAGTATAAAATAAAATTCTTCATTTCCATACAAAGTCTCCATCACTTTCTAAATACAAATTACACAAGATCTTTCTATTTCTCATATGACTGCTCTTGTGTCTTCTCCCTAATTAGCAGCCAAACGACCAAGACGTTTTTTTTCACCATTCTTTCAAAGAAGAAATCTTTTTATTTGTTTTTGAATGGCCATTTTTTTGGTAAAATAATGTTAAATAACTTTATGGGGAAATTAAAGAGTAGGAAGCGTATACTGAAATTTATGACAAATAGGGAGGGACCTCCAAATTTTTTTTCCCCCGATATTACAAATAGGGAGGGACCTCAATTTTTCAATTTACAATGCAAGCCAACCTGAAAGTGATTATTGCTAAATTTGGGAGAGACAGTTGTGTCCCCCCCCCCCCAAAAAAACAAAAAGCAAATTTTCAGCATCTCAATGATGCTGAATTTATATGATTTTTAATTTGGAAATAAAAGAAAAGCGAAAAAAAATAACTTGCAGATTTTCACCTCTCCACCTTTAAAATTGACTACTAAATTTGGGAGTGGCATTTATGAATTTAATATGTATGATTCGTACACCTTTTTTTTAAAGAAAAATAACCTGTTACACTTTTTTCCCACAAAGGATTAAGGGATTTAGGAGTAATATCAGAAATCTTAAGTCCTTATTCATAATTAATTTCATTATATATTCCAAGCTAGCAATTGACCCTGACTTTTTCGCCTTCCATTAAGGCCCGAAATTAAAGGGCAAATTTCATGTTTAATGATGACGAAAAAGACAAGGAGGGACCGAAACGGCGGAGTCGACGGTTATGAGTCAATAGTGATGGAGAAGTCAATAATGGTTCACCTTACATCAGCCATTAACCTAACGTGCTATTAGAAGTAACTCGTCCAGCACCCGTGCATTGCACAGGTATGAATTCACCATCCGTTCAGGTTTTTTCTGTGTTATCTTTGGTCCTATCTTACGTTTTTTTGCACGATGATCCTTCTTCTACAGCGCCATGGGGCCCCTCCTCTGGGTAGTAAGATCTTCATTTATGGTTTGTTTCTTTTTCCACCGGTCACTGTGAATTTGATCGCCTCTTCAAGGGTTATAAATATGGTTGTGATCTGTGAGTCATTTTTTTCAAACTCAAAAAACCAAGGCATGCGAGTTGCAAGGTGGAAGAACCAAGAAGCCTTTCTCCCATCCCTTTCCTCTGGCACAGAATGCTCCAAGACTAGATTTTCAAACATGTTTTGAAAATAATTTGGAGCTTATTCTACTTTTTTGTGGCACTCGTTATCACCATAATGGTAGAATAGTTATATTTTTCAAGTTGGAATATTATTTGACTGATGATAATATATATAATGCTTTTTAAAAATTATATATTGTAGATATTTTTTAAGATAACTTTTAATTCTAAAATGTAAATAACAACTCAACTAAAATAATTTAAATAGAAATAATGTGAGATAAGTGGCAAATTCATTATGAGAGATAACTATCAATTTTATCAGGATAGGGTGAGAAATGCATAGATAGGGGAGGCGTGCATAAAATTTCAATTTTTACAAAAATAGAAAAATAAAACCTGTTTATTTGCATCATGGTGAGGCCACTTGGCAATCTCTCATCAGATCCGTTTAGGTTTTTTCTATGTTATCTTTGGTCCTATCTCACATTTTTTTGCACGATGATCCTTCTTCTACAGCACCGTGGGGTCCCCTCTCTGGATAGTGGGATCTTCATTTATGGTTTGTTTTCTTTTTCCACCGGTCACTGTGAATTTGATCGCCTCTTCAAGGGCTATAATATGGTTGTGATCTATGAGTCATTTTTTTTCAAACTCAAAAAAACCAAGGCATGCGAGTTGCAAGGTGGCAGAACCAAGAAGCCTTTCTCCCATCCCGTTCCACTGGCACAGTATGCTCCAATACTAGATTTTCAAACATGTTTTGAAAATGATTTGGAGCTTATTCCACTCTTTTGTGGCACTCGTTATCACCATAATGGTAGAACAGTTATATTTTTCAAGTTGGAATATTATTTGACTGATAATAATATATATAATGCTTTTTAGAAATTAAATATTGTAGATATTTCAGTTATAAAAATCTAAAACCTAAAACCATTCTATTAACTAAGAAATGACAAAATGGGCCATTTCTCATCTATAAAATAATGCTCACACTTATTTTTCTATTTAAAATTATTGAAGAAGCAACCAATAAAGAAAAACAGGAAGGTATAAGAGAGAAATTAAATGTCTTTTTAAATTGTTGAAACTATATAGATAAAAAGATAATTGGTTAATAGGATTGGGAAGTTATATTATTTTTGTATTATTTAATTTAAAATTTAAAATATTTATTAACACTAAAATTAATGTAAATTTCAAATTTTAAAAATATATCATGGCTGTTATACTTGCCATGATTTTCAGAATCAAGAAAGTTATTTCATGCAATTCAAATGAGAATAAGCAATAAATATTTTTGGAATAAATAACTCTTGTTAACTTTAAATTTAATATATTTTTTAAGATAACTTTTAATTCTAAAATGTAAATAACAACTCAACTAAAATAATTTAAATAGAAATAATGTGAGATAAGTGGCAAATTTATTATGAGAGATAACTGCCAATTTTATCAAGATAGGGTGAGGAACGCATAGATAGAGGAGGTGTGCATAAAATTTCAATTTTTACAAAAATAGAAAAATAAAACCTATTTATTTGCATCATGGTGAGGCCACTTGGTAATCTCTCATCAGATCCTACTTTGTACCCTATTTTTATAGTAATAGATTTGATTTCCCAACAGAAATTATGGAACGCATCAAGCTATGAATATTCCCTATATTTCTCATTAAATTACAAAAAAAAAGAGTAAATATATTTCTGGTTATAGAAAATTAAATATCTTTTTCTGTCTAAAATTACAAATTATAGAACTAACATAGGTCTTCTTTTTTTTGGAAAAAATGAGGTGGAAGTTTTGGCATCATTATCGTCTCTTTAAATTCTTTGTCATTTATATTTTTATCTTTTATTGTTAAGCACGTTTATAATCTTTCTAGTTTCTCGGTCTACCGAGTGTCACCTTTTCTTTTTATTTTCATTTTTTTAAAAATTTTACCTCAAGATTCGCATGTACAATGCATAGAGACGTGTCTAATCTATGTTCCTGGGGGCGCGCGCGGGAGAGAGAGTGTGAGAGAGAGAGACGTGTCTAGTTGGTATGTAATAAAAAATTTTGAATTTTCTTGCAAGAATTTTTTTTTTTTTTGGATATTATCCCCTACGGTCGTTGAACTTCAATTTCAGATTAAGTGGAATCCCCTATGAATAGGGAATTTAATGAATTTATTTAGCTCGTTGGAAAAATGAAATTATTTAGTTCATGTCTATGTTTACATATTAACCCACTAGTTCGATCCATCCATCCATCTGCTTGCTCCATATTTTCTCTCCTATAAAGCTTCGGTAAGCTTTGTTTAAGGTGCTTGCTTCCAAACAAATCAAGGCTTATACAATTTTTTAATATAATTTTATATTTTCAACCTCTTCATTGTCACGTTTTTCACTGTTTGGTTTCTTTCTTTATGGTTAAATAATGCTTTCTAAATAGTTTTTTCGGTACCCCATAAATATATATTTTTTAAAAATAACTGGTCATCATAAATTTTGATTCTTTCACAAGGAATAAATTTCCCCCCCTTCCAAATATTTGGATTTATAATTTTTGAGTTATTTCAATGTTATGAAGTTCAGAATTACAAAAATATTAAGTGTATACAAGTTTATTTTCTCGTAAGTATATAGCAGTGAAATCGTTTATGTTAATAATATGAAAAGAAATACCTGATACCCTTCTCATGTAAGTGTGAATATATTTCTGAATTCTTAAGAAAGAAAGAAAAAAATTAGCTTAACAGGCCATTAAGAAAGGCCTCTCTTAGGCCTTAGTTATCTCCCCTTTTTGGGCCACAATTAGGCCCTAGCTATCCGAAGCTCCACTTTACGGAAGCATACGAAGGCCACATTGCGATTGGGTTGAGAGGTGGAGGAACCTTGTCATAACGGAAAATTGGAAAGAAAAATTATTTTGCAGCTACTTCATCTAACTCCCATGGCAAACAATTAATATCTGCTCCAAAGACCAAAATTTCATATGTAAAAAAACAAAAATGCCCTTACTTTATTTTTTAAAAAAATCCTTGTAAATTGTTAAATCTGGGTTGTTAATAGCCAAATTTGACTTGTTAATCCTTGTGAATTTTATGAGTAACTGAATAATTTAAATTCGGTGATTAACAATCCAAAGCCAACAATTTACAAGGAAAATACGGGAATTCACAATCTCTAAATGTGATTGTTTTCGTATGAATGAACAACGCAAATTTGGTGATTCACAATCAAGATTCGGCGATTTTCTAGAAACATAAAAGAATTCACCACTCCTAATACATGTTTTAGTGTGAATGAATAACTCAAATTTAGTGATTTATAACAAAAATTCAGTAATTTGCAAGAATTATTAGGGAATTCACAACCCTCAGATGTAATTGTTTTAGTATGAATGAATAACTCAAATTTGGTGATTCATAACCAATATTTGGCGATTTGCAACCCAAATTTGACAGTTTGCAAGAAATATAAAGTAATTCACAATCCCAAAATAAGGCAGGGCATTTTTATCTTTTTATCCCAAAAAATTTTGGTGCTTGGGATGCAGTGAAATTTTAAAATTTTTTGAGAATTAATTAATATTAATTTTCTAGTGGAGGATTTATTAAAATTCTCCCTATTTTTTTCCTCAATTTTTCATTTGGTATCTATCCATTTTACTCTCTTGATTAAATCCATTAATTTTGCTCTGTCAAAACCGTTGCACCCTAGCTGCTAACAGGGAAAACAGTACCAACATGACAAAGCAAAGTTAAATTATTTAATCAAAAGACAAATGGGTATCGATAATAAATTAAAAATTGAGATAAAATATAGACACCAATGGAATAATTTTCCCAAACCGAAAATAATACTAGCTGGTGACTGAACTAGTTATGCATCCCTTCCAAACAAGTTAGTGGGTTTATTTCCATATGGGAGAAAGTTTAGATTTTTCTTTTTGAATTAAAGAAACAAGCACTAAAAACATGCTATTACAAGCAAAATTGAACCCCCAACCTCTCTTTTACAAGAAGAGAGTCAATACCACTAGATTATAAGCCTATATTAACTCTCATTATATTTTAATATCTATACCTATCTATATTCTATAGGATATATTTTAAGGACAAGTAATTGCTAGATTTTGAATTTCATTAGTATTGGATTTCTGAAAGGGAAAATTAGACCCCCAATCCTCTTAGTCCTTGCACTATTTTCTTTTATTAATGCACTCCTTTTAATTTAAGCCGTTAGTTACGTTGATCCCTGCCGTTAAAAGATGATGGAAGTACGTCGACATTCTCCTCCTCATCTCATTCTCATGCTCCTCTTGCGTCACTATCATCCCATCACCATAACTCTGCTCCGTGTAAGCTTCATAAAAAGAAAAGCTCTGTTTTTAGTCTCAAAACAGAGAAAAACAGAGTTACAGTTTAAGTTGTAGCTCGACATTTTTATAGCTGGCAGATGAGTCTCAGCTCATGAACTTTATAGTTTATATAATTCTTGCTCCTCTAGATTAAGTCTCGGGTTCTCATGAATTCTTGAAATTGTATCTTTAGTGTTTCCAATTTCCCTTTACTTTTCCCCCTCTTTGGTTGTTTGACTTCCTATCTTTCTTTTTAAAAAATAATTACATTGCTTCAAAGTAAATAAGCATTTGGCCAAAAAGAAAAGGATATTGACCTGGCATCCTCTTTGAGGGATGATCATATGTCAATCTTAATTACTATGAAGATGGATAAAATTGAACAAAAGACTTTATAATGAATATGCTGCATTTAGACTTTATGAAGAGGTGTAGTACAAAAGACTCATCATCAAACCCTAAGTTTCCAAAGTTAGGCCTCCAACTTCCTGACACTCAACGTAACCAAATTGGATCTTTTTCTTGTTTTGGTGCTTCCTATTTCCGAATTCATTTTTCTATGTCTCTCTCAGTATTTTTGATATGGTCTGTCTCTCTCATTATATACAGTTTCGCCAAGGCAAAACCTCAGAGACATAAAAGTGGAAGACAGGGCCTTATACTCAATTCATCTACTGGAGACAGGACCTAATTCAAAACTCACTATAACTATAAAGATAGGGGTTTTACTATTCCCTTTCCGAAACACAAAAAATATAGAGTGTACTCAAAATTGAGATTAGCTCCCATTCTTTCCTTATCCCCGTGACCCCATTAATATGATTTATGGAATTCAAAAAGAAATCAACTATGCCTTACATTTTAAAAAAGTTTTCAAATTCACCCTATTTTTTTTAATATATTTTAATGAGAATTTCAAAAAAGAAAGAGTGATAACTAAGAATAATATTGAGAATTTACATAATAATTTTAATGAGATGAGTTGCACTAAAGGAAAAAAAAAAGTTGTCAAAGCCACACAAACCAAAAAAAACTTGTCTTTATCTCAAACTTTTTGTTCTTTTTAAATCTATCCTGATTAAAGAGGGATTTTTTTTTAAAAAAATCTTTTATTCAGGGATTGGGGATGGGGAAACTCATTAAATAGGAATATTTTTGGAAAGATTTTTTAAATTATGATTAAACTCTGAACTGCATAGTATAAAAGGGACAGTATTTAAAAAAAAGTATTCCCTCCAATCTTTTTTATAAAATCATAATAACTGAATTATATGGTTAAGAAATCTGTTAAAATTAGTTAGAAGTAATAAAAATGTAAGAAATATACTTTTTTCCTAAATATACCGTTATTTATAAAATAGTAAATGAGAGCCAAAAAAAAGATGAAAAAGAATGTATAAGAAAAAGATAATAAGAGAAAATAAAATTAATTAGGAAAAATATTAGTAAAAATACATTTAATGTTCAGATAACTTCAAACTGAATCTTATAAAAAGGACCACGTCAATCCAAAAATTAAAATCTTATAAATAGCACTGGGGCAATTATGTATGATATTAGGAGCGAAGGAAGTGTGTATAAAAATATATGCATTTGAATGTTGATGGGAATTTATTTACCGTTTTTGAAGTTCGGAGAATAATTTGCATATAGATTGCACTCAAATACGCGCCAATCCAAACTATGGAAGATTTCTTAAAATCAAACCCTTTCAGGTCTCATATTATGATCGAATCGAACCTGTTAGAATAACATATGTATTCTTCATAGTGGGCTTTTATATATTGAACTCAAGCCCACACACGTGTACCTTTGAACTCTTGTATATTTGCATCTAGATTATAAATATAAGGTCTGTCGGTCAATTCCAGTTGATCGGGTTATTCAATTTTGGGTTGTGCTCTCAGGTTGTCATGGTACCAGAGTGCTGGTTGGGTATCCTGGATCGCTAAAGTCTTGGTAGTGATTGAGCCCAAGAAGGGGTTTCAGCCGAAAGGGATCAGTGGTCCACTAAATGTCGTTTTGATGTGCATTCCAAAAAGACAATGTTCTTGCTTCTTCTAGAGAGCACCACGTGCATCATCGTTGAAGTCCTAGCATCTTGCCACGCTGTGCAAAGACTCTGTTCTCTGTTCCATATCAAATTAGCGTGACACCCAGATTTTGACGTTCTTGGTTCTCGTCTCCGACGTGATCGTGATTGCAGGATTTAACTTCTCTGTTCACGCTTCCAAGAGCGACTTTACTCCCTCAGCTTACGGCAGACCGTGATTCTCTTGATTTCAGTCAAAGTGTAATCATTTGTCGCTGTAACTCTCAATTTCTCTACCATTCGTGATTTTCTTGCTGCAAGATTTGTGGTTTATCGCCTGCCTGAGTCTGCGTCTTCAGGCTGTTTGAGGCACACACAAATCTCCTTGTATACAGTTTTATTTCCTTCAATGGGAATGAGCATAATATGTTTTCTTTGTCATTGCTATTGGCAGGTCTTTGACCGATGTAGTTGACCGGAGGATCGTAGTTGCAGCTGATGAAAGCGCCTCCGTTGTCACACCTCACTCTAGCACAGCCAACACGAATTGAATTCTTCCGCACCACCTGAGTATAATGCCCACACTGCCCAGCAACGCAACGCCCGAGTTGCTGTCATAGTCATAATTCGCCTTCTCGTCCACCCACCTCTTCACGGCGTCTGTGCCGTTCAGGTCACCGGAGCTCCATGCGAGGTTCTCCCTGTACTGGCCACCGGAGTGGACCATCTGGCAGTCAGCCTTGCGTTGGGTAGCATAGTTCTGTGCATAAGCAAAGACAGTATCATCCCAAGCTATGTTTGGAACACCCACTTGTGATCTTGCTGCATTGTGGGCATTCACTTAGTCTTGTGGTGAGTTCTGAGCATGAGCCATGATGGCAAAGAGGAGGAGGAGGAAGAAGAAGAAAGAAAATGGAAGCTTGGATGATACCTCCATTGTTGAAGCTTGAGGTATTTGATACGATGATGAATAAAATGTACATTTGTTTTTAATTTTAGACGAGACGAAAATGAACTTTTTTATAGTAGTGTGTTTATAAGTCAATGGTGATGGAGGGGTCAATGCATATAATTAATTCTGCTTTCGACGTGTTATTGAAGGTAATTGGACAATCCATGCGTTGAAGAAAATAAGTTCAATCTTTGAATTGTCTTTGGCAAATTTGTTATGAGCATGGAAATATTAACACGCCAAAGTTTGATTGACATGCGTCAACCTTCTATGTAATCTTCATCAATCAACCCCACCTTTACTTTAACGTTCACATTCGGTGCATCCATTATTGACCGGGCCCCTTTAAGTCTAATTTATTTTCCAATCAATAAGTATATTTTTAAAATTGATACCCAATAAAGATTATATTTATTTTTTATTTTATATTTATCAAAATTGAAAAACTAAAATATAATAATAAAATAAAAATTGAATTCGGGGTTGATGAGAATTCATAATTTCAGCAATAGAAGTTGATCTCCCTTGAAATATTATTGAAGACAATCAAATAGTAGAACACCTCTAATTACTCCCCTATTCTAATTTTAAGTCTTAGTTTTTCTAAACACACGTATTAAACAAAACTATATATATATCAAGGTAATGTGTAAAAAAATTGTTTTTATCCTTTTCATTTCTTTTTTTTAAATATATATATATATATATATATATAACTTAGAGCATTATCAAGTCATTTTGAGCTTGAGATTAATCTCTATCGAGTCGGGAGTATTAAAGTTAAAATCCTCCCAATAAGTGTGCTTCCTGAAAAGTATCCTTTTCATTTCTGTCCTTCATGAAATACCACTATTTGTTATGCTTCCTTTGCCTTCAAATTAATTTAATGCCGTTATTTTAATGGATATTTTAGGGAAAATGTTTTAATTGACTTAGAAATTTATACTGAAACATATATTTGAAAAAAAACCAATAATTATATTTAGGGACAGAAGGAGCAGTGAAATTTCTTTTATAATACATTTTTCAATCACCTGAGTATAATGCCCACACGGCCCAACAACGCACGGGTTGCTATCATAGTCATAATTTTCCTTCTCGTCCACCCACATCTTCACGGCGTCAATGCCGGTCATGTCGCCGGAGCTCCAAGCGATGTTTCCCCCTACTGGCCATTGGAGCGGACGATCTGGCGGTCAGCCTTCCGTTGGGTAGCATAGTTCTTTGCATAAGCAAAGACAGTATCATCCCAGGCTATGTTTGGAACACCCACTTGTGATCTTGCTGCGTTGTGAGCATTCACACACTACAAAAAAAAAGATAGCAAATTACAAGCGGTCAACTTCTAGCGGTTAAAAAAAAAATCACTACAAAAATAAACATTTTTAGCGGTTATAACACAAATCGCAAGAAATCTGCAACGTTTTGACCAGAAAGTATGTGGCCCCCACATATTTCTAGCAGTTTTGACCAAACCACTAGAAAGTGACAGCCACAACTGTTGCCACCATTTGGCACAAAGTTGGTGTCATATTTCCAACGATTAATTTCTAACAGTTTTGTTGTTGGAACTGCTAGATAATGCAAATCGTCGTTATATTTTCTAGCGGTTACCTAACGGCTAGAAATGTTAATGAATTTCCTAGCAATTTTCATTGAAACCACTAGAAATTTTTTATTTTTTCCGAGGAGTCCTGACATGTTGCTGCATGCAGGTGGCGTCGGAGGGGAAGCACTACAAATTTCTAGCAGTTTTCATAGAACTGCTAGAAAATCATAGCCTATATATACCCCCTTCCGTTTCAGTTTCACACTTTTGGTAAATTGTGAAGCAAAGGTCTACCGAATTCTCTCAACAAAGTATATCCAGATCCAGATCTAGATCCAGATCCAGATAGTATTCCACATTTTCAGGTAAGAATAGAAATTTATTTATAAATTACTTTTGTTTTTATTTTATATTTTATTTATTTTGTTATATTTTTTATATTGAATTTAATAGACTGGTTTAGCTAGAGTTAATAGAAATATTTTTTAATAATAAATTAGTTTATTTAGAGTTAATAGAAATAATTATTTTTGTTAATGAGTTGATAGCAAATTTAAATATACAAATAAATGTACAAATATCTGTTTTTGAATTATTATTATTTGATATTATTATTTAGAGTTAATAGAAATAATTATTATTTGATATAATTGTTTATTTTTAATAATTGTTAGCTGTAAAATATATTTTCTTATTATACTTGCTATTTGCTATTATAATGATGATTCGCCGACCAGGGAAGGAGCCGGTTGATCCTAATAAAGGAGGACCCAACGAGGATCATGGTGCTGGGGGTGATGATGTTGGTGAGCCATTCCCAAGCATTCATGATTATGATCTGAACGAGGAGGACATCTTGGGTTTCATGGAGCATGATGATATCCAGCCTATTGAGGAGGCTAATTTTATGGGACATGAACAATCCCATATTGATGACGGTGGAGGAGGAGGAGGAGGTTCATGAGAATAATGAGTAGCGTCCTGCTCCAAGGCGTCAGACCGGTTTTGAAGTGGAGTTTGTAGGTAATTATTTATTTAATTTTTTTTTAATTTGACAACTATTTGATTTATATAAAAATTGTTTTAATTTAATTAATATATAATTAATTTTCTAATTAAATTTTACAAACTCTAAGTGTAACAGGTCCTATAGGAGGTTGACAGCCAGAGATCTATTTATGATGACGAGCGGACAGGTAGTTGTGCCGTTAAATGAATTGGGCCAACCAACCAAGAAAGGTGGCCAGTTATATAATAAGTATGTGTGTCTTCTTGATCAGCAGTGGACTTTGTTCCCTATTTATGTGAAGGATTGGAAGAAAATCACTGCAGAGAAGAAGCAGCAAGGCTGGGAAGTGATGAAAGTAATATATATATATATATATATATTTTATTTAAATTACTTAATTATTTGATTATAATTTGTTATTTATGTAGTTAATTTTTTATTTATAATTTTTTAAATTAGTTAAATGAATATATATTTTTTATTTAAATTACTTAATTATTTGATTATAATTTGTTATTTATGTAATTAATTGTTTATTCATAAATTAGTTAAATGAATATATCTTTTTATTTAAATCATTTAATTGTTTGGTTATAACGTGTTATTTATTTAATTAATTTGTTATTTATAATTTTTTTTAAATTAGTTAAATGAATATATATTTTATTTAAATTACTTAATTGTTTGATTATAATTTTTTATTTATGTACTTAGTTTTTTTATCTATAATTTCTTAAATTAGTTAAATGAATATATATTTTATTTAAATTACTTATTTGTTTGATTATAATTTGTTATTTATGTAGTTAATTTTTATTTATAATTTTTTAAAATTATTTAAATGAATACTTAATTGTTTGATTATAATTATTTATTTATTTAATTTATTTATTTATTTATAATTTATTTAAATTAGTGAAATGAATATAAATTTTTATTTATTTAATTGCAGAGTAAATTTATATTGGAAGAAAAGTTGACGGCAGATACCATCAAGAGACTTAGGGTAGCATGGAAGAACAAGAGGGCTAACCTGTGGCGGGAGAAGAAAGGTGACGTGATGTGGTCCCTGCAGGAGATACTGGCAGATATACCTAGTGGAGTTCCGGAGCAAGACTGATTAAGTTTTGTATATTTTAGGATGTCGGCTGAGTAGATGGTATGATATTATTTCATTAATTATAAATTTTTGTTATTTTTTTGTCCAATTTGACTAATTGAATTTTTATACATTTTGTTTCAGGCTCTTTCGCAAAGAAACACTAGAAACGTCAGGCAACAGACAATGCATCATAGGGTTGGATCCAGGAGCTTTGTTATTATCTATGATGAGATTGTAAGTATATAAAAAGAATTTATATATTGTGTATATGTATTTAAGTTGTAAATAATAATTTTTTTCATTTCATTTACAGAGGGAAAAGACGCTGTAGGAGCGGGAATACGCGCCCATCTATAGCGAGATGTGGCCGAGTCTGTATAGGCCTCAAGATGGGTCTCCTGCGTCGGATGAGGTTGAGGAGATGGGGGTAAGTAATTAATTAATTAAATATTAATATCACAGTATAAATATTCCATACTAATACTTTTATATTAATTTCACGTGATACCGAGCTACGGGAGTCTCAGGGGTCTACTATGGATCCCACCGCCTCACTTTTAGCGGGTCGTGGCCGAGTACAGCACCCCAGCGAAGTTAGCAGGCTTGGTCTTGGACCCATATCAAGTAGGCTGCCCCACTTAGGTGGCTCTAGCCCTTCATACACTGCAGGGAGCTCTCAGTCAGTAGCGGCGTCCCATAAGGTGAGCGCAGGAGCGAATCGGCCGACTTTCTCGTCTTGAGATGAGCTACGAGAGGAAATGAGGTGAGATATGGAGGCCAGGATGGAGGAGTGTGATCATCAGGTGTAGTTACAGCTTGACCAGTTCAAAGTAGCCACTATGGCTATACGTGATTTTATGATCAGTTTCGCTCCGAACATCCGATTTCCTGAGTTCCCTAACATATGCCTGATGCCAGTAGTTGTTTACACAGATGAAATTTTATTATTAGTCACTCTTTCCTTATTTTTATTTGTTACTATTTTTTTTACATAGATGAAATTTGTAGCAGTTTGTGTTGCAAGAAATTTTGAAATTTCAACTTTAGATTCTAGTCCTAGCTAACAATTTCTAGCGGTGACTAACCGCTAGAAAATTCTTATCGTTACACTCTGAAATTCAAATTTCCCTAACATTTCTAGCTGTTATTAACCGCTAGAAAAGTCTTACCGTTGATTTCCTTGCCACCTCAACATTTCTTACAGTTATTAACGGCTAGAAAAGTCCTACCATTACCAAATTCAAATTTTCCTCCCACCTTAGCATTTCTAGCAATTATTAACCACTAGAAAAGTCCTACAATTACCAAATTCAAATTTCTCTCCCACCTCAGCATTTCCAATGGTTATTAACCGCTGGAAAAGTCCTATGTTACCAAATTCAAATATTTCTAGCAGTTATTAACCGCTAGAAAATTCTTGCCGTTACCAAATTCAAATTTTCCTCCCACCTCAGCATTTATAGTGGTTGTAAACCGCTAAAAAATATTTTGGAATTCAAATTTCTAGCAGTTGGAACTGCTAGAAAATGCATATAAACACTAGAAAATGCATATGGGTTGGCCCGCAGCGGGCCTAAAGCTTGGCAGGTTGGGCTTTTCAGGACCGTTTTTTGGCAGGTTGGAATTTTTCCAACCCAGCCTATTAGGGTGGGTTGGCGGGCCTAACCCACCAACTCACCAAATTTTGTAATTTTTTAAAACTTTTTTTAAAAAATAAAATCTACTCAAATTCCTAAATACTTAAAAAATAAAACATGCGAATAGAAATTATTATAAATAAAACATGGAATCCAAAGTTTCAAGTTTCAACTTTCAAATATATCAAAATATTAAACATATGATCATGAACGTGATACATTGTTAATAATTTAACAAACATCTCAAATTAAAAAGGGAGCTTGGGGCTTAGGACTGGGAGTTTGGGAGAGCTTGGGATTGGGAGTCTGGGAGAACTACAAAATGCAAGCAAGAGGGGAGGTAGGATAGGAGGTTGATGACTTGAATCACTTGATGGCTGATGCCTGATGCGGCTGTGTTTTGACGGATTTTTCAAACTAAAAATTAAAAAAAAAAAGAGAGAGAGCAGGCCATGGGGACTGGGGAGGTAGAACTGCAAAAGGCTTTGAATGGACTGCTACCATGTTAGACTGCTGGTTTGGATTGAGAGACTAGAGAGTAGAGACCAAGAGGCAAAGGAAATTAAAAAAAAAAAAAAAGTTAAACGGGTTGGCCCGTCGTGGGTTTGGTCTTGCAGTTACGGGCTCAAAACTTCCGTTTTAAAATGGTCCCAATTTTTATCAACCCAACCCGCCACTTATTAGGGGGTTGGCGAGTTAAGCTCACAGGCTCAACCCATATTACCAACTCTAGAAATTACTAGCGGTTTAAAACGGCTACAAAATGTTAACCGTTATCTATCTATTGGCAGCTTTCGTTATAAGCTGAAGTGCTTCATCTGAAATTCATTTTAACTTCTCTTTAAGCTTTTCATCTCATATGTTCATGAAATTTGAGCAATATTAGTCATGGATAGGTCATAGATCAACTTGCACCGGTCGACTCTATAATACTTGGCTAGTCTAAACTATTTCTTGGATTTTGCTTTTGACAATACCGCTGTAAACAGTAAGATTCAGTGTCTGTGTCCTAAATGTAATTTCAAGAAGTGGATCTAAGAGATATTGTTAGAGAGCATTTGATATTTAAACCCTTCCCACGAGAGTACGTATTTTGGTAAGCACATGGCGAATGACCAGATATGATTGCTGAGTCAGTTCTAGTAGTTTTATAGATGAGAGTTTGAGTGGAAGAAGCCGATGCTGTGAACGATGTTGTGCGTGATGCTTTCAGCATTCACAAAAGTGAGGATCCTAATAAAGAAGAAGTAGAGGGGCCGTAACCGGAATTCCTTAAAAACGAAACTGCCTGAGAATCTTTTAACATCATGAACAAAGCTGATAAGCCTCTTTAAGCTGGGTGCACAAAGATTCTAAGTTGTCATTCTTGGTAAAGCTTTATCATATCAAATGCTTTCGTGGTTGATAAGGCGATGTCCATGATATTGGAATTACTGAGAGCTGTTTTCTCTCAAGCTGAATTCCCTCCATCTTTTTATGAAGCAAAGAAGATTATTAACAAGCTTGGCTTAAACTACAAGAAGACAGGTACATGCCCAAACAACTGTATGTTGTATTGGGAAGATAATGCAAACAAGGAGATTCGTACGAGATGGAAGACATCTACTATAAGTTGGTACAGAAAGGGAAAAAATAGAAGAAGAAACCAGCCAAAATTTTTAGGTACAATTCATTATAATGTGTTACTTGTTCTGTCTCTAAATATTTGATATTTGAAATTCTCAATACATTATTTTATTAAATACTTTCCTTTGAAACCATGGTTGTAAAAAATGTATATGTCATCAAAAATGGCTAAGCACATAAGGTGGCATATGACTAAGGAGAATCTAGATGGCAGGTTAAGACACCCACGAGATTTGGAGGTGTGGAAAACATTTGATGTGAAATTTCCAGACTTTGTCGGTGATCCTAGAAATGTATATTTTGCATTGGCAACCGATGGTTTTAATCCCTTCAGAAATATGAGCATAAGCTACAGTATCTGGCTAATGGTGTTAATTCTATACAATCTCCTACTTTGGATGCATGTGAAACATAGCTCCTTTTTGCTTTCCATGATCATTTCTGGCAAGAAAGCATCAAGAAATGATATAAATGTGTACCTACAACCGTTGATACATGAATTGATCGACCTGTAGATGAATGATGTTGAGACATATGACTCATATGACAAGTGACTATTCAATCTCCATGTAGCCTTGATGTAGACAGTAAGTGATTTTCTTGGTGTGGGACCTTTGTTTGGTTGGAATGTGCATACTGGGTTGGTCTGTCTTGAGTGCAATTTTGACGTTGTATCATGTTGCCTTCCACATAGTCGCAAATGGTGCTTCATAGGACATCGATGGTTCCTAGATTCTAAGCATAGATTTAGATTGCAATGGATTCACTTTGATGGAAATTAAGAAAAGAGAGATCCTCCTGTTACTTTGTCTGATGTGGATATTTTGCAATAGTTAGAAGATGTTGATGTCGATTTTGGCATGAATGTGGATCCCAAACAACTGGGACGACAGTCTCGTGGGACATCTGATGTGCAACCTATGCAATGGTGGAAGAGAAGTATATTTTTCCCTCTTCCTTATTGGGAAGCTAATTTCCTCTGACACAGTTTGGATGTTATACACATTGAAAAAAAATGTGTGCGATAATGTGCTACATATGTTGCTCAACAAAGCTGAAAAGTCCAAAGACCATCTCACAACTAGAAAAGATTTACGGGCCTAGAGAATTCATGAAGAGGCTTGGCCTGATGAAAACGAGAAGTTTCAACCAACTAAATTCACCTTGACGAAGCAGAACAAGGATATCTTCCTTTCAACGCTGAAGAACATAAAAGTACTTGATGGATATTCTAGCAACATCTCAAGGTGTATCAATCTGCAGGCTCAAAAGGTTATTGGGTTAAAAAGTCATGACTCCCATGGTCTTATGCAATAGTTACTTCCATTGGCTTTAAGAAACACACTTCCTTATGATGTATCAGTGGTTTTGGTGGAATTGTGTTCATTTTTCAAGAAGTTGTGTGTGAAGATCTTGATACTGGAAGAGCTTGATCAGCTACAAAGTAAAATCATTCTTATACTTTGCCACTTGGAAATGATATTTCCCCCATCATTCTTCACTGTCATGATTCACTTGATTGTCCACCTTTTTCAAGAAGCAAAGGTTGCTAGCCCAATTCAATATCAATGGATGTATCCTATAGAGAGATACTAGATTATTTTTTTATCCCTGCCTCCTTAAATTTGACATTTTTATTTCAATTGCTCACAATTATTAATGGAGTATTAACCTACAGGTATTTGGAAAAATTAAAATCATATGTGAGGAATAATGCGTGGCCTGAGGGGTCAATAGCAGAAGGTTATTCCGAAGATGAGGTCCTAAGTTTCTGGTCGAGGTACTTTGTTGACATGAAGACATCTTTTAACTGCCAGCGTTATGTAGATGATTCTTCTCCTGGTCCTTCCACATTAGCTTTATTTCCTCTTGTTAGGAAACCAGTTGGAGGATATGAATTATTTAGACTCACTCACACAGAGAAATTCCAGGCATACAAACATGTTTTGATAAATTGCGGCCAAGTTGAACCCTTCATGCAATAAGTATTATATAAGCTCACTAACCTTTACACGTTACATTGTTTCTCACTAACTCTTCTAACAAATTGCACTTCATTGTAGTGAGTTTAGAAATTATCTTAGGCAATAGCTACGAGGGCATGCGTGTTCTGCTGAAATTGATAAAAGAGTCCACAGAGAGTTTCCCAGTTGGTTTACACGTCAAATACATAATGACAACAGCTCATACACAGATGAATTCAAAGCTCTTTCCCTTAGTCCGTTAGACCATGAACAAAGATCTACAGCGTCTAATGTCAACGAGTTTAAGTTCTGTACTATTGGACATGATCAGGGATTGCTCACACAAAACTCTGGAGTTTGCGAGACATTTGGGACGAGATACTATACTAGTAGCAATGATAGCGATATGTGCTTTGGAGGCATCACTTACTATAGAAAGCTAATTGACATAGTTGAGTTAAGTTACCAGCTTTTCATCATAACTCTGTTCAAGTGCTCCTGGGCAAATATGACAGCTTCACAAGGACTCACTACTGACCACTTCGGCATCACCTCTATTAATTTCTCTAGACTCATTCATACCAGGGAATCTGAAGATGATGAGCCATATATTCTTGTTTCGGAGGCACACCAAGTTTACTATGTCAAGGACGAGAAACATAAATACTAGAATATGGTTGTTCATCTCAAGCCACGAGATTTTTATGATATGGGTGATGGTGACATTACTTACGACAACAAATCCTTTAAACCCATGAATTTTGAAAACTTCTTTCCTTAAGGAGACGATAATTTGGCCCATTATCAGGTATATGTCTTTTCTTAAATTATTTAAATAATTAACTACTAATTACTAATTTTTTCTAAATATACTATAATTCTAGGAATAAGTTTTTTAATATCTCCTTTCAGGTAGGATAATGATAAAAAATAGCAGTTTCAAAAAATTTTATCATTCAAATAATTTGTTTTTCATAAATAAATATGTATAAATTAAAATTAGTTAAGTTTTTGACAAATAAAAAATTGCAATTTGTAGAGGTTACAGAATCGCTAGGAACTGCAGTTTGTTTTTCATAAATAAATATGCACAAATTAAAATTGGTTTTGTTTTTTAAAAACAAAAAAAATTGCAATTTGTAGTACTTACGGAATATCTAGAAAATGCACAACCGCTACAAAATGAATGAAACCACTGCAAATAGTAAACAACTGCTAGAAAAGTCTCGCTGATCTCTATAAATATCATATCACCTCCTCATTCATTTAGCCCTACTCTTTTCCTTCATCTCCTCTTCTTCTTTATAATTCTCGCTTTTCTTCTTACTCTCTCATATGGTGGTTTTTTTCTCTTCTTTATATGTTAAGATGGTATTCATTTTATAGATCTGAATTTTTTATTTATCTTTATTTATAATTTACTAACATATTTATTTATCTTTTTCTTTCAGATTTTTCTTTTTCACATTTGTCATGCCTTCCTCAACTAATTCAGCCACTTTTCAACATAAGAGTTAAGATTCAACATTATAAACTATCCCATCTCCAATTCAACTATCTTATTCAATTCAATTCAATTCATTTGACACAATCATAATTTAATTACTTATTATTTATCACAAAATTCAAATACATAACATGTAATACATTGGTAAATATACATATTAACATAAATTCTCTAATATACTCTATTTAATGGTTTTTTTAATTTATAATATTTTTTTAATAATGAAACATTTGAATTTTATTTTCCCCTTGGAATGAACTTTGTAGCGGTTCAGAATCTGCTAGAAAAATAAAAAAGAAGAAAATTTTTTGCAAAATTTAAACTTGGTTCCACCTGGCACCAAATTGCTAGAGGTTTTTAACTGCTAGAAAGTTTTGGAACCAATTTGAAAATTTCGTTTCTTGGAAAATTATATTTTCATCCAAAACTTTCTAGCGGTTAACAACCACTAGAAATTTTTTACGCTAATATGAAAATTTTGTTTCCTGTTCATCGAAAACTTTCTGAACCACTACAAATATTTTGACAAATTTTTTAGCGGTTTTAAACTGCCACAAACGTCATGGCATTCTCTTGTGCTTGCTTGTTTTTTCTAGCAGTTAGAGAAACCGTTAGAAATTTTCTAGTGTTTTGACCATACTGTGTAGCGGTTCCCTTAATTGTTATAAAACTCTTTCTTACACTTGATTTTTTAGCGGCTTGTCTAACCGCTACAAATATTGTTTGTTGCAGTTAAAACCGCTAAAAATGTCATAATTTAACCGCTAGACAATACATATTTTTTTTGTAGTGACTTAGTCTTGTGGTGAGTTCTGAGCATGGACCGTGATGGCAAGGAGGAGGAGGAGGAGGAGGAGGAAGAAAGAAAGTGGAAGCTTGGATGATAACTCCATTGTTGAAGCTTGAGGTATTTGATACGATGATGAATAAATGTTTATAAGTAAATGATGACGGAGGGGTCAATGCATATAATTAAGTCTGCCTTCGACGTGTTATTGAAGGTAATTGGACAATCATATCCATACGTCGTAGAAAATTAACACCCCAAAGTTTGAATGAGTCAACCTTCTCCATCATCTTCATCGATCAACCCCACCTTTACTTTAACGTTCACATTCGGGGCATCCATTATTGACCCAGCCCCTTTAAGTCTAATTTATTTTCCAATCAATAAGTATTTTTTTAAAATTGATATCCAATAAAGATTATGTTTATTTTTTATTTTATATTTATCAAAATTAAAAAACTAAAATATAATAATAAAAAAGAAATTGAATTCGGGCTTGATGAGAATTCATAATTTCTCCAATAGAAGTTGATCTCCCTTGAAATATTATTGCAGACAATCAAATAGTAGATCACCTCTAATTACTCCCCTATTCTAATTATAAGTATTAGTTTTTCTAAACACACATATTAAACAATATATATATATATATATATATATATATCAAGGTAAAATCCTTTCAATAAATGTGCTTCCTGAAAAAGTATCCTTTTCATTTCTGTCCTCCATTACGTACCACTATTTTTTATGCTTCCTTTGCATTCAAATTAATTTAATGCCGTTATTTTAATGGATATTTTAGGGAAAATACTTTAATTGACTTAGAAATTTATACTGAAACATATATTTTGAAAAAAAAAATTATATTTAGGGACAGAAGGAGTAATGAAATTTCTTTTATAATACATTTTTCAATCATTGATAAGCACTCTTACTATTTGTTTTGGTACTCGGTGAAAATTGAAAAATCCCAAATTAAATATATTTTAATTATTCAGCTTGCTTTTGCTCACCCCTACTATTCTACCGGAACTACCATTGATGTCCTGGTGGCATAGTTGGACCATTCAAATTTTAGAGCAAATAATCGATAACCACTCATTTTTATTTTTGTCTTTTAATATGACTATAGAAAGGATTTTAGCTCCGTCCTCACGTAAAGGAAAATGCTTCCGCACTTTCCATGAAAATACACAAAGTAATAAAAGCTCCACAAACTATGATAGTCTTCGCCTCATCTCAAACACCAATCAAGAACAAACACTTCTTCAACCTCGCCATGATTACTCACAGATGCTTCTTACTCTTCTTCTTCTTTATCAGTAGCTTCCTCTGTTCTGCTACCATTGAAGCACTACGACCTACTTATCTTTACCACAACTGCTCCACCGCCGGAAAAAGCTTCTCTGCTAATAGTACCTTCCAATCCCACCGGACCACCCTCCTCTCCTCCTTAGCTTCAGCCAATGCCGCCTTCTACAACGCCACCGTTCCTGGAGGCAGTGAAGCCATCTACGGCCTCTTCATGTGCCGGGGCGACGTCTCCCTCCAGGTCTGCCGCGAATGCGTCGCTAACGCAACCCAACTGCTACCTTCTGAGTGCCGGTTTTCGAAGGAGGCCGTAATCTGGTACGACGAGTGCATGCTTCGCTATTCCAACACCTCTTTCTTCTCCACCATTGATAAATGGCCAACCGTCGTCATATTGAACCCGTACAATATCTCCAACTCATACCAGGCAAGATTCAAGAGTTTCTTGCTGGATTTTATGAATGAGACGGCAAGTATGGTAGCGGTGCCGAAATCTGCGTCGGAGGAAAAGGCGTATGCGAAGAACCAAGCTAATTTTCAGTCTCAAACTGTGTACAGTCTAGCTCAGTGCACGCCGGATCTACGGCTTGAAGATTGCAGAAGTTGTTTGAGTGGTGTGATTGGGAACATTCCGTTGTGTAGTGAGGGGAAGATCGGAGGAAGAGCTGTGAATCCCAGCTGCAACATTCGCTATGAAATGTCCCCGCCAGAGGCACCGGCACCGGCACCGGCGCCGGCAGTGTCCCCGGCTCTGACGCCTCCATTTTTCCCTCGAACCAATACTTCACGTCATCCTCGACCTCCAGGTAAAGAGCCAAACATAAATGCTTCTTCTGTTTTTTTTTTTTTTTTTCCTTTTAAACATATTAGAGTAAACTATATAAAAGAAAAAAAATGCATACTTCTGTTTGGAAAAATATAATATTTATGTCTAAACTTTTCTTACCTTATTGATCAAGTCTTAATTAATTAGCTCAAAAACAACTCATTTCCTGTAATTTCTTGACTTAGTAAGTTGGTACCTTTAATTGCTTAACCCAATAAGCTGTAAGAATGAGCTTTTTAGTCAGAGTTCAGGAATTATTAGGACTAAATCTTTTGTGTTATTATAATTTTTATATTCTATATGTTTGAAAATTGAATGTTTGGTAAATGAGGTTGACTTTAGGGACACAGTGGCTAACTTATGTAACTAGTTTTAGCATTCATTATAATAATGATGTTGATCACTGTGGTAAGATTTGTATTGTCCAAATATAGTATCAGTAGTTCAAATTTAAAATTTTTAGGTGAGATTTTTAAATAAAAACATATTTTCTAAGAAGTTGACAGTTAAAAAGTTATTTTTATTTTATATTATCTACACACTAAAATATTAATTGCTAAAAATACAAAAATAAAGTTATATCAAATTTGGATTGCCGAATTTTGATATGGTGAGGCATTAAATGTGAGGCTTACGCTTGGGGAAAAAAAGAAAGAAAGAAAGAAAGAAAGACGAACTCGTAGTAGCAATTATGTTATTATGTCTTGCATTTATAATGGTTACAACCCCTTCGAAGATGGGTAGCGCTTTGGAAAATCACTCCTAAGGGCGTGACAACTAATTAACTATTTTATAAACATTAATTGCTAACTAATTTCATAATATAATTACACATTAGTATTTAATTACCACTTCAAATATTATTTCAACTAATTATCAGTTACATTAAAAATTAATTCCTAATTAATTACTCAATAAATATTAAAATTAATTACAAATTCATAACAAAATAGAAATTAGTTTAACTAAACGCAAAATAATTATCAAACAGGTATTCATCATTACCATGCTAAACATTATTACCAGAGTTAAGAGCAACCAAACACCACTCCTCTAGGTAATGAAATCTTGACTATCATTCCAAGCCTGCAGTAGGATTGAATCAAATGGGTCCTAATGTTTCTTCCCTTTTCTTTATAATTTTTTTTTTATTTCAAACCTGATGGAAAAATAAAGTGAGGTGATGCCATGTGGGCATGCCACATGGGCATATAGTTGGGTAAACTAATTGTTAACTCTTTGTATTTATCAAAACTAGGTAACACTGCAGTGTTATTCACTACAAAAAATTGGATTTTCAGCGACAACTTTCAGTGGCGACAAAAAAAGTCGCCGCTGAAACTATAACTTTCAGTGTCACCGCTGAAAATGACAGTAATGGCGGCGACCACCTATTGTCGCCGCTGTAGATGCAGCTTTCAGTTGCGATAAAGCCTGTCAGTGGCAACATTGCTATATGGCAAACTCATCATCTTTCAGCAACGACTATCTGTCACCCCTGAAATGACTTTCGGCGACGATGCTTTGTCGCTGCTGAAACTAGGCTTTCAGCGGCGACTTTTAATAGACTTTCAGCAGCGACTTTATTATGTCGCCGCTGATAAGTTTCAACGACGGCCGCTACAGCAACGACCTGGCAGCGACAAAATGTCGCCGCTGAAACTTTTCAGCGGCGACTAAGTCAAATTTTTTGTGGTGATTAGAACATTGTGTGAATATTGCGCCTTTAAATAACTAGAAAGCATAAATTGCATTCCATTCTTCTGTATTCAAAACTCTCTGAAACTCGTTTCTCTCGCTCCTTGACAATTAGGAAGGACAATACTTGTAGTTGTGGCTTCTGCTGTTGTTGGAGGAATAATTTTTTATTCGGCTTACTATCTCTTAAAGATTCGAATGAAGAAGAGTCATAGGGCTGGGCTCAGAAAAAAATACTGTAAGTAATTTTTCATTCTATCCATTTACTAATACAGTTTTTGGCCAGTTGGAAGATTCGTTGGTTCTTATTTATCTAGTTGGTTTAATACTTGTCTAGTTGGAACGGAAAGCACTACTTTAGAGCATCTGCAATTCAATTTGGCTACGATTGAGGCTGCGACAAATAGGTTTTCTCATGAAAATAGTTTAGGGCGTGGTGGATTTGGACAAGTTTTTAAGGTAACAAATTGCCATCGATGTAATTTTTTTTTTTAATATTGTGTGTGTGTGCATATATTTGTTTTCCCTTTTTTTAATCGAGGTAACTATTATTCTAGGGTATTCTTTTAAATGGTCAAGAAATAGCGGTGAAGAGACTTTCAAAGGGATCTGGCCAAGGTGCAGAAGAGTTTAAGAACGAGGTTTTATTAATAGCCAGACTCCAACACAGAAATTTGGTGGCTTTGTTAGGATTTTGTATTGAGGAGCAAGAGAAAATACTAGTTTATGAATATGTTCCTAATAGAAGCCTTGATTACTTTTTATTTGGTATGAATCTTCTAAACTCATTTAAACTTCTAATTGGAATTTTATAGCTCATTTATGTCATGCATTCATTATTTATTTGGTGCCTCTTGTTAAGTTTTAAAGTTTGTTACTCAAATTAAAATTATTTTCATTCATTTTGTCACTTTACTTACAACAAATTTATGTAGGTTCCCAAAACAGCAGGGTATTAGATTGGATGGAGCGTAGTAAAATCATAGGAGGAGTTGCTCGAGGAATTCTTTATCTTCATGAATATTCTCGTCTAAAAATCATACATCGAGATCTTAAACCTAGTAATATTTTGTTGGATGATGAAATGAATCCAAAAATTTCAGATTTTGGCCTAGCTAAGATGGTTGCTATTAGTGAAAATGAAGGAAGTACAAATCGAATTGTTGGAACATAGTAAGTTCTGCCTTTCTTCTTTTAACCTTGATGTGTACACATGCACGCATATATGCATATGCCTATATCTTGGTATAATTGAATAACAAAAAATAATTTGTGACTTAATTTGGAATACAAAAGTTTGCCTTTCTACTAATCATTTTAAATGCTCAAATGTTATCATGTTTTGGATTATATTTCATTGACATTGTCTTTTTTACAGTGGCTATATGTCTCCAGAATATGCAATGTTCGGACAATATTCTGAAAAATCAGATGTTTTTAGTTTTGGAGTTATAGTTTTAGAAATTATTAGTGGAAAGAAGAATACGGGTTGTCATGATTCACAATATGCCGATGGCCTCTTAAGCTATGTAAGTTATGATAATGTATTTCTCTCTCTCTTTTATTCTTGTGCCTTAAGAAGAATAAATCATGTTATGATTTGCAATACGTCGATCACCTCTAAGACATGTTATCTAAGGCTTTCAAAACAATTCTTACAGATCAAGATTTCCCATATAAACAATCATCTTGACATTTAAATTGGAGATGGAATGATTAATTTGACATTATTGTATGATGAGCCAATAAAGGTGTATTATTCATTGAAGTAATATGTTTGTCTTCATTGTTGCAGACTTGGAAGCAGTGGAGGGACGACAAGTTGCTAGAGATACTGGATTCAAATATAAATGAATTGGGATCATACAATGAAGTGATCAAGTGCATTCAAATTGGTTTATTATGTGTTCAAGAAAATCCAAATACAAGGCCTTCCATGGCTACAGTTGTTTCATATCTTAGCAATGATTCTATTCAATTGCCATCACCACAGGAACCTGCTTTCTTTTTGCATGGCAAACCAGAGCCTATTATCACCAGTGCAAGTGGAGAATCATGCTCTGTTAATGAAGCTTCCATGAGTGAATTCTTTCCTCGCTAAAACAGGGCTTTTCTTTCAGTTTTAGTTGCACGTGACAACCAATGTAGAAAGTGAAGAGAATGTTTCTTTTGTCTTCCTTAATATTGTTTCAATCAGTTAAATACAATCTTTTTTACATCGGGTCTAAAACTAGCATAGAAATTTGATCAGCTTTATCCACATCGGTTACAAAATCAATGTAAAAATCCTTTTTAACTACCATAAAAATACCTTTTTATATTAGTAAAACAAAAAGAAAGATAGAAAAAGGAATGTTTATAAGTTAATGTTGATGGAGAAACCTTCGTTTTGTTTATTGTGTCATTGGTTACTAATATTTAATATTACCTTTTTTAGTCATTTGTTGTTTAAATAAAAAAAATTCTTGGGGCAGATTAGGATGTGTGATGATGCAATATTTTGGAGGTTAGGGTCCTGTTTAACACGTTCCATGCGTAGTGTATGAGTGGCCAAAGAAAATGAGCATTTCAATATGAGAACGCTCCCAAAATTTTCTTGTAAAAAAACAGTATTATTTGGCGTAAAACAAACCCCTAAATCAGGGCTTAATTAAGTTCGTCACTGATCGCCATCCCTCGAGGGAGGACGTACTCGTTGGCTCTATTCTGCAGCACTTCACTTAGTTTTCTTAAGTATAAGCCTAAAAGGAGAACTTATAAACCGCACAACACTTGTGAGATTTCTTGATGTGAGACTTGTTACACCATATTAGCTATTAACGTGTAAGTGAAGGGTATTTTGATCCAATGAGAATATTGAATGCATGCATCAAACTATGATTGTTCCATATTTCTCACTAAATTATAACAAAATTGAAAATCTTTTTCCGTCTCAAATTACAAATTTGAAACAATTGGCCTAATTAATCACGTCCTGTGTAAGTTTGCGGCACAATTAATTATAACGTCAATATAAGCTAAAATAGACACTATAGTCATAGCCTAGTGAGGGTGATTCAAGGGATGAATGAGACAAAACAAAGATTACTCCTTTTTAGACCTTTATTATAAGCACCTAATAACAATGACGTATGTTAAAATTAATTAGAATTAGTTATTTCTTGTAATATATCAAAATTACCTTCAAATAAAGTTGTTAGTTAGAGAAGACTGGTTAATTACAGTTTAAACTAAAGATGTTATATTATAAAACATTCTAGAGGTCCTTAATTATAATTATAATAAGGACTAAAGGTAGTGATATATTTTTATTCACTTTTTATTGTTTTAATACTCTCTATCCCTCCTCCAACTTCCTCTCTCGGTTACAATCAAATGTGTCAATGGTTAGTTGTCCCAGTGACAACATCACTTGCAACACTTAGATGAGGTTTCGAGTTTGAGCCAGGGCGTTGATATGTTTGTGTGCATCCATATATTTAGATTGTTAAAATAATTACAATTAAATGTATAACTTGCTTATGTAAGATGGCTATTATCCCAATTACTACCTAATAATCTCCCATTATCTAATATGAGCAACAAAATGGAACAAATATTTGTTCTATTTTATATAGTATGTTCCAATGGGAATAAACGGATTCATGAGGAACACCTGGCAATCCTGAATTAGTGCTTTCTTATTTAAGATTGCTATTATTTTATACTATCCTAAATATAGAAGCTAGATACCTAACTTTTAGAAATTAAAAAAAAAATAGTTAGTTATTTATTTATAATAAATATGAATTAATTTTTTTTAAACTACCTTATTTAATTATGTGCATTGAAATTATCATTTATTTGAAACCTTGTTAATACGTGCAGCCATAAGGATAATTTGAAAAAAATTATAAATTTGACAAATAAAAGGGATTGAAATTAAATCTTATGACCAACAAGTCGTTGGTTGAGGTGATAGGCGACCTCACCCCTATAAGGAAAATACACAAGTTCAAATTTCGGGATGAACCCCTGTTAAGAGATGTGAAAACCATTTGCACTCTAAGTTTCAAAGAGGAGATATCTTGATCAAGTAAAAAAATAAATCTTATATTTAACATCAAAATAAAACGCTTAAACCCTCATATTTAGGAGAAGAAGGAGTATGGGAAAAGCACTGGATATTGATTACTGTGATAAGGTTTTTTTTATTTGTTGATGGAAGTTCGGAGGGGACTACAGTTTATAATTCCAATATCCTATCAAGTGTGGATTGGACAAACTGATGATCAGAAAAGATATTCCCTCTTCGTTGGCTAAGTTTAGGTCTATTTCTTTTTGTCATGTTTCTCGTATTGATATATAAGGTTCCCATCGTAAATTACTTCATCAAAAGAAAATCCCATTGCACTGCCAAGGTGATCACTATAAAGGTCCAGAATGACCATCTTTATATCAGTTCACATTTTATCCTTTTATTCCCCCAGACAATTCACATTTAATTCAATTCACGAATCTTTTCAAATTTTATGTGATGTATGAGAAAACATGTACAAAAGTTGATGCGCTCATTCAGTAAGATATTAAACATTGCCTCTTTTTAGTTTTGCAAATCTCACTACTACATATTTATAAATATTTGACATCAAATATTTGACAATTGTAAAACAAAACCGTCAAATAAAAGAAGACGGTAAATATTGACACGATACTTGATAGTTATTTGCTAAAACTGCCAGGTATTATTAACAAATACTTGATAGTTTTGCATGGAACCCTCAAGTATTGTTTCGCATAGGCATATTTGACAGTTATTCACTAAAACTGTCAAGTATTTTAAATAAATACTTGACCGTTTTAGCAAATAATAATCTAGTATTTTGTTTTAAAATCTCTAGTTAGACTCATTTCACTCGAATTCAGTTTCAAATTTCAAGTGATCTACCTCTTTCACACGCTCTCTCTAAACCTGCCACCATTCTAATTTGCCTTCCCCATCGGATTTTCAAAAGTTCCCTGTTGATTTCGTGGCTTTTCCTCCACTATCATCAACTTTTTTGGTCCGTGGTTTTTCTCCTTCGCTCTCAGCCATCATATTGCATTGTTAAGTCTGATCTGTTGTGTTCGTGTTTGCTTATGATTTTATTGCTTGAGGTTGAATGGTATTTTTTCTGATTGTGGGTTATGATCTCGTTTGCTTTTTACCTTGTTACTCTTTTACATGTTCTGAGTTCATGGTTGTGGATTGAATGGCATTGTTATTCTATGTGTGTTCTGATTATTAGTGAAAATGTTTTAATTTCTGATTCATGCGTTTTGTATTTACATGTTCTAAAAATGTTTTGATTTCGGGGGATGATTAAGTGGCATTGTTTTAGACATTCCTAATGGTTTGAATGATTAAATATTACTTGAGATGTTATTTAGTTTGAATTAAACTTGCATGAATAATATTTTTAGCTATTGGGTTTTCCAAATGGAAATTGCCTTGCGAGTTTGGTGTTTAGAGATTTATTTTTCAAAGTTAAAATAGTAGACAAAGATGGCACAATGCTTGAGAAATGCTTATTTTTAAGTCGTTATGCTGCCTAATTTTTTCCAATTGGAATGTGATATGATTGAATGTTATTATTTCCAATTGGAATGGTTTTTTTTGACATGAGTGCTGTTATTGGTTCTGATATTGCCGTGCTATGGTTTGTTGGTTCTGATGATCACCAGAAATATGTTTTGTTGAACAGATACTTATGATTTTAATGTTACAATCATCAAGTATTCTCTCCAATTTTTTATGATTATTAACCGTCAAATATTTTTTTTGACCAGATATGACTCTTGCATATTTGACAGTTCATAACCATCAATTATTGTAAAAAATAACCATCAAGTATTTAAATTTTTATAGTAGTATCTAATTCGAAGAAACAGAGATACACGATATGAAGGGTAAGTGGGTTGAGAGGGGAAGTGTTTATCTCTGTAAGGTACTTAAAACAGAATTAGTCATTTAACTTGGCAGAGACAATAGTTCAAGATTTAATGGTTCTATCATGGTTGAACTAGCATCAATCAAATTACGGTTAAAATAATATAATTTAATTAAAATATACATAGATATTTATATATTACTTTAAAAGAGTATTATTTAAATAAATTAAAATAATAAAATTTAATTAAAAAATAAAAATATTTATATATTACTTAAAAGAGTATGATTTAAATAAAAATACATTAATCCCAAATAAATAGAATACTCATGTATGAGCTACATATAATCCAACCAACAAAATAAAGTTATTAAAACACATATATGACGAATTATTATTTTAATTTTTTTTTTTAGGAAAAACCTCAAAAGGCTGTCGATTTAAGCACAGTAAAGGGAGAAAAATCATAAAATTAAACTCAATCAGACCGTCCAAAACACTTACTCAAATGAGAAGGCGTTTGACTTGCCGGTTACTGTTTTTTGTGTCTTTTTCAATTCAAAATGATATCATTTTAGGAGAGAAAAAAATATTTAACCCAATCATCTTGTCCAAAACTCTTGACCGCACTAATCCAGAATTGATTGATTAGTTCTTTAGCTTGACTAACTGACTTGAATTGAATTTTACCGTCATATTTTTCCAGTGAGTATGAAGTAAGAAAATTTGTCTTATAAAATGGAACCAAATGAGTTTATTAAAGGTTTTCTGTTGTTTCTTTTTTTTTTTTCAATGCAAATTATTTCCTTTCATGGATCGATCAATAAGGTCTTTGTCCCACGTAGTTGCCAGGAGGATCATAGTTGCAGCCAATGGAAGTGCCTCCATTGTTACAACTCCCTTTAGCACAACCAACACGAATGGAATTCTTCCATACCACCTGAGTATAGTGCCGGCACTCCCCACCAACGCACGAGTTGCTTTTGTAGTCATACTTCGCTTTCTCATCCACCCACAACTTCACGGCGTCCGTGCCCGTCAAGTCGCCGGTGCTCCCTGTGATGTTCTCACCGTACCGGCCGTGGTAGTGGACCAGCTGGCAGTCAGCCTTGCGCTGGTTAGCATAGTTTCGGGCATAAGCAGCCACGGTATCATCCCAAACTATGTTGGGGACTCCCACCTGTGATCTTGCTGCGTTGTTGGCATTCACATAGTCCCGTGGTGAGCCCTGAGCACAGGCAATGATGGCAAAGAGAACAAAGAAGACGAAGAAAGGAAATGGAAGCTTTGACGATAAGTCCATTGTTTGTTATTATGAGACGTGTTTGATAACGGAAATGGGAGTCCTTAAGGAGGAATTTATAGGGATTTTCATGTGGAAAATTAATAGCTTGTAGCTCATGTAACGGGGGAGAGAAAGAGACTGATACATCTGTCTCTAAAAGAATGTATACGCTAGAGTTGTTTATCTCAGAGGACTCTTTCGCTTATGAACGGATAGGAAATTTCCATGAAACCCGAGTATTAATAATTTACAACAAAGTTTTGGTAATTTACTCTTGCATTAGGGTTTTGATAATTTTGGTGTTTCATTAATTCACATTCATTTATATATTTTCATTAAACTTTCTACTAACTATATGATATTAAGTACTGTCAAAGTGTTGCTAGTGGAACTGGAGTCCTCATTTGCGATCAACACCATGTGCTTATTAATGTAATGCACTCTTGACAATTCAATATCTGATATGAATGGTTGAGATTTAAAATTTTTGATATGTAATTTTTTTAATGATGAATTTATTTTTTAAAGAAGTATTAGTTATAAGACTATCTTTATTTTAAATTTTTTATTTATTAAAATAAATATTAATTAAACAATATAAAAAAAATTAAATTCAATTTGGACCACCCAAAATCAATTTGGATGGTTCAGATTAAGATGAGCACTCCATACTTATCATTGTGATGAGTATGGAATATGTTCCCCTGAAATTGGTTTTCGCTGCTTAAACATTAGGTCTCAAGTTTGAATTTGTATGAATGGGAAAACACTTTTGGGGAGAGCTAGTTTGAAGTAGGCTTGACAGCACTCAAATATGGCCTAGTTAAATGGCCATGATGTCAGATATTTTATTTATTTATGATATGATATTTTGAATATTTGAAATTATATATATAGATATTCTGGGTATCCAGTCATCTTATTTAGTTAAAGCATTATAAGTGTGCCCTCTTGTTAGTTTTGACAGGTGATAGACGTTATTTCTAATTGTCATCACTATGCCTACAATTCAGGGAAAAGATTCCCTAACAAATTTCTTCTACTCTTCCGGTCCTTAATATAAGACCTATTTAATTAATTTGATTAGATTAAGAAAGTTAGGTAAGTTAGTTAATTATAAGAAAAGTAACACATTTTTCCTAAAACACCATAATCATCTTTTTTAATACCTCTCTCCTTCTTCTACTTGATTATGGTTTAGAGAGTATCTATAGGGATAATTTAGAAAAAATTGATAAATATGAGAAATAGGTCTTATATTTAGGACCAAAACCAACTCAAGAATTGAGTCTTATATTAAGGACCGGAGGAGTATTTGTGTTTTATGCTTCCCGTTTTCAGAGATGATCTAGCATGCAAAAGGTATTTATTTCAGCTTTTTTACAACTACTCTAAATTGTGAGATTTTTTTAAAATACTTTTTATATGCTTGTTTTGGCTTCAAGTGTATTTAGAATATGTCATACCGCTTTAGTTGATAGGCTAGCGAAAGCTTCCCATGACATGAAGCTAATTTTTGTTTTGATGAATCTTCACTTTACCACTTTATTGTGAGGGGTGGATCTTAGCGAAAGCTTGGGTACTGATTGGTCAATGGCGAAGCGAGTTTCTTTTTACTCAAGAATAGTCAAGGCGTTTCATAAAAAAGAATTGATTTTACAGCTTTTTAAAAGAATTCACAATATTTAAGTCTTTTTTGGCTAGGTAAAAAAATATTATTTTATTAGAAGTAATCCTATTTGAGACATTATCAAATACTGAATATGATTAAATTTTTTAAGAAAAAGTCAAATATTAATTTACTATGTTGTAAGAGCTTAATCTGTTTGGCTGAACCCAATTAGTAGAATTAAATCATTTGGTGGAATTACTTTACCACCATTTTTTGTTGTTATGTGTTTTTTTGAAAGTTTTGTCCGGGCATGCTCAAATTAAATGGCGCGATCAACGCGAGGATTGTGTGGAAAAGTCAGAATCGAGACTTTCCTACATACGGCTTCTGGTTTTAAATATAAAAGCTAGTTGACTAATTTGAGTAGATTAAAAAAATAAGTTAAGTTAGTTATTTATAATAAATAGATGTTGTCTTTCATAAAATATCTTTGCTAATCAAGTTTATTGGTTAGTATACTACCATTATTAAAAAGACTATCTTGGGAGAAAAAAGGATAAATATGAGAGATAAAATGGATTAAGATTTTATATTTAGGATCAAAATAAAAGTTGAACAAATTTTTATATTAAGGACTGGAGGTAGTATTTCGAATGAACGCCAATTTTAATAAACCACTGACTTTGAGGCCATAGTTTATATCCAACGGTGCAATTTGTTCAGTTAGAGATATTTTTCCTCGGATGAAAATAACAGTTAAAGAAACTAAAATATTTTAATATTAATGTAGTAATAGTTACATGTCTTAACATTTTTGTTACATATCAGGTAAAAAAAAACTTTTTGTTATATAATTATTTCCATATATGTGTGTGTATGATGGTAATTAAATAGTCCAATTTTATATTGGTGAAAAATTCTGCCTGATAATTAATAATTAAGTAATAATTTGGAAATACAAAAATCTAATACTGTGGGGAACAGTAATGAATGAGACACATTGTTCCCTAACACGTGCTATAAATTTTTTAGTAATCATTTATATTCATTATCAACTCATTTTTATTTTCTTGTGGTGATCATATTCCGCAATATGAATGAACAAAATATAAAAAATCTGATTTTATTATAAGTATATGTCTACATCAGTGAATTGATGACTCTTCAAATATGATTTTTGTAATTATATAGAAAGAATCAAACCTGAAACTTTGCTAAAGATGCCCATATATAAAACTATTCAATGCTATGAAAGGAAATATAATCCGTGTAAGGAAAGGCACATGCGCAGACCACCATTGTGTTGTCGTCACATGGCCCTTCCAATCCAACCGTCCAATGCTATAAGAGTTTATACCAACTCCCGTGCAGATGTAATATTTAGGTTGCAGTGCAAATTAAATTAAAAACTAAATCTTAGATTTAGGACCGGTAATATGAACAAAAGGACTCATTGTTAGTTTTTGTAGTTTCATCAAATTTTGAATTTGTTATGCAAACCCAATCGTCAGTTGACCATTAATCATATGGTTCACCTTTTATTTTGATCAAAATACCCCTCCTTAATGCAAATATTACTTAGTAATTATCATTTAATCATATATGATATATCATTATTTGAATTTACAAAATAATGTTAATACATATCATCATGTTATAAATTTAACTAATTTTGTAAATAAAATTTATTTTACAGTAAATATAAATGTTTATTTTTTTATTAAAATTACTTGTAATGTAATTTTTTATATATATATTAGCTCAAAATGTTTTGTATTGCATATATGTATTTTCAATTGAATTAAAAAGTTATCTCTTAATTTAGTAAATTTAGTAAAAATATTAAACATATCATTAATAAATATTAATAGTAAAAGATAAACGAGGCATTTAATATAATGAGGGGTAAAGTAGTAAACAAGATTTATTCTAATATTTTTTTTAATTAAAAAAATATACATAACGCGAAAGTTTATATTTTCATTAAATTTTCTACTAACTATATGATATTAAGTACTGTCAAAGTGTTCCCAGCTGAAGTGGAGTCCTCATTTGCGATCAACACCATGTGCTCATGGGTGTAATGCACTCTAGACAATTCAAAATCTGATATAAATGGTTGAGATTTAAAATCTTTAATATGTAATTTTTTCAATGATGAATTTATTTTTTTAAAGAAGTATTGGTTATAAGATTATCTTTATTTTAAATTTTTTATTCATTAAAATAAATATTAATTAAACAATATAAAAAAATCTAAATTCAATTTGGACCATCTAAAATCAATATGAATGGTTCAAATTAAAATAAGCACTTCATGCTCATCATTGTGATGAATATGGAATATGCTCCCATGAAATTGGTTTTAACTGTCTCAAGTTTGAATTTGTATGAATGGAAAAACACTTTTAAGGAGAGCTGATTTTAATTAGGCTTGACAGCACTCGAATATGCCCTAGTTAAATGGCCATATAAAAATACTAGGGGGTGATTAGATGTTTTATTTATTATATGCTTGTTTTGGCTTTAAGTGTATTTAGAATATGTCGCACCGTTTTAGTTGATAGGCTAGGGAAAGCTTCTAATGACATGGAAGCTAATTTTTGTTCTTGTTTTTTGCTTTTAATCAATCTCCGCTATTATTGTGAGGGATGGATCTTGATAAAGGAGTTTAGTTTGTGTACTGATTTGAAGGAAGTTTCTTTCTACTCAAGAATAGTTAAGGCATTTCATAAAAAAGAATTAATTTTACAGCTTTTAAAAAGAATTCACAATATTTAAAGTTTTTCCCCTTAGATAAAAGGTATCCTTTTATTAAAAGTAATTTTGTTCAAAATATTATCAATTACTAAATATGACTACATTTTTTAATAAAAATTCAAATATTAATTCACCCGTTTTCACTGGACGCAATTGGCAGAATTAGATCATTTGGTGGGATTAGTTTGCCACCATTTTTTTTTGTTGTTATGTGTTTTGTTTTGTTTTGTTTTTGAAGTTTTGTTGGGGCATTTTCAAATTAAATGGCCCGATCGGCGGAGGGTTGTGTGGAAAAGTCAGAATCGAGACTTTTCTACGTATTCCGAATGAACGCCAACTTTAACAAACTGTTGACTTTGAGACCGTATCTTATATCCAACGGTACACTTTGCTCAGTTAGAGATTCTGTTTTCGGATCAGGTGAAAAAAAAAAAGAGATTTTTTTCGGGACGAAAATGACAGTTAAAGAAATCTAAACATTTTAATATTAATTTAGTAATAGTTACATGTCTTGTACTTTTTGTCACATAATTATTTCCATATATGTGTGGGTATGATGGTTAAATAGCCCAATTTATATTGATGAAAAATTCTGCATGATAATTAATAATCAAGTAATAATATGTAAATACAAAAAATCTAATACTGTGGGGAACAATAATTATTGAGACGCATTGTTCCCTAACACGTGCTATATATTTTTTTATTAATCATTTATATTGATTATCAACTCATTTTTATTTTCTTGTGGTGATCATATTCCGCATTCCACAATATGAATGAATAAAATATATTAAAATCTTATTTAATTTTAAACATATGTCTACATCAGTGAATTTTATACTTCTCAAGTCCTTAATATAAGACTTCTTTAATTAATTTGATTAGATTAAGAAAGTTAGGTAAGTTAGTTAATTATAAGAAATTTGACATGTTTTTCCTAAACACCATAATCATCTTCTTTAATATCCTCCTTCCCTCTTCTACTTGATTATGATTGAATATATATCAATAGGAGGTAATTTTAAAAAAATTAATAAATATAAGAAATGGATTGTATATTTAGAATTAAGATCAACTCAATAATTAGGTTATATATTAAAGACTGGTGGAGTATTAGATTTGATGACTCTTTAAATATGATTTTTCTAATTACATAGAAAGAATCAAACATTAAACTTTGCTAAAGATGTCCATATATAACTATTCAATGCTATGAAAGGGAATAAGCCGTGTAAGGAAAGGCGCATGTGCGGACCACCATTGTGTTATCAATATCATCGCGTGGTCTTTCCAATCCAACTATTTCAATGTTATAAGAGTTTATACTATCTCCGGTGCTAAATATAATATTTAGTTTGCAGTACAAATTACATTAAAAATTAGATATTATATTTAGAATGGGAGGTAGCGTGAATAAAAGAACTCATCGTGAATCTTTTATAATTTGATTAACTTTTGATTTTTATTCATATAATTTAAAACTGTGGTTTTATATTCCTCTAATTTATTAAGTTCAAAGCATTAATTTCCTATAGTTTTATAAGTATTTGAATATAATTTTAACTGAAACAACCTTCCTAAATAAGCTGATAAGTTTAACTTTTTTAAAGTAACTTTAAGAAATAATTTTTTATAACCAAACCATGCTAACAATAAACTCAAATTTATCTCAGATATATGAACTAACTTATTATATAATAAGGTTATCTGTGATAGAAAAGAACAACATCCAATTATACACCTTATCATAGATAAAAGAATTTTTCTTAACTTATTCAAAAGCAAACCATATTGGAAAGGATCAGTATCATCTAATATGGTTATAAAATAACAAATTGTATAACTCGCAAATAAAAAATCATAAGACTAATAAATTCAAAATAACCAAATCTGCAACCCTAAGCCTCTAACCAATTACTAGCATACATATCACAACAGACCAAATAAAAGGACACAAAAACATGATAATACATGAATCGATTAAACACAAATTGTCCTATGATAGCAACATACAGGAAACAATATAACTCATAAATTGAAGATGCGTTACAAGTCGCTATTGTAGCTTTATTCTTCTTGAGCCTTCCCTGACATTTTGCCTCTAAAGCTTTTACCTTGAAAATGTTAAGCAACAGGAGTGAGACAAGTAACTAAACCCTACTTATCACACACACTACATGAGCTAGCGAGGTGTCGGGTGGGATACACAGAGTTAATAACGATCAAGAGACATTTATTTAACAGGTAAACTCATAATAACCATATAAGTTAAATATTTCTACCAATCTCATACACCTGATAATTTCAAAATAAATAACATACTTTTTATTTATTCAAAAGATGTAAATATCAATGAAGATTCCATGTCATATGCAATCTATGAACCCAAATTCATCCTTATATCCTCCTTATTTTCGCTAACTAGACTCATGAACTAAGTTCTTTTCATAAGACTAGCTACTCTGACAAGCTCACCATATGAGTGACGTGGACCGACCAAAGACCAAAGAGCACTCAGTGGATCATGGGCCCCCCTTCAAAGAACTAGTAGGGTTTATAGTCCCTCAAAAAACTAGTAGGATAATAATAGTAGTCAACTATAGAGCTCCATATGGAAGCCAATACCACGTAGCATGTATATATCTGCATACTTCAATTGTCTCCTCCCCCTCACCCAAACCAAATGCACAGGGTTTGTAATAACACATTTGTATATGTAATCAACCGAATCTCAAAATAGTACCTCATAGTCATAACCATTAATTTCTAACAACACAAACGATTTTAATCCTTTTTAAAATAGCATCTCACAAGACAGTTTATACAAAATATAATGTACGTATACAAAAATTGGTTATAAAACCACTCATCAACCTCATACCAGAGCATACAATAGATAGAAATTTAATTACCTAGGCTCCTAGCTAACAATCAAAATACAAATGAGGCTCTTACTCGAAAATGGCATAATAGTATTTATATCTACAAATGAAATTAAAAATATTACCTTTAGGTTACGTTTAGTACGAAGTATTGAAAATGAGGGATAAGGATTGGGATTGGGGTTGAAAACATGTGTTAAAAAGATACTTAGCATGAGTTATTTCTTATCATAGGGATTGAGCAATCCCATATAGATAGGATTGGAGGATACCATTTCCCCTCATGGTATTCCCCAATCTCACATATATGGGTTTATCTAATCCCAAGTATCATACAATTACTCATATTAAACAACTTTTTAATATAGTTTTACACTTTCAATCTCAATCCCTATCTCTCATTTTTAATGCTTCGTACCACATGGGACCTTACAGTATTAGAGTAAACTACTCACAAATTTCTAGCCTTTAACTCTCCCTCTAAGACCTTTAACTATTACTAAGAATTCTAGATCAAAAAGCCTTTTTCTAAGGTTTGGAGTGAGAAAATATATATGATGATTCAGATTCAATTCGTAGATTTTTCTTAACTTAAAATATCCTTTAATTATTAATTTATATCATTATAATCACCAAATCCATAATGTAGATATAAAAAACCCTACTTTATATTTTATGTTCTATCTTTGAAGGATTTAGATAAATAAATTTAATACGAATTAGGTTATTCTTACTACAAAAGTTAAATCATTGATTTGACCATTGAATTTAATTTCCTATCTGTCATGATTCTATTCTCAAAATCATAGCTCGATCTAATAGTGAATGAATTTAAAAACACTAATTTACTATTCAAGACTCTATTTATCAAGTCTAAAAAATTAAGTTAAAAACATACCTAATAACTTGTAACTTAGAGATAAGATTAATGATCCAACCATTAAAATTGACGAGTTGGATATCCCAAATGGGCTGACCAAATTTTAGTATGATCCAATGGTTAACAAACTCAAAAGTAGTACTTTTCTGAGACTGCCTCAGATGTGTACGAAAATTGTTTACTTACTCCAAATTCTCCTCAACTACCACCCATATATAGCCTCCAAGAGCTCCATATCTACCCATCATTTAGTTAATGTGAGACGTCTTAATATTGACATTTTATCCATCTTCCCATCGTTTAATCAACGTGAGACTTCTTAATATTATTATTTTATTCATTTATTTACATATGTTTATACACACACACAAATACATATGATTTTAATTGCTTATATATATATATATATATATTTAACCTCTATCTATTCTATCTTAATAAAAATTTACTAAAATCTTAGGGATATGAAAATTAGCATGTTACATTAACCATGTTAACTTTCTTAATTCCCATAAATATAAGATTAAGATTGTTAAAAATATAGACCCAAAATCAAAACTCATTAGAGACTAGAATCAAATGTTGCTAAAAAAATAAAATAAAATACATCAACGTCCCCTCTATTTAACTTAAATTACAAAGATCTTCTTTTTATTTTAAAAACCTATATAGACTTTCTTTAAAATCAAAATATATGTTATACAAATTTTCCTTTTAATTTTGAGATTCAAATTCCATCCAATCAACCATCAGTTAACTGTTAAATTATAAAGTTGGCCTTTTATTTTCACCAAAATACCCCTCCTTATAATGCAAATATCACTTAATAATTATCATTTAATCACATATGATATATCTTTATTTAAATTAAAAAATAATTTTAATACATATTTTAATATTTTTTGTTATACTATTAAATTGATTACCATATTATAAATTTAACTAATTTTTAAATAAAATTTTTATTTTACAATTAAATTTAAGCGTTTAATCTCATTTATTTCTTAAAACTTAATTGTGGTATAATTTTTTTAAATATGTATTAGTTGAAAATGTTCTGTATTGTATGTATGTATTTTTAATTGAATTAAAAAATTATCTTTTAACTTAGTAAATTTAGTAAAAATACTAAACAGATCATTAATAAATATTAATAGTAAAAGATAAACTAGACAAAGGGTAAAGTAGTAAATAAGATTTATTCTAATATATTTTTTAATTAAATATATATAAAGAATCTTTTCAGAATATTCTTTGATAATGTTAATGATTTTGATTAAAATGTATGTTATCAAAATAAAAAGAAGGTCTATATGATTAAGACAAAACAGAAGGGTGGTAAAAATATGTTACTCTTAAAAAAATATAGACCGGAATATTCACTTCCAATGCACTAAAGCTTTTAAATAAACCTGTATTTGGACTTTTAATTTATATGGATTTTTTATTTACACATGCATAGCAATGTCTTTGTGATGAGACTTGAATTTCTCGTTATATTCATCAGAATATTCTTTCATATAAATATATATAATATTTATATTACATAACTGGCTCTCTTGTCTTTATGGCTAAGTGTTGCAGCCGATTTTGTAATTACAATTACAATGACGTAGGCTTGAGACCTGGTATATCCCTTCCTTTCCTTCAAACCTTACCCTTCGACATATTTATATCAGACAATACGCGTATTTAAAGTTGGTCAAAGAAGCTTGTGGCAAGTAGTTCTGATCTACATTGAAAAAACTTCTCTTTTCTTCTTTTTTAATTTAACCACATTATTCTTACCTTTATCCTTTAACAAAACGCTTTTTTTCCCAGGAAAATTAGAGAGAGAGGGACCAGGTGGAAATGATATTTATTAGAAAGGATTTTTAAAACCTTAATTATTTGAAAAGACCAGATATTAAAATATAAACTTAAAAAAAAACTGAAATTACCCCTATTCACCATGGCCTCAATATTCTTTCACCACCTCCTATAATTTTCATATCGTTTAGTAGCATAATTATAACTTATTTGAATTAATTCAAACTAATCTAAATTTCAAAGTCAGAAACTGATTCTAATTAATTAAGTTAATAGCCAACACTAGTTAATTTATTTTTCCATTATTTTTAATTAATCATTTTTTGTGGGCTTTCTGAAAAATAAGCAGGGCAGTAAAGTTCTACCATTCATAGAAAAACAAAAAAAAGTTGTTTCATATTTTTGTTCAACCATTTCATACTATTATTTCATTTGAATAAGTTGAATCCTCTTGGTTAATAAAGTTAAAAATTTAAAATAAAAAGTGACATAAGAAATTCATTATATCAATAAATATTTGTCATAATAAAAGTAGTTATAATAGTGAGTAAGAAAATTCAAGTTTAAACCCACATTATTTATTTTATTCTTATTAATTATGGATAAGTTGTATATTATTTATTATTATATCAATTTTTTAATTTCTAATTCAACTATATGATTTTGATTGGCTCATTAATCAGGAGGCCCCCAAAAAACAGAGTTTTATTTTTTTTCCCAAAAATGATGGATGAATAAATTAATCAGTATTACTTATTAATTGAATTTAATTTAATTAGTTAGAGTTGTTTCGTAATTTAGTAATTTCAATTAGTTTGAATTAATTTGAACAAAATTTCATTATTTTGTTTTTAAAAAAGAAAATTATAGGATGTGGTGAGAGATAATATAGGGGATTTTGTTAAGGACAGATTGGTAATTTTAAATTTATATCTTAATATTTGGTCCTTCCAAATAAATACAATTTTAAAGATCTTTTCCCATAAATATTGTTGCCACTAGGTTCCTCTCCCTAATTTTTCCTTTTCCCCCCGCTACGTGTAAGTATCCTCTTATTTGAGACCATTCAATTTCAGTCATTGTCAGACACTAAACGTAGGTACCATTTACAACAAGAATTCAAACTTTGATTCGTTATATCGTAAGAAACTAGCTTTTTTATCTAGACTCAACCCCAATTAGTTAACAAAATGCTTCGTTGATGCAACATATGTGAGTAACGTTATTGGAGCTACATTAGATGAGGTCACTTGTCCTCCACACACCCACGCAGAGTCCGATTATAATGACAATGTCAAAGCTCAAAAACACAGCAGATGCACACCAAGGGAGAGAAGAGAGCAGAGACGCAGAACTAATGGCAAAGAGGAGGAGGAGGAGGAAGAAGAAGAAAGAAAATGGAAGCTTGGATGATACCTCCATTGTTGAAGCTTGAGGTATTTGATACGATGATGAATAAATGTTTATAAGTCAGTGATGATGGAGGGGTCAATGCATATAATTTATTCTGCCTTCGACGTGTTATTGAAGGTAATAATTGGATAATGGATACGTTGTAGAAAATAAGCTTAATCTTTGAATTGTCTTTGGCAAATTTGTTATAAGCATGGAAATATTAACACACCAAAGTTTGATTGACTTGCGTCAACCGTTCCATCATCTTCATCAATCAACCCCACCTTTAACGTTCACTTTCGGTGCATCCGTTATTGTCCCGGCCCATTTAAGTCTAATTTATTTTCCAATCAATAAGTATATTTTTAAAATTGATATCCAATAAAGATTATATTTATTTTTTATTTTATATTTATCAAAATTAAAAAAATAAAATATAATAATAAAATAAAAATTGAATTCGGGCTTGATGAGAATTCATAATTTCAGCAATAGAAGTTGATCTCCCTTGAAATATTATTGAAGACAATCAAATATTAGGACACCTCTAATTACTCCCCCATTCTAATTAAGTCTCAGTTTTCTGAACACACATATTAAACAAAAACCATATAGATTAAGGTAATGTGTAAAAAAATTGTTTTTATCCTTTTCATTTCCTTTTTTTTTTTCCATATAACTTAAAGTATTGTTAGCTCACTTTAGGTTTTGAGATTAATCTCTGTCAAGGAGTGTTAAAGTTACAATTCTGTGCGTTTTCTGAAAATTATCCCTTTCATTTCTGTCCTCGATTAAATACCACTATTTTTATGCTTTGTTTGCCTTCAAATTGATTTAATGCCATTATTTTAATGGATATTTTAGGGAAATGCTTTAATTAACTTAAAAATTTATACTGAAACATATATTTAAAAAAAAACTAATACTTATATTTGGGGACAGAAGGAGTAATGAAATTCCTTTTATAATACATTTTTCAATTATTGATAAAAACTCTTACTATTTGTTTTGGTACTCGGTGAAAATTGGAAAATCCAAAATCCCAAATTAAATATATTTCAATTATTCACTTTGGAGGAGAACACGTATGCGAAGAACCAAGCTAATTTTGAGTCTCAAACTGTGTACAGTCTAGCTCAATGCACGCCAGATCTGCCGCTTGAAGATTGCAGAAGTTGTTTGAGTGGTGTGATTGGGAACATTCCGTTGGGTAGTGAGGGGAAGATCGGAGGAAGAGCTATGAATCCCGACTGCAACATTGGCTATGAAACGTCACCGCCAGAGGCAACGGTGCCCGCAGTGTCCTTGGCGCCGATGCCGTCGCCAGCAGGTGATGCCACCAGTGTCCCTAGCACTGACACAGCTGACGCTGGCGATCCCGACAGCGTCCCTGACGCCGACACCAGCGATCCTAATAGTGATCTCGACACTGAGGCCGGCGCCAAATTAAATGAGCACTCTAAACTCATCAAATCTGGACTATCTATATCTCATTTGGATGGTCCGGATTTGATTTTTTTTAATTCAAAATAATTATTTTAATATGTATAAAATCAAGATAATCTCTTAACTATTATTTTTCAAAAAAAAATAGTTTTTTCATTTTAAAATAAATAATTAAAGGTTTTAAATCTGAACTATTTAAATTAGTATAAACCGTCTAGATTTGATGAGTTTAGGATGCTCATCAAAGTGATAAGCACTGAAACTAGTTTCCAGGGGTGTGACAACTAATTAACGGTTTTATGAACATTAATTGCTAACTAATTTTATAATATAATTACAGAATAGTATTTAATTACTGCTTCAAATATCATTTCAGCTAATTATCAATTACATTACAAATTAATTCCTAATTAATTACTTAATAAATATTAAAATTAATTAAAAATTCATAACAAAATAGAAATTAGTTTAACTAAATGCAAAATAATTATCAAACAGGTATTGATCATTACCATGGTAAATATTATTACCAGACTCAAGAGCAACCAAACACCATTCCTCTTGCTAATGAAATCTTGATCGTCAATTACAAGCCTGCAATATGATTGAATCAAATGGGTCCTAATGGTTCTTCGCTTTTCTTTTTAATTTTTTTTATTTCAAACCTGATGGAAATATAAACTGAGGCGATGCCATGTGGGCATGCCACATAGGCATATAGTTGGGTAAACTAATTGTCAATTCTTGGTATTTATCAAAACTAGGTAGCACTGCAGTGTTGTTAGAACATCGTGTGAATATTACGCCTTTAAATAACTAAAAGCATAAATTGCATTCCATTCTTCTGTATTCAAAACTCTCTGAAACTCGTTTCTCATGGTCCTTCACAAAGATTCGAATGAGGAAGAGTCATAGGGCTGGGGTCAGAAAAAATATACTGTGAGTAATTTTCCATTCTATCCATTTACCAATACAGTTTTTGGCCAGTTGGAAGATTCGTTGATGCTTATTTATCTAGTTGGTTTAATACTTGTCTAGTTGGAACGAAAAGCGCTACTTTAGAGCATCTGCAATTCAATTTGGCTACGATTGAGGCTGCGAGAAATAGGTTTTCTCACGAAAATAGTTTAGGGAGAGGTGGATTTGGACAACTTCAGGTAACAAGTTGCCATAACTTTTTTTTTTAATACATGTGTGGGTGCGCGCGCATATATTTGTTTTCCCTGTTTTAATCGAGCTAACTATTATTCTAGGGTATTCTTTTAAATGGTCAAGAAATAGCGGTGAAGAGACTTTCAGAGGGATCTGGCCAAGGTGCAGAAGAGTTTAAGAACGAGGTTTTATTAATAGCCAGACTCCAGCACAGAAATTTGGTGGCGTTGTTAGGATTTTGTATTGAAGAGCAAGAGAAAATACTAGTTTATGAATATGTTCCTAATAGAAGCCTTGATTACTTTTTATTTGGTATGAATCTTCTAAACTCATTTAAACTTCTAATTGGAATTTTATAGCTCATTTATGTCATGCATTTATTATTTATTTGGTGCCTCTTGTTATGTTTTGAAGTTTGTTACTCAAACTAAAATTATTTTCATTCATTTTGTCACTTTACTTACAACAAATTTATGTAGGTTCCCAAAACAGCAGGGTATTAGATTGGATGGAGCGTAGTAAAATTATAGGAGGAGTTGCTAAAGGAATTCTTTATCTTCATGAATATTCTCATCTAAAAATCATATATTGAGATCTTAAACCTAGTAATATTTTGTTGGATGATGAAATGGATCGAAAAATTTCAGATTTTGGCCTAGCTAAGATGGTTGCTATGAGTGAAAATGAAGGAAGTACAAATCAAATTGTTGGAACATAGTAAGTTCTGCCTTTCTTCTTTTAACCTTGATGTGTACACATGCACGTATATCTTGGTATAATTGAATAACGAAAAATAATTTGTGACATAATTTGGAATACAAAAGTTTGCCTTTCTACTAATCATTTTAAATGCTCAAATGTTATCATGTTTTGGATTATATTTCATTGACATTGTCTTTTTTACAGTGGTTATATGTCTCCAAAATATGTAATGTTCAGACAATATTCTGAAAAATCAGATGTTTTTAGTTTTGGAGTTATAGTTTTAGAAATTATCAGTGGAAAGAAGAATATGGGTTGTCATGATTCACAGTACGCCGATGGCCTCTTAAGCTATGTACGTTATGATAATGTATTTCTCTCTCTCTTATATTCTTGTGCCTTAAGGAGAATAAATCATGTTATGATTTGCAATACGTCGATCACCTCTAAGACATGTTAGCTAAGGCTTTCAAAACAATTCTTACAGATCAAGATTTCCCATATAAACAATCATCTTGACATTTAAATTGGAGATGGAATGATTAATTTGACAATATTGTATGATGAGCTAGTAAAGCTGTATTATTCACTGAAGCAATATTTTTGTCTTCATTGTTGCAGACTTGGAAGCAGTGGAGGGACGACAAGTTGCTAGAGATACTGGATTCAAATATAAATGAATTGTGATCATACGATGAAGTGATCAAGTGCATTCAAATTGGTTTATTATGTGTTCAGGAAAATTCAAATACAAGGCCTTCCATGGCTACAGTTGTTTCATATCTTAGCGATGATTCTATTCAATTGCCATCACCACAGGAACCTGCTTTCTTTTTGCACGGCCAACCAGAGGCTGTTATCACCACGGCAAGTGGAGAATCATGTTCTGTTAATGAAACTTCTATGAGTGAATTCTTTCCTCGCTAAAACAAGGCTTTTCTTTCAGTTTTAGTTGCACGTGACAACCAATGTAGAAAGTGAAGAGAATATTTCATTTGTCTTCCTTAATATTGTTTTAAATCAGTTAAATACAACCATTTTTACATCGGGTCTAAAACTAGCATAGAAAGTTGATCAGCTTTATCCACATCGGTTACAAAATCAATGTAAAAAACCTTTTTAACTCCCATAAAAATACCTTTTTATATTAATTAAAAAAACAGAGAAAAAGGAATGTTTATAAGTTAATGTTGATGGAGAAATCCTTCGCATTGTTTATTGTGTCGTTGTTTACTAATATTTAATATTACCTTTTCTGGTCAATTGTTGTTTAAATAAAAAAATTCCCGGGGCAGATTAGGATGTGTGATGCAATATTTTGAAGGCTAGGGTCCTGTTTAACACGTTCCACACGCAGTGTATGAGTGGCCAAAGAAAATGAGCATTTCAATATGAGAACGCTCCCAAAATTTTCTTGTAAAAAAAAAAAAAACAGAAGAGTATTATTTGGCATAAAATAAACCCCTAAATTAGGGCTTAATTAAGTTCGTCACTAATCACCATCCCTCAAGGGAGGACGTATCCGATGGCTCCACTTTGCACTGCACTTAGTTTTCTTAACTATGAGCCCAAAGGGAGAACCAAATCATAAAAGATCAGCCTATCAGAGAGTCTTTAGAACTTATAAACCATACAACATTTGTGAGGTTTCCTCATGTGAGAATTGTTACATCACATTAGCTATTAACATGTAAGTGAAGGGTATTTTGATCCAATGAGATTATTGAATGCATGCATCAAACTATGACTGTTCCATATTTCTCACTAAATTATAACAAAATTGAAAATCTTTTTCCGTCTCAAATTACAAATTTGAAACAATCGGCCTAATTAATCACGTGCTGTGTAAGTTTGCGGCGCAATTAATTATAACGTCAATATAAGCAAAGATAGACACTATAGTCATAGCTTAGTGAGGGTGATTCAAGGGATGAATGAGACAAAACAAAGATTACTCCTTTTTAGACCTTTATTATAAGCACTTAATTACAACGATGTATGTTAAAATTAATTACAATTAGTTATTTCTTGTAATATATCAAAATTACCTTCAATTAAAGTTGTTAGTTAGAGAAGACTGGTTAATTACAGTTTAAACTAAAGATAATATAGTATAAAACATTCTAGAGGTCCTTAATTATAATTATAATAAGGACTAAAGGTAGTGATATATTTTTATTCACTTTTTATTGTTTTAATACTCTCTATATATCCCTCCTCCGACTTCCCCTCTCAATTACAATCAAATGTGTCAATGGCTAGTTGTCCCAGTGACAATACCACTTGTAACACTTAGATGAGGTTTCGAGTTCGAACCAGGGCGTTGATATGTTTGTGTGCATCCATATATTTGGATTGTTAAAATAATTACAATTAAATGCATAACTTGCTTATGTAAGATGGCTATTACCCCAATTACTACCTAATAATCTCCCATTCTCTAATATGAGCAACAAAATGGAGCAAATATTTGTTCTATTTTATGTAGTATGTTCCAATGGGAATAAATGGATTCATGAGGAACACCTGGCAATCCTGAATTAGTGCTTTCTTATGTAAGATTGCTATTATTTTATCCTATCCTAAATATAGAAGCTAGATACCTAACTTTTAGAAATTAAAAAAATAGTTATTTATTTATTTATAATAAATATGAATTAATCTTTTAAACTACCTTATTTAATTATGTGCATTGAAATTATCATTTGTTTGAAACTCTTTTAATATGTGCAATCAATAAGGATAATTTAAAAAAAGTTATAAATTTGACAAATAAAAGGGATTGAAATTAAATCTTACGACCAACAAGTCATTGATTAAAGTGATAGGTGACCTCATCCCTATAAGGAAAAAAAGAGAGAGTATTATTTGGCGTAAAATAAACCCCTAAATCAAGGCTTAATTAAGTTCGTCACTAATCGCCATCCCTTGAGGCAGGATGTCCCCGTTGGCTCCACTCTGCAGCACTTTACTCAGTTTTCTTAAGTATAAGCCCAAAAAAAGAACCCAATCATAAAAGACTAGCCTATTAGGTGAGGGAGCCTCTTGAACTTATAAGCCGCACAACGCTTGTGAAATTTCTTGATGTGAGACTCGTTACACCACTTGAGCAATTAACGTGTAAGTGAAGGGTATTTTGATGCAATGAGAATATTATTGAATGCATGCATCAAACTATGACTGTTCCATATTTCTCACTAAATTATAACAAAATTGAAAATCTTTTTCTATCTCAAATTACAAATTTGAAACAATTGGCCTAATTAATCATGTCCTGTGTAAGTTTGCGGCACAATTAATTATAACGTCAACATGAGCTAAAATAGACACTATAGTCATAGCCTAGTGAAGGTGATTCAAGGGATGAACGAGACAGAACAAAGATTACTCCTTTTTAGACCTTTATTATAAGCATTAAGAACGAAGCTAATTTTCAATCTCAAACTGTGTACAGTCTAGCTCAGTGCACGCCGGATCTACGGCTAGAAGATTGCAGAGGTTGTTTGAGTGGTGTGATTGGGAACATTCCGTTGTGTAGTGAGGGGAAGATCGGAGGAAGAGCTGTGAATCCCAGCTGCAATATTCGCTATGAAATGTCGCCTCCAGAGGCACCGGCACCAGTGCCGGCAGTGTCCCTGGCTCCGATGCCTCCATTTTTCCCTCAAACCAATACTTCACGTCATCCTCAACCTCCAGGTAAATAGTCAAACATAAATGCTTCTTCTGTTTTTTTTTCCCAAACATATTAGAGTAAACTATATATAAGAAAAAAAAATGCATACTTCTGTTTGGAAAAATATAATTTTTATGTCTAAACTTTTCTTACCTTATTGATCAAGTCTTAATTAATTAGCTCAAAACAACTCAATTCCTATAATTTCTTGACTTGGTTGGTACCTTTAATTGCTTAACCCAATAAGCTGTAAGATTGAGCTTTTTAGTCCCAAAAATCCCACTCGTGATCTTGCTGCGTTGTGCGCATTCAGAGTCCCGAGCACAGGCCATGATGGCAAAGAGAACAAAGAAGAAGAAGAAGAAGAAAGGAAATGGAAGCTTTGACGATAACTCCATTGTTTGTTATTATGTGATGTGTTTGATGACGGAGATGGGAGTCCTTAAGGAGGAATTTATAGGGATTTTCATGTGGAAAATTAGTAGCGTGTAGCTCATGTAAGGGGGGAGAAAGAGACTGATACATCCGTCTCTAAATTGTGTAGACTGGATAGTTTGGAGGGATCCTTGTTGGTAAAAGATTAAAAGAATGTATACGCTAGAGGTGTTTATCTCGGAGGACTCTTTCGAATGTGACGGATATGAATTTTCCATGAAACCCGAGTATTAATAATTTACAACAAAGTTTTGGTAAATTTTCTCTTGCATTAGGGTTTTGATAATTTTGCTGTTTCATTAATTCACATTTATTTATATATTTTCATTAAATTTTCTGCTAACTATATGATATTAGTACTGCCAAAGTGTTCCTAGTAGAAGTGGCTTTAGCCACTTAAACATTAGGACTCAAGTTTGGATTCATATAAATGGAAAAACACTTTTGGGATGAGCTAGTTTCAATTAGGCTTGACAACACTCAAATATGACCTAGTTAAATGGCCATATCAAAATACAAGGGGTGATTAGATATTTTATTTATTTATGATATGATATTTTGAATAATTGAAATTATATCAAGATATTCTGGATATCCAGTCATCTTATTTAACTAAAGTATTCTAAGCGTGCCTTTAGTTAGTTTTGACAAGTGATACACGTTACTTCTAATTGTCATCACTATGCCTACGAGTCAGGCAAAAGATTCCATTGCAAATTTCTTCTATTTGTGTTTTAAGCTCTCAGTTTTCAGAGATGATCTAGCATGTGCAAAAGATATTTATTTGAGCTTTTTTACAACTACTCTAAACTGTGAGATTTTTTTAACTACTTTTTATATGCTTGTTTTGGCTTTAAGTGTGTTTAGAATATGTCATACCGCTTTAGTTGATAGGCTAGCGAAAGCTTCCCATGACATGGAAGTTAATTTTTGTTTTTTTTTTAAATCAATCTCCACTTTTATTGTGAGGGAGGTTAGTTTGTGTACTGATTTGAAGGAAGTTTCTTTTTACTCAAGAACAGTTAAGGCATTTCATAAAAAAAGAATTGATTTTACAGCTTTTTAAAAGAATTCACAATATTTAAGTTTTTTTTTTCCTTTAGATAAAAGAGATCCTCTTATTAAAAGTAATTTTGCTCAAAATATTATCAATTACTTTTTTCAATAAAAATTTAAATATTGATTCACCACGTTTTCACTGAACCCAAGTAGAATTAAATCATTTGGTGGAATTAGTCTACCGCCATTTTTTGTTGTTATGTGTTTTGTTTTGTTTAGTTTTGTAGGGCATTTTCAAATTAAATGGCCCGATCGATGCGATGATTGTGTAGAAAAGTTAGAATCGAGACTTTTCTACATACTCTGAATGAATGCCAACTTTAACAAACTGTTGGCTTTGAGACCATAATTTGGGGAAGCCTCAAGTGATCAGATAAATGTTATGCGCGATAGAATGCAAACCTTCTGTGAAATTTTAGGTCACCGAATTAGTTAGCCAAATTAGAGGCATTCTTCTCGAAAAATGTAAGCTTCCATCGGGAAAGTGAATTAAGCCAACAACTGGGCATCAATGTGACTTGTGACCTGGGGAATATAAGAGACTGACGAAGGCTTTATGTCTCCCAATCATACACAAGGTTCAAAAGAGATTAGCAAGCTGGAAGGCAAATTTTCTAATGATGGCTGGCAGATCCATGCCAATTAAGTTAGTGATTTCATCGTTGTTGAGCTACCAAATGCAAACCATGTCGCTTCCCATGGGGATCTTAAAGGAGATAGAGAAATGTAGCAGGAATTTCCCATGGAATCAATTCCACGAGGAAAGAAAAATGCATCTGATTTCATGGGAGAAAATTAAGCAAGAGAAAAAGATGGGGGGACTAGGTATAAAAGACCTAAGACACCAAAACATTGCCTTCATCATGAAGTTATACTGGGGACTTGTGCTAAGCCAGAAGCTTTATGGGTTTAATGCCTCAAAAAGAAATATGGATGTGGAGATGGTGACTACCTGGTGGTCATCAAGAAATCGAACTCCTCCATGATATGGCACAGTATCACAATTGTGTAGGACCGATTCTATGTAGGGATTGGGAAGCACATAAATAGTGGAAATAACACTATTTTGGTGGGAGAAATGGTCATTCTTGGAAGAACCACTCATCCATCTGGTCGAGAGGAACTTCCATTTAGTAAATCCCAGTGCATGAAATAAGGATTTTATCGGGAGTAATGGGTCTTAGAACTTACAGTGTTGGGAGACTTTCTTTCCGAATTAGGTCATCAACATACTACAAAACACTAAACCCCCCAGTGGAAGCTTAGAGGATAAGACCATCTAGTGATATAGTAATGATGGGAACTTTAGCCTTAGGTCTGCCTATAAGATGATAAATTAGCAGCATGACCAAAGCCAAGGCATTTGGTGGAATAGATTGTGGAAACTCCCAATCTCAGAGAAAATGAAAATGTTCCTTTAGCAGGCTCTTTATGAGAGATTACTAACCAACCTACTTAAAGCCAGTAGAGGGATAAACATGAGTGCTAATTGTCCTTTTGAGTGTTAGAGAGGAAAACACTTTGCACATCTTGTGTGACTGCGAGATAGTGATAGATGTATGGTGTAAAATTATTAAGCCTAACCATCTTGAAAACTTTTACTCTTGTTTGAATTTGTAGATCTGGCTAAGGAGAAACTTCTCACAAGAGCTGGCTAAGCACCAATTTACTCGTTGGCCCTGGGTCGAAACCTTCAGCACAGTTTGTTGGCTCACTTGGAAGAATAGATGTAGAGGAGTAATAGAGGGGAACAGATCTTCAGCACATGACATCCTTCATACTTGCCACTATTTACTCATGGAATACACTGATCAAGGGAATTTCAAACACCAAATCTTCCAATTGAACCAACATGAAGCGCGATGGTCATCTCTGCCTAGGGGGTGATTCAATTAGACACAGACAGCTCAGTTAATAGGCTATGGTAGGCTGCATGCAGTGGAATCATAAGAGATGAGAATGACAATTGGATCGCAGGTTTCCAGAGATGGCTTGGATGTGTTCCCTGAACCACAGCAGAACTACTTGGGATAATCACTATAATTCAAATATGTAAACAACAAGGGTTTGGCAAAGTATTGCCCTATATTGACTCACTGGAGGCTATTCACTTGCTCATGATAGACAGTGAAGGAAGCCATCCTCTTAGAACGAAGATCACAAAAGGAAGAAGGCTGATATTCTTTGATTGGGAAATTAAACTCATATATTCACCTAGAGAATCCATATAATGTGCAAAATTTCTAGCGAGAGAAGCATATTACATCATGAAGGACATGAAGATTTCAAATGAACCCCATCTTGGATGTTTTGATCACCTGCATTTAGACATGGTCTAAATGTAGTTGCTGTGTTGTACTACTTTATTTTTAGCAAGCTCTGCTTGTCCCTTGGGGAAAAAAAAAAGAAGAAGGTACTTATGCCTTAGGAACAAATCTGCCAAAGTCTCCCGTCTTTCACTGTAATTATTGTCCAGAAAATAATATACTTAACATGCAAGAACATGAAAAACATTTTAGACATGATACTTTGACACGCACACAAAGATACGTTTCATTTATTCCTAAACACCATGATAATACATTATTATCTTAATACAAAATACATGCATGACGACTCTATTCCATTTATTTATTCATTTACCACACATACACACACATATACATATTTTCTTATTTCATTCTTAAATATTCAGACAGACGCACAGTACCCAAACTGCTTTCTTCACTCAGATTCTTATTAATTGAACATTAAAATGAAAGATCACCATTCATGAGAGCATCATATCATCAATCAGTAAGGTCTTTCTCCAGCATAGTTGCCGGAGGATCATAGTTGCAGCCAATGAAAGTACCTCTATTGTCACACCTCACTTTAGCACAACCAAGGCGGATTGAGGTGTTCCACGCCACCTGAGTATAATGCAGGCGCTCAACGCCAACACATGAGTTGCTGCCATAGTCATAATTTTCCTTCTCATCCACCCACATATTCGTGGCATCCGTGCCACTTAGGTCCCCGGGGCTACCGGCAAGGTTCTCACTGTATTGGCCACCATCGCCAGAGTGAACTAGCTAGCAATCACCCTTCCGCTGGTTAGCATAATTTTGAGCAAAGGCGGCGACTGTATCATCCCAAACTATGTTTGGAACACCCACCTTAGATCTTGCTGTGTTGTGAGCATTCACATAGTCATGTGGTGAACCTTGAGCATAGGCTATGAAAGGAAAGAGAAAGAAGAAGAAGGAGGAAACTGAAAGCTTGGATGATAACTCCATTGTTTGTTATTGTATGAAGTGTTTGATGAAGAAATGGGAGTCACTGGGGGGAATTTATAGGGATTTTGATGTGCAAAATTGGTATATTTTAGTTAGGGTTTTTTAACCAACTAGGATGGTGGAAATTTTAAATCAACTTTTGAGTATATTGCGTGGAAGACTAAGAAGCTACAAATTTTCGGTCATTAGCAGCGCTTTTTCTGCCCGGCCAAGCATTAGCAGCCTTAAATACACTACAATTGATGTAGTTAACACAATTATTTAGAAGTTTGAAATATTACAGAGGACAACATTATTAGTCCTGTTTTGAGATGATGAGATTATTTCAAGGGCAAATTTATACCCTAATACTCAGTATTTTAATTAAATTATGATTATGAAGAAAATACGGTTTATTAACAATGTTATAAAAGTATATATTTTTATAATTGAAATATTGTGCCTCTTGCAAAATATATTACCAGTAATGACTTAATTTAAGGATTTAATAATAGAAACATAACCACTGATGTGAATATAAAACAGGGCGAATACATTTATTAGACCATCCGTGATATTTTTCCATTGGCAAAAGTGTACATAATCTGTTCGATCTCTGATTCTAAATGTTTTCGTTTGGTCCCTTTTCTTTGCTTTTTTTCTTGACTCGGGAACCAAGTGGTATTCACCAATTGATAGCTAGAAACTAATTATCCCAAGGCGTCGAAATCACTAAAATAGTTTTTGTTTCTCCCAACAAAGGTTTTTTTGACTTGGTTCTAACAGCACATCATAATTTCTTAATTTTAAAAAGTTTTTTTTTTAGTTTTTTAATTTGGAGTATTACAATGATATCCCAAGAAAAGAAAATAATTACAAAACAAATCCCAGAAATTATTATTTTCTATTTTGAAACTTGTCATTATAGGCTGTTTAAGTTGTTATTGATACTTTTAAGTAATTATTTTCTTTCCTTGGGACTGCATTGTAATTCTCTCTTTTTAATTTTAACATGATGATTTTTTATAATAGTAACTGTAACTTTGGAAATTAAACTTGACAGGTTAACATTTAAGAGTTTTTTTCAATATTGAAAATTTTGATGCCAGGGCTTTTTTATTAATGGCATTAAGATTAAGAAACTAAAAAGAAATTTTTTAATACCTTTTGTATGTAGGATTTTATTTTCAAAATTTAAATTCAACTAAATACTTCAGAAATAGTTAATTAAGTAGAAGTCAACTAAAATTCAATTTTATTTTTATTAATGTATTAAGTAGAATATTATTATGTTTATAACAGCAATTTTATATAGCGAAGTTGAACTAATTTCGAAAATAAACTTCTAGACAACCAATTGTCAAATTCTACTAGACAAAAATTTTGAGATATATTTCAAAATATTGAATGATTTCATATAATTTTTAAATTATATAGGGGCGTAGTTTTCTTTTAAAACTTACATTTTATTTCTGTTTATGTTGTTGCTGAATCAGACGTTACATTCGCTAGAAATGCTCTTTGAAAGATGAGAATAATATTCATTCTAATAAATGTTAAATATCCCAATTACTTAAGCTTTTTTTTTAAAAAAAAGAAAAATCTTTACGCTTTGTTCTCTTTCTTCAGATGTTAGAGTTTACTATTGATTATGGAATACAGAATGAAATAAAACCAAGTTGGTTGTCATCCTTTGCTATTAACCGTTTTTGTTATATTATTGTTGTAAATTAATCTAATAATTACTGAGAAATTCGACACCAATGTTTAGATAATATTTTAAAACATAATAAATTCAGCGATTGATTCCGTATAAATTTAATTACTAGTGCTGTGTCAAGTTGCTATATCAATACTCGTATTGTTAATTTAATAACTAGAAAGCACACGTCACACTAAGTACCATGTTTTTTTGGCCCAAACACCAAGTACCATGGTTTTTTTTTGTGGCCAAACACTAAGGGCCCGTTTGGTTCCATTACACATGCATTAGGAATGCATTGCATTGTAATGCAATATATAATGCATGCAATCTTGATCACTGTGTTTTTGTTTGGTATCATATTAAAGGGACGGGAAATAAAATTAATTTTTCAATTAACTTAAATGTAAATATATGTGAAATGACCAAAATGCCACTAAAGGAAACTTTTCTCCTTCTCCATTTAGTACGCCTCGATCTCCACCAATCACCATGATCGCAGATTTCAAGAGACCAACCATTTTACTATTCTTGTAAACCTTCAAGAGTTCCTCTGCCTACACCATTAGCATCATTTATAACCAGTTTGCCATTTGACCCACGAAAATTGTGTTTTTCACTTGGAATTAAATCCATTAAGCGCTTGATCCAATCAAATAGTAATCCTAAGAAAATATGCTGAGTCAGTTTTAAAACCACAAACCTAGATCATTAAGCGAATGAGCAAATTTATAAAATCAAACCATGATTTAAAGCTAGACAAACATGATGATGGGAAACCCACAATGAAGTAGCAGGGAAGAATACTCCAGTATATGGGTTTTGATAAACAATAAATAACACGTCTACTCAACAAAGAAGACTACTGATGAAGATGAAGGGAAGGTAAGGAAGGAAGACGTGTGGCCGATAATGATGGTTGATAATACTTATTGAGGGTAAATGTTATCTTTTCATCTAGGTTATTAAGGGTAAAATTGTCATTTTATAAAGGATTACATACATGCAATAAGTATTCATAGGGATCCCCTATGAATAGATATTACCAAAAAATGTGCAATCTTCTTTACTAATGCAATCTTGATTACCATCAATAAGACCAACCAAACAAGTTATTTATGGTAATGTAATAAAGATTACCATTACACACCTGCAATGGGGTTAAACCAAACGGGTCCTAAGTACCATGTTGGTTCTCATCTTTTTCCTATTAAGTACGTTGGGAGTTGGGACCCAGCTCGTATAAGGCTTTTGGTTTAAAAAAAAAATTGCAACATGTTTGTATGAGACTAGATAGGGAAAATTTCAAAAAAAAAAGTTGTCACATCAACAACATATCTTGAACTTATTTTCGTTAGTTATCAGCATGTTAAGCAGACCAAAGTTGATTAAAGAATATTATAATAGAGTTGACCATCATCATTTTAAGCACGTTGATACTTGTGGAGAAAACTAAAGAATTAGTTATTGGCTTTTAGAAGTTGAGGGATCAAACCAGCAATAAAATAAAACATAATTGAAAAATTATAAACTTCAGACAAATTAAAACGTGCAAGCAGACAATTTCTTATTTATGCTTATCTTATATTCATTTTGTCCCATTCTCATCGTGGTTTTATTTTTCTTTTTTTAGTTTCACTTTTATTTAACTGTTGTTTGAACAATATCAATAAATAATTAACACGTTTTTTCCTCAATTGTACCTTTGACAAGTAATCCAAATATAGTTCTTGAATATCATTATACTGTGATTGAAACCTCCTGAATTTACTAAGTCCAGTTGTTTTCATTACTTGTGTTCGCTAGTTTAACAACCAATAGGCTTTTCGTCAAAAATAAACAAATAAATAAAATTACCTAACACGCTTCATACAATTGCAATTTTTTTAGTGATCAAGTGGATCGGTTTCAGTAATAATAAAACATCAATTCTCACTTCCATCAATTTTATCCTCATCCTACTTTTACAATGTTTATTCTTAGATTTATAAAAGGAAAAGCTTTACAAGTTTTGAAGAATTAAGTTGTGAAGTTTGAAGAACAAGCGGAAAAAACAGAAAAATTGTGCTCCCTCAATCACTTGTTATATAAAACAACTACTAAAATCACATGATAATTTAGTTAAAATGTGTAAGATATAAATAACCTGTAAAAAGGAACGAAGAGAGTACTACTTTCTAAATAAGGAGTTCATTTTAATCCTAAATGTAAAATCTCAATTCATATTATGTTCAAATTTGATTTCTTTTTAATTTTTATTTATTCAAAATAATTATTTTAATATGCATAGAATCTAAAATAAAGATAATCTCTTAGTTATCATTTTTCAAAAAATATTTTTTTCTATTTTAAAATAATTAATTAAAGATTTTAAATATGAACAATTTAAATTAGATATAGACGGTTCAGATTTGATGAGTTTAAGGTACTCATCAAAGTGATGAACACCGAAACTGGTTCTGAAGATGAGCGTGACAACTAATTAATGGTTTTATAAACAGTATTTGCTAACTAATTTCATAATATAATTACATATTAGTATATGATCCTACTTGCTTTCCTTGACCCCCACTTGCAGATATATTACTACTTAAATGGAAAATTCTTCCATATATTAACCACAAAAAAGTTCCAATATACAAAAACAAGTTCTTTTGTATATAACAGTTTTTCAAAAACATAACTCTACTTGAAAATTGCTAATAAGGAAAAATATTTGCATGTGTGTGGATCTTTTATATCTCTACTACTTTGTCTTTTTTCAGCTTTTGCGTGCATTAATCTTCTGCATGATCTTGCTTCTTCTTATATTCATCTCATGCGTTACAACCACCCCACCGCATTCACCATTTTTCGTGTCATATCCTTCTAGAAAAAAAATTCCTAAATCACACCATCATACTATAATAAAGTAGTAAATATTACAATAACTTTTTGCATTCAATAAAAATCTTACCTCAAGCATTGTCATACCATTTTACTAAGCCTTTTTGTCATTTTTCTAACTTCGAAGCAAAGATATGACATACAACTCATAATCGCAGCTACATAAAACACATCATTATCATATATGATATATACATACATTATTTCATGAATGTCCAACATAATAACCTAAACTTACCAACTGTTCTATTGTAGAATGCGAGCAAACTTGAATAGAACACCCAGCTTATCTCCATATACATTAGGCTTTAAGTGTGCAAATAAGCATGAGAAATGTCTACTTTGTTAACATGCAAAATAGAATGTAATTAAACCCGCGTGTGACAATAAAATAATTTTGCATTTTCATTGTTATGAGTACAACACTATTTTATGTCTTTTCTCCTTTATTGCCTCAAGAATGTATTAACCGGAGGGACCATTACTTGTTGATAGCAGTAAGTTTACAAATAGATTGTCAACTCTTTTTTAACGAACGCATAACAAAACCAATATTGGTTATGAACCACAGGAGCAAACATGAAGTCACATTTTGAGATGTTATATCCTAACCTTATAGGGGTCAAAAAATCTTGTGTTATCCTTAACCTCACAATTGTCAAGATCTGTCAACATACATTTATGGAAAGAAAGAAATGATATAGCTCTTAGCCATCTAAAAAACAAAAACTTATAAATCATATATTCTTACTATAAAAAGAGGCTGAAAAATATGTCGTCAAACATATCCACCGTCTTTTTCGTTTTGTTCATCAACCAATAGATTGTAAATGAGTGTTACAACCTGCAATGATATTTAATTAGTGGTTTCAATAACGTGCAAATAAAGCAATTATTTTTCATAATACGACTTACATAATTACTTATCCATCATCTCGGTTTCTTCTTGTAGGGAAAAACCTTTATCCTCACTATTACTTCCTTTCTCACCTTTAGCTTTAATATCATAATCTCTTTTAATGCCTTATCCTATTTCTTCTTCCATCTTTAAAAGCTCAATTGCAACAGTCTTACTAACCATTTCTATAATTTGATAATAAATATTTCTACTTCCTTACAACAAAAACATATATTATATATAATGTTATATACAATATAAACATTACATATATAGAGACACACAATTTCTACTCACTAGTTCTTTGAAGATTGTAACTTTTGGAATATTAAATGTGCCATCAGTATCAAATTTAGATGGGCTGCACTCTGAGTTTGGGTTGAGTCTTGTGTACTCCAAGATTCTTATCATTTGTGAGAATAAAATCCCTTCATTATTGTCATTTTTCAGCCTAATAACTTCACTTTGTCATAATTCCAATACTTCAGTGCATCTTCAAGTAATGGCACAGTACCAATTAATGAAATCATATGAAACTATTATCTGCAACCAAACAACTTAAATCATAAACACATGATGTAAATGATTCAAACTAATGGCAATTTACAAAACCCCAAATTATAATACTTATCATCAACAAATAAATGCATCCACCAATATATTTTCTTGTTATTCCTTTATTTAAAGCATTCTTATACTCACCCACCCCTTCCATCAACTCCTTCATCACAAAGTCACACCATTTATAACAATATAGATTTTCTTTCTCACAACAAATAATCTTCACCAAAAGTTGACTAATATTTCTATTGGAAGGAAAACACAACAATGTTTCTAAGGTGTATAAAATTAATATTGACTCAAATATATTCTCTTCTTTCCCTGGAATAATCAAATTCTTTATGTCTGACAACCTTTTTTTTCTCAAACTTCTTACTCAGTTGTTTAAACAATTTACTAATTGTATTAGTTTCCTCCACCACACTGCTTCCTTCACTAGGTACCCCTATTAACGTTTGTATAACTTTTCCATCTATCTGTTACCTAACATTCCTAATACATATTGAAGACATTGCAGGGTCAATCGCTTTAATCAACTGTTTACAAAGTTTATGATTTATCTTCGCGTAGGTAATCTTTAATATTTTACCAAATCCAATTTTATCAGCTTTGGCCTTTAGCTTTTCATCCTCCCTCACATGCTTCGCCACTTCTGCAAATTGTTTTGGTGAGCATTGTGTTCTTAGTTTGCCTTCTTTCACAGAAGGACCTACTCTGCGATCTCTTTCCTCTTTTGCCTTTCTTATATATTCACTCATCTCTTCCTCTAATAGGTCCTTCCACGTTTTTCTTGCATCTTCATTTCCTTTTTATTTTGCCTTAAATTTATCTTTCCTCCTTTTGTTTGATCGGTACTCTTTTAAATAAATGTAGTTCGGTCACTAACCTTCCTCCTTTTCCCTTTACCATGCTTTTCTCCTTTGCTTCTATAGGAATTATATTTGATAGACTTCAACAACATAGAAGATGACTCACTTATAGTGAATGATATTTTGTTTTGGCAATTTCCTATTAATTAATAGATATCCCAATACAAGATCTAGTCCTGATGTATTATACTCATGCATGTGCTCCCGTGTAGGGAGGAAAACATTAAGCATAGTAAGATTAATATTTGAACTTGAAAGCACAAGCCAAAAGCAACCCTATAGAGTTCTAACAAAATTATCACACTCATGACAAAAAAAGATGTTGTGTGGAGTCAAAACAATTCAAGAATGGATGATTATGAAGATCTATTGAAATCCTAAGCATCACTAGGAGCACAGGTAGGATATTTGCATCAGTTCAGTATATATTTACATTAGTTTAGTATAGAATACCCTTTCATAGTTTTCTGGTCATCCCATTGATAAGTATAATACCGAAATCACATCAATGAAGGCTCGTCCTTTCCCCTCTATGACTGGGGAACAATTCTCTGCAAAGCCTATAACTTTTCACCCCTAGTTGCTTGTACTATCTTAATCGAATGGCTCACCCTCATCCACCATCGCTAATCACTCTCCTTCCTCATTGCACTGCTATCGTTGATTATTCTCCTTCCTCTATGAGCCACTGTTGTCTCTCACTCTACTCTGTCTCTCGCTCACTCTCTTTCCTCTCACTCTGCTGTCACCAATTTTGTGCCCACATTTTCAATTTTCAATTTTTAGGCATTTTATTAAGGGTATTTTGGTATTTTCAACTCCATTTTTAATTCTCTACAAGGACCTCAAACCTTTACAGAAGTCTTGGTCCCATTTTGCAAATAAGTTACCAAATAGGGATTTATCCCTAATTGTTTCTAAAAATAATCATAAAATCATAAATTTGTATATATTATTAAAGAATAATTATATTCCTTTCTGCCTGTAATTTTTATACTGTGAATAAAGGCTTCTGATGAGATATATATTTTGGCCAGCACATAAAGATAAATTTAGATTGAATAATGATAAGCTTGTAATGAATGTACTTGTGTTATTTTATATTAGGTATAACTCTTAAAAAATGTTTTTATCTGGGTACTATTTAAGTGACTCAAAAAATCATCCTTGTGAATTGAAAACAAAAGTAAATTTTTGAAATATGTTATGAAGAATAGTTTTAATTTTGATTAAAATAATTTTTGTTTAACTATTTTATAAAACTTATATATGTTTGTTTGATTTTATATTTTTATCAACATTTTTGCTCATTCACTAAATATACCAATTTTTAAGAAATTACTTAATCTAATTTTTAAAAGCAATTATATATTTCATTTTTTCATTATAATATATTTAATATATTTATGGTCGTTTTAAATAATTATAATTTTTAAGATTCTTTATAATAAATATAACTTGTTCTTAGTCCTTCACTCTAATTTTCCCTTTGTTGTATATTTAAGGGGAAATTCTGTTGAATTTTTTATTTTCAAAAAAGTGACATTCCTTTTAATTTGTAATTAAGTGTTAGTCAATTTTAATTTATTGACTAACATTTAATTATTTAATCATTTCAATATTTGAATCAAGGAGTTAGAATTGAGTTTGACAACTATTTTTATTGACTCTGTAAAACAATAGATCGCAGTTGGATGAAAGCCAAGAGAATTAGCAAAGAATATGAGGATGGGGTTGAAAGGTTTCTTGAGTTTGCTCAGAGAAATGCTCTTAGTAAAATAGATAGATTGTACTATTGTCCTTGTGTCAAATGCTTAAACAATAGTCAGCGGAGTATTTTTGAGATAAAAGAGCATCTTATCTGTGATGGAATAAATTTAATGTATGCAAATTGGATATGGCATGGAGAAATGAGAAAGGCTACACTGTCTGGAAAGGAGTTGTGAATGAAGACTTTGGTGATAGAATTTCATATATGTTTCATGACATAAGGTTTGAATCATCTATACAGTTCTCTCCTACTTTTGAAACTTTGTGTAGTAATGCAGAAACACCTTTATACCCAGGGTGTAAAGATGATTACACAAGATTGACAACCATATTAAAATTGATGAACTTGAAGGCAAAAAATGGTTGGACCGATGCTAGTTTCATAGAATTGCTTGAACTACTGAGTAATATTCTTCTAAAGGGGAATTCACTTCCAAAATGAATGTATGAGGCAAAGAAAATTTTGTGTCCAATGGGTTTGGAATATGAGAAGATACATGCGTTCCCTAATGACTGTGTATTATTCATAAATAAGTATGAAAGGTTGAATAAGTGCCCTAAATGTGGGACTTTAAGATACAAAGTTAAGAAAGATGATAGTGGTTATAATTAGATGACCAAATGTTCTCCTTTGAAGGTTCTATGGTATCTTCCAATAATACCATGATTTAAGTGTCTATTTGCTAATGCCATAGAACCAAAAAACTTGAGATGGCATTTTGATGAGAAAATATGTGATGGAAAGCTTTGTCAACTAGCATATTCTTCTTAATAGAAAACAATAGATCAAAAATTTTCTCAATTTAGTAGCGAGCCAAGAAACCTTCGGTTAGGGCTTTATACGGATAGAATTAATCCATATGGTAATCTTAGTAGTGCACACAATGCTTGGCCGGTGCTCCTTGTAATTTACAACTTGCTTCCTTAGTTATGTATGAAAAGAAAGTATATCATGCCATCTTTGATGATCTCAAGGCCAAAACAGCTGGAAAACAATATCAATGTGTATTTGGCACCTTTGATTGAGGATCTGAAGGAATTATAAGAGGAAAGTGTTGATGTGTTTGATGCATATAAACAAGAGACCTTTAATTTACATGCCATGATCTTCACCATGATAAATGACTTTCCGGTATATGGAAATTTGTCAGGATACTGTGTTAAGGCGCATAAAGCATGTCTGATATGTGAAGAAGGCACTAACTACATGCAACTTAAACATGGCAGGAAGATGGTCTACCTTGGTCACAGAAGGTTTCTTAGTCAGCACCACCCTTACCGTAGGTTGAAGAAGGCATTTAACGGCTCATAAGAATATCAAATGGCTTCAATACCCTTAACTGGAGAACAAGTTTATCAACAGGTAGAGGGAATTAATGTGGTCTTGGGTAAAAAAAAAAGAAGAAGACTACCAATGAGAGAAATATATGGAGAAAAATGTCTATCTTTTTCGATCTTCCATATTGGCAAAGTCTTAATATGAGGCATAGTCTAGATGTGATGCATGTGGAGAAGAATGTGAGTGAGAGCCTTGTTGGTACACTTTTACATATAAGTGGAAAGACTAAGGATGGAATCAATGCAAGACAGGACTTAGTCGAAATTGGAATACGAAAACTCATCTAACCACAAGAAAGAGATGGTAAGAGAGCTTACATCTAGTTGTGTACACATTATCAAAAGAAGAGAAAAGAAGTTTATGTGGTTTTGTCAATAGCATTAAGGTGCCACAAGGTTATTCTTCTAATTTTAGCAAACTTGTTTCAATGCAAGATTTGAAAATAATGGGGATGAAGTCTCATGATTATCACGTGTTGATGCAACAATTACTTCCACTTGCTATTCCAGGCATCACGAAAACCGATGTGAGAAGTACTATTACAAGACTTTGTATTTTTTTAGTGCTATTTGCAGCAAAGTCATTGATCCTGCTGAGTTAGATGAATTAGAAAATAAAGGTTATGTGATCCTCTCCTAATTGGAAATGCACTTTCCTCCATCATTTTTTGACATTATGGTCCACTTGATAGCTTATCTTATGTGAGAGATAAGACTTTGTGGCCTTGTGTGTTTAAGGCGGATGTATCCATTTGAGAGATACATGAAAATCCTAAAAGTATATTCTAAGAATCCTTATTGGCCTGAGGCATTAATTGTGGAGAGATATGTAGTTGAGGAGGTAGTTGAGTTTTGTAATGCATATCTTGATAGGGTAAAGCCAATTGGACTTTCTCAATCTCGACATGATCAGGGGAGAAGCAAGGGAACATGGGGTGTCATAGTGAGGTCTATGTCAAGAGAAGTTGTAATGCAAGAACAACTATACATTTTAAACAACATGGATGAAGTTTTACCTTACTTGAATGCTCAGAAGAATATGCTAAAGAACTTGAATCCAAGAAAGAACGATATGTAACTAGCTAACGAACATAATAAGTCATTTGCAAAGTGGTTTAAGCAAGAAGTGTTAAAAGATGGCAATCCTTCGGAGACAATATAGAGGCTAGCTGCAGGGCCTTGTTTTGAGGTTTTGTGTTGGGACGAATATGACATAAATGGTTATTCATTTTACACAAAAACCCAAGATGATAAGAGTACCGTGCAAAACAGTAGGGTGATAGTAGTAGCCAAAGCTATGCATTTTGCTAGTTCTAAAGATAGAAACCCAATGTTGGCAGCAATGTCGTATTGTGGAATAATAGAAGAGATATGGAAGGTTAGTTATACTAAGTTTAAAGTTCCTGTCTTCAAATATAAGTGGGTTAATAGTAATGCTGTGCAAGTAGATGAAGAATTTGAATTTGTTTTGGTCAATCTTGAGAGGTTTGGATATAGAGATGAGCCATTTATTTTAGCAAGTCAAGCAAAACAAGTGTTTTATGTTCCCGATCTAGTAAAGAAGAAATTGTCTATCGTGCTTCAAGGTAAGAGGCAAGGAGTTGGTGGAGATGATGGTGACTCAGAGTTTAATCTTGATGACACCCTGCCTTTCACAGCTGCTTGACCTAAAATAGTTGAATTAGATTTAGTAGATGATGACTATGCTGTTAGAGATGATCATTACAAAGGAATTTGGGAGGATAATCATTGTAAGGCCTAAATAAATTATTTGACGTTTCTTATTAAAATTCATTTCATATTTATTATTATTCATAATATGATGTTTTTTTGTTAAATATACTTAATATTTTATATTAACTTGATATTTCTTATTCTTACATTTATTAATTAGTTGTTCTTTGAATAGGAAATGGATGGATCTGGTCAACAGGGTTCTAGCGATGACAGCTCCTTTACTAGCCAGAGAAAGGGTAGATGGCCAACCCGTATGAGGCATTTGACTTTACGTGATGAGACCACACAACCCATGAGGATTATAGTGAAGTTTGATGATGATTTAAAGTCTGTAGAAACGAATGGGGCTCAATTTACTAGTTATGTGGGTTATGGTGCATGCAATAAGATTGGGATTGACATTCCTAGCCGGAAGAAGGTGGATAAAGATTTGAAGCAAAACATTTGGGAGGATATTTTGGTACATTACGAATTCTTTTCTCTATTTGTATAAATTATAATTGCTCATTTACTTATAACCTATGCTATTGTATTGTAGCTGACATTTGATATTCTTGCCACTGAGCAAATGAGAGATCGTCTGTTTAAGCAACTTCATAAATAGTGAAGGGATTTTAAATCCACGCTTACAAAACACTATATTCATAGAAAAAGAAAGGGTGAGCATCCTAAGGAATAATACCAATTTATTAGTGACGAGACATGAGAGAGTTTTGTGAAGCAACGTGAAGACATTTCAGGTTTGGTTTCTTCAAACTTAGTTTTTAATCAGTTCATATTTTATTTAACTAAACTAACTTTGTTGAATTTGTTTCATTGACATAGGCACTAAATCAGAAGAACAAGCAAATATCTGAGCAGAATGTGTACTCACATACCATGTCTCGTGCATGATATAGTGGGTTGGAAAGAAGTATGATGGAGGAACGGATGAAGAATGCACAGATGGTTGCTACTTCAGATCCTACTGGCTACATTCCACCCATTGAGCGTCCTTCTCGCCAAGAAAAATGGAAGGTGGTGAGAATTAAGAAGGGTCAATACATTACTCTAGAGTCTGCTGCTATTGCTGAGAGGATTGTAAGTAATATTTATACATTATGCTTCATTAATTGCTTTTTTTCAATTATCTTAAATTGAATTTGTTGCTTTAATGTTACAGGATACACTTGAGGAGTAATTATCCCAAGGTACATTTCTCCCTCAAGGACGGATAGATATCTTGGCCATTGTCATTGAAAAAGCTGACCATCCCAGTAAAGTCAGAGGAGCCCTTAAATAGATTGGTATTAAACAATTTTTTGGCTTGGTTCACGAAGAAGCACTGGATCATCCTTTGCTAACATGGTATCCAAAGAGGAGCTCGATGAGCAATTACATGAAGAAATGGAGAGAGTTCGTGAACTCAATGAACAACACAAGGCAGAGATGCAAAAGATACATGAGGAGTTCGATGCCAAAGTTTCAACAAGCTATGATGATGATGGGCATGACCAGATTCCAAATGCCCTGAGTGTCTGAACCTTCCTAGGTAATAATCACACATCTTTTCAAATCTTCTAAAGGTTCATTTGATCTATTTAAACTTATTTAATATGCCTTAACTAATTTCATATTATGTTTCAGGGTTCACCTATGATAAAAAGTAGGAAGGGCAGTAACAATTAGACGCAGCAACTGATAGTGTCTGACCCTGACCCTAGCCTCGACCTTGTCGAAGACGATGGAATGTTGTGTGCTCTTTATGTGGACTTTGAAGATTTAGCTATCATGTCTCTAATGGTTGAGCATTCTTGGGCACAACGATCCATGGCATGAAATTTCTGAAGGATCAAGTGAGGGTGACAGTGGATAGGATTCTTAGTGGTCATGGTGGTACACCAGTGCCCGATCCTATTGATGAGGTTCGACCATTGGCTTAGGCTAAAGAACATTTTATTTTATAACTAAAGAGACTTGTTGCAAAGCCATTGATGAAGAAGGCCACAAAGATCGCATCATCAGATCCTGTACTTTGCCTCTTCCTGGTGATTTTGCGCTTATGTATTCCAGTTTGGAGGTTCTTCATTCCGTACTGGCAAACATGAATAAACCTGTTATTTTCAAGATGCCTTTAAGGATTGTGGGTTCAGATATAACATATGACTTCACTATTGACAAGAAAGACCTCGTTTAGTTTCTCAACTTTGAGGAGCTGGATATAGTCTTCATACAGCTGGCTATTTTGTAAGTTACAATATCATTTTCTTAATTCATATTATACTTATGCATATCCTAATGTTTCTTATTTGAACAATAGGCACTTTACTCAAATCTATCAGTAAGGAGGATCTAAAGGAACATATGGCTCTACGTCTCCTTAAAGGGTGCAGAAAATAGTCAACATTGTGGAAGCAAGGTCGATCTACATGATGACCACAATGACTCAGACAAGAAAGCAAATATATTTTGCACCTTATATGGAAGGGTAAGTATATTATTGTATTTGAGATACACAAGTTGTATGTATAGGATTATAATTAATATGGTTCGTATTTTGCAGTTATTATTGGACCCTAATTGTTTGTGTCCCTTTTGATAACAAAGTCTACTGGTTCGATTCTCTCTATGGAAGTCCATCCAAAGAAACCAGAGATGTCGTCGACACGTTAGTTTATGTTTATATATTTATTACATGTGAAGTTTATAAAAACATGCTCTAATATAATTTTTTTTATTGTTGATAGGGCTTTTCATAGTTTCCATATTATGGCGAAGAAGCAAAATAGACAACCACCAACATGGATTCTCCTAAAAGTATGTTGTTTTGAGCTGAATATATACTTTTAAATCTCTTTCAATAATTAAAGTTAATGTTTATAATCAAAGTCTAATATTCAATTTTATATTTTATTTTGTTAGTACCGTTGTCAACAAGGGAGTGTTGAATGTGGATATTATGTCATCCGCCACATGAATGACATCATTGAGACAGGGGTGACTGAGAAATTAGATGAGGTAAAGATAAGTTACATTACATGCAATTCTTCAATTATTTTCATATTTTTGATTAAGTTGACTATGTTATTTTTAATTTACAGGTATTTCAAAATGTTGCGTCATATCAAATGGAAGAAATCAACTTGATGAGGAACACTTTCTCAACAATATTGCTACAGAGTTTTGAAAATTTGAAATAATTAGATCATTCCTCAGAAAATTCATTGTTAGATTTTTTTCTCTTAGTTTCCCCCCTATACATGTTCCTTAGTTCTATTGAGCAGATAGAATTAACTTAGCTTGTTACTATTCTTTGAATTATGCCTTTACTTGTAGTTAGGAGAAGTAGCAAGCTTGTGAGATTCCCTTGAACTTATAAATCCCGTAACACTTGTAAGATTCCCAATGTAGGACTCATATCAGAGCATCCTCTGAGAGCCGATGTCTCTAACGGCTCCACTCTACGGCGCTTTACTCGGTCTTCTTACTGGTCAAAACCCTCCACAGGTAGCCCTTTCCGTTTGGTCAACTCTCAACGAGAGCACCAATGTGATGAGCATAAACCCAAGGGAAAAGCCCAATCCCAAAAGACTAGTCTATTTGGAGGGAGAGCCCCTTGAATTTATAAATCCCACAACACTTGTGAGATTCCCCAATGTGGAACTCATAACAGTAGGTGGGTTAGGAGGGGAAGTGTTTATCTCTGTAAGATACTTAAAACAGAGTTAGTCATTGAACTTGGTAAAGACAATAGTTCAAGATTTAATGGTTCTATCATGGTTGAACTAGCATCAATCAAATCATGATTAAAATAATATAATTTAATTAAAATATACGTAAATATTTATATATTACTTTAAAAAGTATTATTTAAATAAATTAAAATAATACAATTTAATTAAAATATACAAAAATATTTTATATATATTATTTTAAAAGAGTATTATTTAAATAAAAAGACATCAATCCCCAAATAAATGGCATATTCCTGTATAAGCTACATATAATCCAACCAACAAAATAAAGTTACTAAAGCACAAATATGATGAATTATTATTTTAAATTTTTTTTCAGAAAAACAATTCAAAAGGATGTCAATTTAAGCACAATAAAGGGAGAAAAATTATAAAATTAAACTCAATCAACCCCGTCCAAAACTCTTCATCAAATGAGAACGTGATAGATTCGCCAGTTACTATTTTTTGTGTCTTCTTCAATTCAAAACAATATCATTTCAGGAGAGAAAAAAATATTTAACACAATCAACCGGTCCAAAAACTCTTGACCAGACTAATCCAGAATTGATTTACTAGTTCTTTAGTTTGACTAGCTGACTTGAATTGAATTTTAGTGTCATATTTATTTTTGGTGAGTGTGAAGTAAGAAAATTTTTCTTATAAAAAGTAACCAAATGACTTTATATATAGATTGTATGTTTATTAAAATCATAGACTTGTAAATCCCATTACAATCAAACATATTACATCGTTCGCATTATTCATTACACAAAGGCATCCTTAGGCCATTAATTAGCTGATAGATAATAAGCTCAAATGCATATTCAAACCACAGATACAATACTTCATAACGTAGCTCATAGCTAGTAAGGTTTTCTGTTGTTTCATTTATTTATTTTCAATGCAAATTATTTCCTTTCATGGATCGATCAATAAGGTCTTTGTCCCTCGTAGTTGCCAGGAGGATCATAGTTGCAGCCAATGAAAGTGCCTCCATTGTTACACCTCACTTTAGCACAACCAACACGAATCGAATTCTTCCATACCACCTGAGTATAGTGCCGGCACTCCCCACCAACGCACGAGTTGCTATTGTGGTCATACTTCGCCTTCTCATCCACCCACAACTTCACGGCGTCTGTGCCCGTCATGCTCCCTGCGAGGTTCTCACCGTACCGGCCACGGGAGTGGACCAGCTGGCAGTTAGCCTTGCGCTGGTTAGCATAGTTTCGGGCATAAGCAGCCACGGTATCATCCCAAACTATGTTTGGGACTCCCACTTGTGATCTTGCTGCGTTGTGGGCATTCACATAGTCCCGTGGTGAGTCCTGAGCACAGGCCATGATGGCAAAGAGAACAAAGAAGAAGAAAGGAAATGGAAGCTTTGACGATAACTCCATTGTTTGTTATTATGTGATGTGTTTGATGACGGAAATGGGAATCCTTAAGGAGGAACTTATAGGGATTTTCATGTGGAAAATTAGTAGCGTGTAGCTCATGTAATGGGGGAGAGAAAGAGATTGATACATCTGTCTCTAAATTGTGTGGACTGGATAGTTTGGAGGAATCCTAGTTGGTAAAAGATTGAAAGGGTGTATACGCCAGAGGTGTTTATCTCAGAGGACTCTTTCTAATGTGACGGATAGGAATTTTCCTTGAAACCCGAGTATTAATAATTTACAACATAGTTTTGGTAATTTACTCTTGCATTAGGGTTTTGATAATTTTGGTGTTTCATTAATTCACATTTATTTATATTTTTCATTAAATTTTCTACTAACTATATGATATTAAGTACTGTCAAAGTGTTCCTTGTGGAAGTGGAGTCCTCATTTGCGATCAACACCAGGTGTCCATCGGTGTAATGCACTCTAGACAATTCAAAATCTGATATGAATGGTTGAGATTTAAAATTTTTAATATATAATTTTTCAATGATAAATTTATTTTTTAAAGAAGTATTAGTTATAAGATTATCTTTATTTTAAATTTTTTATCTATTAAAATAAATATTAATTAAACCATATGAAAAAACTTAAATTCAGTTTGGACCATCCAAAATCAATTTGAATTCAAATTAAGATGAGCACCCCATCCTCATCATTGTGATGAGTATCGAATGTGCTCTCGTAAAATTGGTTTTAGCCACTTAAACATTAGGTCTCAGGTTTGAATTTGCATCAATGGAAAAACACTTTCGGGGAGAGCTAGTTTCAATTAGGCTTGACAGCACCCGAACATGACCTAGTTAAATGGCCATATCAAAATGCTAGGGGGATGTTAGATATTTTATTTATTTATGATATGATATTTTGAATATTTGAAATTATATATAGATATTCTGGGTATCCAGTCATCTTATTTAACTAAAGTATTCTTAAGTGTGCCTGTTAGTTTTGACAGGTGATAGACGTTACTTCTTTTTTTGGTAAGAAGACGTTACTTCTAATTGTCATCACCATGCCCACAAGTCAGGCAAAAGATTCCCTTACAAATTTCTTCTATTTGTGTTTTATGCTTCCCGTTTTCAGGGACGATCTAGCATGCAAAAGGTATTTATTTGAGCTTTTTTACAGCTACTCTAAATTGTGAGAATTTTTTAAAATACTTTTTATATGCTTGTTTTGGCTTTAATTATAAGTGCATTCAGAATATGTCACACCGGTTTAGCTGACAGGCTAGCGAAAGCTCCTCATGACATGGAAGCTAATTTTTGTTTTCCTGATCAATCTCCACTTTTTCCACTTTTATTGGTGGGGGTGGATCTTAACGAAGGTGGTTAGCTTGTGCACTGATTTTGGTCAATGGTGAAGGGAGTTTCTTTTTACTCAAGAGTAGTTAAGGCATTTCATTAAAAATAATATTTAAGTCTTTTTTGGCTAGCTAAAAAATAGGGAAAATGGCAAATAAAGACTCTTGAATATATATATATATATATATAAAATGGCAAAATAGGTTTCTGAATTAACATAATTGCTGTCAGAGACCGAGTCCTAAATTACAATTATGAAATGAAGCCCAAATGACTAAAATGCCATTCTTTTTCTCTTTCTTCTATCACCCCATCTCTTTCTCTTTCCTTCTTCTCTTCCTCTCTCTTCGTCCTTCTCTCCCTCTCCCTCTCTCTTCTGTAAAAAATTTCTATGACTTCCTCTCTCTCTCTCTCTCTCTTCTCTTGTTCCTTCTTCTACTCTCCTTCGACTTCATTCTTCTTCTCTAGAACCGTGACTTTCTTCCATGTTTTTCCCAACCCATTGATTTGCAATAGGAGAAATGAAAACATGTTAACCATGGATATTCCATATTTAATTTTCTACAAAACATGTAATGCTAATATAGTACTCTTCATGTATACAAAAGCTGTCATTATCCACAATCTCATCTCATGCTAATATAATATATCTATGACTTATAGAACAAAAGCTCCACTCAAGCTTGAAAGACCAACTTCATGCTTATCAAAAACTGCAATTCACGACAAGTTCAATAAGACAAATGACAAGTTTCGTAAAGTGAATGACAACTTCTAATAAGCAATTCATGGGAATTTAAGTTTTTGTGTTAAAATGACAAAATTTTCATATTTCTTTAGCAGATGACAAGTTCTAATAAGTAATTCATGACAAGTTCAGTAAAGCGAATGACAAGTTCAGTAAGGCGAATGACAACTTCTGATAAGCAATTCATAGGAATTGAAGATTCTGTGATAAAATGACAATTTGTACAATTCCTTGGTGAGTGACAAGCTTAGCAAGGCGAATAACAACTTCTGATAAGCAATTCATAGGAATTCAAGTTTTCGTGTTAAAATGACAAAATTTTGAGATTTCTTTAGCAGATGACAAGTTCTGATAAGCAATTCGTGACAAGTTCAGTAAGGCGAATGACAACTTCTGATAAGCAATTCATAGGAATTGAAGATTCTGTGATAAAATGACAATTTGTACAATTCCTTGGTGAGTGACAAGCTTAGCAAGGCGAATAACAACTTCTGATAAGCAATTCATAGGAATTCAAGTTTTCGTGTTAAAATGACAAAATTTTGAGATTTCTTTAGCAGATGACAAGTTCTGATAAGCAATTCGTGACAAGTTCAGTAAGGCGAATGACAACTTCTGATAAGCAATTCATAGGAATTTAAGATTCTGTGTTAAAATGACAATTTGCACAATTCCTTGGCAAATGACAAGTTTAGCAAGGCAAATAACAACTTCTGATAAGCAATTTATAGGAATTTAAGTTTCCGTGTTAAAATGATAGAATTTTCAGATTTCTTTAGCAAATGACAAGTTCTAATAAGCAATTCATGACAAGTTTAGTAAAGCGAGTGACAACTTCTGATAAGCAATTCATAAGAATTTAAGATTTTGTGTTAAAATGACAATTTGCACAATTCCTTGGCAAATGACAAGTTTAGCAAGGCAAATGACAACTTTTGATAAGTAATTCATAAGAATTTAAATTTTCATGTTAAAATGACTGAATTTTTAGATTGCTTTAGCAGATGACAAGTTCTAATAAGCAATTCATAACAAGTTCAATAAGGCAAATGACAAGTTTAGTAAGGCAAATGATAACTTCTAATAAGCAATTCATAGGAATTTAAAATTCTGTGTTAAAATGACAATTTGCAAAATTTCTTGGTAAATGACAAGTTTAGCAAGGTGAATAACAACTTTTGATAAGCAATTCATAGGAATTTAAGTTTCTGTGTTAAAATAATAGAATTTTCAGATTTCTTTAGCAAATGACAAGTTTTGATAAGCAATTTATGACAAGTTCAGTAAGGGGAATGACAAGTTTAGTAAGGCGAATGACAACTTCTGATAAATAATTAATAGCGATTTGAGATTTTTTTTTTGTTAAGATGACAGCACAGTTTCTGCAATTAGCCATTTGAATTCAAAAGAGTGGTAGAAAATCATGTTTGAAAAATATTATGAAGCTACCAGCAAAAGACAGAAAAATCACATTTGCATTCAATATAATTTTATTCCATCAGTTCAATCATTTACATATGAAAATTAAAACTAACAACCTCTTTGATTACCAAGTAGTAACAGTAAGCTCAAAATTCCTATCCATTTCAGTGGCAGCTTTAATATTTATAAGGAACTTGCACTAAAATCCACCTTTTCTAGAACCTTCATGATGATTGTCACATTACTACTTGGACCCAACCCCTTCTCATCCTTCTCGTTGACATCACCACCTTCTAACCCCACCGTAAACACCGCCACTCCTTCTCCTCTGATCCCAATTCCCAACTCCTTGTAGATCCCTCAAATCCCAAAAACCTCCTCCATAATCCTTAAAACCGTCTTCCAATGTCGCCCTAATGCACCATCACAATTCCAAATACTATAAACCTGTCAAAGATGGCATTATTAGACTAGACGGTGAAGGTAAAGCCACTAGCAAAGAGAAGGACGAAGAGAGAGAGAGAGAGGAAAAGAAGAAGGAAAGGGAAGAAGATTTGGAGAGGAAGAAAGAGAAAAAAGAAGGGTATTTTGGACATTTTACTATCATTTTATATTTGCAATATAGGACCGGGTCTCCTAAAGCCATTTTTCATATTAAGGAATCTATTTAGCAATTTCACATATTGGGGGTCTTTATTTGCCATTTTTTCTAAAAATATCCTTTCATTAGAAGTAATCATGTTTGAGACATTATCAAATACTAAATATGAGTACATTTTTTAATAAAAATTTGAATATTGATTCACCATGTTGTAAGAGGTTAATCTGTTTCGCTGACCCCAATTAGTAGAATTAAATCATTTGGTGGAATTACCTTACCACCATTTTTTTTTGCTGTTATGTGCTTCTTTTTTTCAAGTTTTGTTGGGGCATGTTCAAATTAAATGGCCCGATCAACGCGAGGATTGTGTGGAAAATTCAGAATCGAGACTTTCCCACATGTTTCGAATGAACGCCAACTTTAATAAACCATTGACTTTGAGAGCATAGTTTATATCCAACGGTGCAATTTGTTCAGTTAGGGATTTTTTTCTTCGGATGAAAATAACAGTTAAAGAAACCTAAATATTTTAATATTAATGTAGTAATAGTTACATGTCTTAAACTTTTTGTCATACAATTATTTCCATATATCTGTGTGTATGATGGTAATTAAATAGTCCACTTTTATATTGATGAAAAATGCTGCCTGATAATTAATAATTAAGTAAGAATATGTAAATGCAAAAATCTAATACTGTGGGGAACAGTAATGAATGAGGCACATTGTTCCCTAAGGCGTGCTATAAATTTTTTATTAATCATATATATTGATTATCAACTCATTTTTATTTTCTTGTGGTGATCATATTCCGCAACATGAATGAATAAAATATAAAAATCTTATTTAATTATAAATTTATGTCCACATCAGTGAATTGATTACTCTTCAAATATGATTTTTGTAGTTACATAGAAAGAGTCAAACATGAAACTTTCCTAAAGATGTCCATATATAACTATTCAATGCTATGAAAGGGAATATAAGCCGTGTAAGGAACGGCACATGCGCGGACCACCATTGTGTTGTCATCACATGGCCCTTCCAATCCAACCATTCAATGCTATAAATCAAAATATTTAGTTTGCAGTGCAAAATTAAATTAAAAACTAAATCTTAGATTTAGGGCCGGAGGTAATATGAACAAAAGGACTTGTTGTTAGTTTTTATAGTTTGATCAAATTTTAAATACCTATATGGACTTCTTTTCAAATCAAAATATATGTTGCACAAACATATTTTTTAGTTTTGAGATTGAACTTCCATCCATTCAATTGTCAGTTGATCATTAATCATATGGTTAACCTTTTATTTTGACCAAAATACAGCTCCTTAATGCAAATATTACTTAATAATTATCATTTAATCATGTACATGATATACCATTATTTGAATTTACAAAATAATGTTAATACATATTATCATATTATAAATTTAACTAATTTGTAAATAAAATTTTTATTTTACAGTAAATTTAAATTTTTAATTTTTATTAAAATTTACTTGTAATGTAATTTTTTAAATATATATTAGCTGAAAATGTTTTCTATTGTATATATGTATTTTCAATTGAATTAAAAAGTTCTCTTTTAATTTAGTAAATTTAGTAAAAATATTAAACAGATCATTAATAAATATTAATAGTAAAAGATAAACTAGACATTTAATATAATGAGGGGTAAAGTAGTAAACAAGATTTATTCTAATATATTTTTAATTAAAAAGTATACATAAAGCTAGAATATACATTTGATTCTTTAAGTTTACATAAAGTCACATTTAGTCCTTAAGTTTATAAAGTATATTTTTAGTCCTTTAATATTAACACCGTTAACTCTCACTAATGGAAAGCTGACTCAAAGTGTTCCTAAACATTAGGACACAAGTTTGGATTCATATAAATGGAAAAACACTTTTGGGTTGAGCTAATTCCAATTAGGCTTGACAACACTCGAATATGACGTAGTTAAATGGCCATATCAAAATGCCAGGGGTGATTAGATATTTTATTTATTTATTATATGATATTTTGAATAATCGAAATTATATCTGGATGCTCTGGGTATCCAGTCATCTCATTTAGCTAAAGTATTCCAAGTGTGCCTCTAGTTACTTTTGACAGGTGACAGACGTTACTTCCAATTGTCATCACTATGCCTACAAGTCAGGCAAAAGATTCCCCTACAAATTTCTTCTATTTGTGTTTTAAGCTTTCAGTTTTCAGAGATGATCTAGCATGTGCAAAAGGTATTTACTTGAGCTTTATTACAACTACTCTAAATTGTGGGATTTTTTTAACTACTTTTTACATGCTTGTTTTGGGTTTAAGTGTATTTAGAATATGTCATACCGCTTTAGTTGATAGGCTTAGCGATAGCTTCCCATGACATGGAGGCTAATTTTTGTTTTTTGTTTTTAATCAATCTCCACTTTTATTGTGAGGGATGGATCTTGATAAAGGAGGCTAGTCTGAGTACTGATTTGAAGGAAGTTTCTTTTTACTCAAGAATAGTTAAGGCACTTCATAAAAAAAGTTTGCAGCTTTTTAAAAGAATTCACAATATTTAATTTTTTTTCCCATTAGATAAAAGGGATTCTCTTATTAAAAGTAATTTTGCTCAAAATATTATCAATTACTAAATATGAATACATTTTTCAATAAAAATTTAAATATTAATTCACCATGTTTTCACTGAACCCAGGTAGAATTAAATCATTTGGTGGAATTAGTCTGCCACCATTTTTTGTTATGTGTTTTTTTTTTTATAGTTTTGTTGGGGAATTTTCAAATTAAGTGGCCCGATCGACACGACGATTGTGTGGAAAAGTCAGAATCGAGACTTTTCTACATACTCCGAATGAAAGCCAACTTTAACAAACTGTTGACTTTGAGACCATAATTTATATCCAACGGTGCACTTTGTCCACTTAGAGATCTTTTTTTTTTCGGATGAAAATAACAGTTAAAGAAACCTAAATATCTTAATATTAATTTAGTAATAGTTGCATGTCTTATACTTTTTGTCATATAATTATTTCCATATATGTGTGGGTATGATGGTTAAATAGTCCAATTTATGTTGATGAAAAATTCTGCATGATAATTAATAATAATGTGAAAATGCAAAAAATCTAATACTGTGGGGAATAGTAATGAATGAGACACATTGCTCCCGAAGACTTGCTATAAATTTTTTTATTAATCATATATATTGAATATCAACTCATTTTTATTTTCTTGTGGTGATCATATTCCGCAATATTAATGAATAAAACATATTAAAATCTTATTTAATTATAAATATATGTCTACATTAGAGAATTTTATACTCCTCAAGTCCTTAATATAAGACTTACTTAATTAATTTGATTAGATTAAAAAAGTTAGATAAGTTAGTTAATTATAAGAAATATGACATATTTTTCTTAAAACACCGTAATCATCTTCTTTAATATCCTTTCTCCCTCTTCTACTTGAGTACGGTTAAATGTATATCAAGAGGGTAATTTAAGAAAAATTAATAAATATGATAAATGAGTTGTATATTTAGGATTAAGATTAATTTAATAATTATATCATATATTAAGGACCGGTAGGATATTAGATTTGATGACTCTTTAAATATGATTTTTCTAATTAGATAGAAAGAATCAAACATAAACTTCGCTAAAGATGTCCATATATAACTATTCAATGCTATGAAAGGGAATATGCCGTGCAAGGAAAGGCACGTGTGCGGACCACCATTGTGATATCAATATCATCGCATGGTCCCTCCAATATAATCCGACCATTCAATGCTATAAGAGTTTGAACTATTCAATGCTATAGGAGTTTCTACCAATGTTTTAAAAGCTGGACCGGATATTGAGCCGGAAAAACTAACGGGTCATGATTCAAACGGTTAGATCGGTTAGACCGTTTGGTCTAACCGGTACCATAATAATTAATTAAAAATATTATTTTATATAACAATATAGACATAATTAGTCGACAATGATAAAAAATAATAGTATAAATATGAATGTTTTAGATAAAAATAAAAATAGTAAGAATAAAATTTCAATTATGTAATAATTAGAATTATGTTTTTTTTCAATGAAGTTAGTACTAACATCTACATGAGATGTTACATCGTATTGGGCATTTCAAATCTTAAAACGGGCATACTTTTTAAATTCATAAAAAATAAAAAATTGATATTTTTATTTATTTGTTAAAAATAATTTGAATATGAAATGCTTTTTTTCTTTATTTTTTTAAAAGATAAAATATTGACAAAAAATTAGGTTAGACGAAGGATAAGATACACCTGAAAAGAAGAAAAAGCTGCAGTGATGTTTGCTTTTATCCAGTGAATATTGCTGCAATGCAATTTTATATCCATCAGTTATTGGATAATTAAATGCATCCCTTTCTTCTTCACTTGCATCTTTCATTTTCGTCTTTCTTGTTTCCTTTTTCCACTTTTCCACGAACAAAACACAGCTACAAATCCATTTCGATTTCTTCGGTATGGACTATGGAGCTTAGGATATAAGATCTTTGCTTCTCTTCTTCTTCTTTTCTGGGCACTAGTTTTTATGGGCAGTGGTTTGATACTTTCTCTCGTTTTCTTCCTCTTCCTTCGTCTTTCTTCTTCGTTGCCAGTGGCTGCTATTATGAAGAAAACTCAGGCCGACCAGTTATTATAAAACCATTCCGAGTTCTGGGCTAACAGCGGTTTCTGGCTCAAAGGCCGGCTTATAACGGCTCAAAACGGATTAACACTCAGAACGGTTTTTACATGCGACTCAAGCCGCCTTCACCTCCGGTTGACGGTTGGTCCGGTCAGACCGTCCGGTCTGGTCCGGTCCTGAAAACATTGGTTTGTACTATCTCCTGCACTAAATATAATATTTAATTTGTACTGCAAATTGTACTAAAAATTAAATCTTATATTTAGAACCAGAGTTAGTGTGAATAAAAGGACTCATCGTTAGTCTTTTATAGTTTGCTTAAATTTTGACTTTTATTCATATAGTTTATAACGGTGGTTTTATATTCCTCTAATTTATTAAGTTCAAAGCATTAATTTCCTATAGTTTCATAAGTATTTGAATATAATTTTAACCATGTCAACTTTCTTAATTCCCATAAATGTGAGATGAACGTCGTTAAAAATATAGACCCAAAATCAAAACTCAATGGAGACCAGAATCAAATGTTGCTAAAAAATAATAAAATACATCAACCTCCCATCTATTTAACTTAAATTATAGAGATCTTCTTTTTATTTTGAAAACCTATATGGACTTCTTTTAAAATCAACATATATGTTCCACAAATTTTACTTTTAGTTTTGAGATTTAATTTCCATCCAATCAATTGTTAGTTGACTGTTAAATCATAAGGTTAGCCTTTTATTTTCACCAAAATGCCCCTTCTTATAATGCAAATATCACTTAATAATTATCATTTAATAACACATGATATATCTTTATTTGAATTTAAAAAATAATTTTAATACATATTTTAATATTTTTTGTTATACTATTAAATTGATTACCATATTATAAATTTAACTAATTTTTTAAATAAAATTTTTATTTTACGATAAATTTAAATGTTTAATCTCATTTATTATTAAAACTTACTTGTGATATAATTTTTTAAATATATGTTAAATGAAAATGTTTTGATTGTATGTATGTGTTTTTAATTGAATTAAAAAATTATCTCTTAATTTAGTAAATTTAGGAAAAATATTAAATAGATCATTAATAAATATTAATAGTAAAAGATAAACTAGACATTTAATATAATGAAGGGTAAAATAGTAAATAAGATTTATTCTAATATATTTTTTACTTAAAATATATACATAGAGAATCTTTTCAGAATATTCTTTGACAATATTAATGATTTGGACTAAAATATATGTTATCAAAATAGAAAAAAGATCTGTATAATTAAGACAAAACAAAAGAGTAGTCAGAATATTTTACTCTTAAAAAAAATAGAGACCGGAATATATACTTCCAATGCACTAAAGCCCTTAAATAAACCTGTATTTGGACTTTTAATTTATATGGATTTCTTATTTACACATGCATGGCAATGTCTCTGTGATGAGGCTTCAATTTTTCGTTATATTCATCAGATTATTCTTATATATATGTATATATTTATATTTATATCAGACAAACTGGCTCTCTTGTCTTTATGGCTCAGTGTTGCAACTGATTTTGTAATTACAATTACAATGACGCGGGCTTGAGAGCTGGTACATCCCTTCCTTGTTACCCTTCGATATATTTATATCAGACAATGCGCGTATTTAAATTTGGTCAAAGAAGCTTGTGGCAAGTAGTTCTGATCTACATTGAAACAATTCTCTTTTCTTCTTTTTTTAATTTAACCTCATTATTCTTACCTTTATCCTTTAACAAAACGCTGTTTTTTTTCCTGGAAAATTAGAGAAAACGACCAGTTAGAAATGATATTTATTAGAAAGGATCTTAAAAGCCTTAATTAGTTCAAAAGACTAGATGTTAAAATATAAACTTAAAAAAAACTGAAATTACCCCTATTCACCACAGCCCCTAAAAATGAAATTACCCCTATTCACCACAGCCCCTCCTATGATTTTCATATCATTTAGTAGAATAATTATAACTTACTTGAATTAATTCAACTAATTTAAATTTCAAAGTCAGAAATTGATTCTAATTAATTAAGTTAATAGCCAACACTAGTTAATTTATTTTTCCATTATTTTTTATTAATAATTTTTGTTGGCTTTCTGAAAAATGAGCAGGGTAGTAAAGCTCTACCATTCACAAAAAAAAAAAATTGTTTCATATTTTTGGTCATCCATTTCATACTATTATTTTATTTGAATAAGTTGAATCCTCTTACTTAATAAAATTTAAAATTTAAAATAAAAAGTGACATAAGAAATTCATTATATCAATAAATATTTGTCATAATAAAAGAAGTTATAATAGTTTGAGTAAGAAAATTCAAGTTTAAACCTACATGATTTTTTTTATTCTTATTAATTATGGATAAGTTATATATTATTTATTATTATATCACTTTTTTTATTTTTTAATTTAACTATATGATTTTGATTGGCTCATTATTCAGGAAGCCCAAAAAAAAAGAGTTTTATTTTTTTCAAAAATGATGGATGAATAAATTAATTAGTATTACTTATTAATTGAATTGAATTTAATTAGTTAGAAATGTTTCGTAATTTAGAAATTTCAATTAGTTTGAATTAATTTGAATAAACTTTCATTATTTTGTTTTTTTAAAAAAAAGAAAATTATAGGATGTGGTGAGAGCTAATATAGGGGATTTTGTTAAGGGCAAATCGGCAATTTCACTACCAAAAAACTGAAAATTGAAGTAGTTATTTTGTAGTGGTTACAAGAAACCGCTAGAAAACAAGACACTGTAGTGGTTTTCATATGAAACCGCTACAAATCTGCATCGCTTAACCCAACCTTCACTTTGTCTTACACATTATAGCGGTTCTACGCCTAAATAATTGCCACAAATTTGGCGCCACCTTCTTGCCAGATGGCGGGAGATTGGTGCCAAATTTGTAGTGGTTAACTAGTAGCGGTTATGTAAAAATAACCGTAATAAATTGTTTGCAGTGGTTACTTTGTAGCGATTGTCCCTAATGGCAGAAGATGAACCGTTTTATTTTTGTAGCAGTTTCGTATAAAACAGCAACAAATGATTAAAATTTGTAGCAATTATATGTTAACTGTTATAAAGTTTTCGCAATTTGTAGCGGTTTTAAAGACAGTCATGACAAAGTGTTGAGTTATTCAATAGAGACACAACATTTGTCATAATTTTGTAGTGGTTTGTCGGTAAACCACTACTAATGTCAAAATTGTAGCGGTTTTTACAAAAAAACCGCCGCAAATTTTCAGCGCTTATATAATCGCTCCCCCTTCTTTCACTTTTGCCACATATGTGTATGGAAGTTTTGCTGAAATTTTTCCTAAAGTCCACTGTAGCTCCAAATCTAATTCCAGCTACCGAGGTACAAATATATGTTCATTTATTAGTTAATTTGTTTAATAGTTACAATATTTAAATATTTAATTAGTGCTGTATTAATTTAATATTTATTTTGGTTTGCTTATTTAATTGACATTGATATTGTTTGACTTCATAATTATATCTGGTATTTGTTTTAAATTTTTGTAGTTTGCATGTTAGTTATAATGATTTAATAATAAAATATATTTATTTAGTAATTAATTTATATGACATTAAGAGTGATATTATTTTAATTACAATTTTTTGTATTTTATTTAATTTGAAGAACTTGAATTTATTGGTTTTTGTAATTATTAATTACAAATTGGAAGATAATTATAAAATGTTTAGAATTTATTAAATTCATATTTAAACAGTTTTTTATTTTGTATTTTGTTTAATTAGTTATATGTGATTTAGATTGTTGAATTAATTAATTGTGATTATTATATATCTTATTGTCTTCAAAATTTTTTAGTTTGCATGTTATTTGTAATTGTTTAATGATAAAATTTGTTTATTTAGTAATTAATTTTATTAGGCATTAGGAGTGAAATTATTTTATTTAAATTTTGTAGTATTTTATTTAATTTCAGAAACTTGAAGTTAGTTTCTATTTTTAAATTTTTATTTATGGTTTCAAATGTAATGGTAAAATGTTCATAATTTATTAAAGTTATGTTTAATAAATTTTGTATTTTGTATTGTTTAATTAATTATTTGTGGTTTAAATAGCATGGTTCATCAACACGGTATATTAGATTTAAGTGTTTTGATTATAACAAATTAAGTTTCTAATTATCTCTGAATATCTATTAAATTTATCGATCAAATGTTCAATCACTAGTTAATCAATCAAGTGTTAGATAATTGTTAGCTATTGTTGAATCTATTATTGTTAAGCTTGATTGATAAGGTATTAGATAATTCAAATCTTATGTGTTGATCAATCATGTGATCGATCATTGATAACACTGGTTGAATGTAAGTTGTTGTAGCAAATTATCGATCATTTAATCGATAATTTATTAATCGATAAACTGTTAGGAAAAGTTATAAACTACCACGAGTATAGCATAAGGATTATCGATCACCTAATCGATCAAGAGGTAATCGATGAAGACTCAGATAACCGGTAAAGTTTCTTGACTTATTCACTATGTTGGATAGCTCTTTTATTATCGATCACATTATCGATCATTCTTTTACTGATAACCTAATCAAACTTTTCATCAAAACAATTCTGGTTAATTGATAATATGTTCTGTTAAAAGCATTCTGTGATTTCCTATAAAATAAGTTTTATCACAGTTTATGATTGATCAATTGATCGATCATCCTCTTAGCGATAATATGATCGATCATCATGTTCTCTGTATCATCTTTTCACATCACATGATGGATCAAAGCCTTACTTTGGTACTTTCTAATTTCAACTATTCACAGTCATATATCAATCACTTATTTGATTAATTCTTAATTGATCATTTAATCGATAATCAATTCATCTTTATGGGTCACTGTCAAAATTTTCTTTGAACCTCTTTTCAATCACGTATTTGATCAACACTTTATCGAAGAAGTGTTCGATCATCATAGTTTGAAAATAGTATTGACTGTAGCTTAGCTTAATTGATAATATGATCAATCAAACATTTTTTGCTCATCTATTTGATCATTGCATCATTTCATCTCTTAAACAATTCTTCACGTTGATTATTCATAAACCATTTGTTCATTATATTGTCAAGCTTTTTTCAGCCTGCCTTAATCATATAATTCTCTTTTGAAGATAGAAAGGCAAACAAAAATTTAAAAGAAACAAACCTTGCATAGAATTTAAATATACTTTACTTGTGAAGATTACTATGTTTACACTTCATCAATTATCAATCATTTGTTCGATCATTGTTTGATCCATAATTTACTTAATAAATGCATATATCTACTATGTCTATTTCTCTTGTAAATGATTGATAACATGATTGATTAAAGAATTATCGATCAAGAGATCAAACAAGTAAGTTCAGTTTACTTTCTAAGTATCTGGTGATTGATTCTGTGTCTTTCAACTGTTGCATCAATTTCAAGAGTCATCACTTCTTCTGTTATTTATTCACATTTTCTTGAAGAAGAAAACTTACTTGTGTGATAAGACTTCTGTAGCTTACGAAGCACAACAGATATATTGAAGCCTTAACCTGTTGTGTCAAAAGCATTAATGGCGAACTACAATTATAACTACCGAACACACGCAAACGATCTTCCAATAGCTAGAAGCTCTTCAGTCTAACAGATAACTGAAATACTCTAACTATAAAAGGTGCGAAGAGCATTGAATGAGGAATTGAATACGGGAGCTACCATCTGCTAAAAATCTACTATTGCATTCAATACTCTGTTTTACTGAACTTCAGTGTTTATCATTTATATACTCTATGAGAGAGTTTGATATATCTTTCTTTACTCAATTCTAAGAGTAACTCAAGAGTGTGGACTCTCGAGGGGATTGTAACCTTACAGGTAGTAAGTGGAAGTGATTGAGAGATTCAATTACTGTACCGAGGCACCAAGAGCCCGTTTAATCTTAGGGATATGGTGGAAATCTCAGAGGCTCTTTGAGGACTGGACGTAGGTCAAGTGGTTGAGACCAAACCAGTATAAACTCTGTGTCTTCTTTCTTTGGTGAAACCTTCCTAACTCATCTCCTTTGTTTTATTTGCTTAGTTATTTTATTTAGTTAAATTTTTATACTTTACCCAATTTACCCTCCTTTTGGGTGAAGCTGCCACTAACATGATAAAGATCCTGTTGAGCCTACGAGACCCCCCGGTATCCTAGTAGCCTGGGCCGTCCGAGAAGCCGACAGAGGAGGATAAGGGGCCCATGATCAGCACTGAAGATTATGAGATTGATGAGCATTTCAATCTCAACCTGGGGGTGAGGGTGGATTCGAGGGTCATCTGGAGGGAGAGATACGGGGCCTGGAGGAGGAGGAGTAGAAAGAGAAGGATGACCACCACTACTAGCAGCAGCCGTGTTGACCTGGTGGATGGTTGAGTGGTTGGGAAGTGGAGATTGTGGGTAAGTAAAATAAGTTATTTAATATTAATAATTAAATGTTATTGATATTATCACCTGGAAGAGGATGTCACAGAAGAACAAAAACGATGCTTAGGAGTTGCTGAAGCCTGAAAGTAATTAATTAGTGTAACATCACCACTTACTAACCAAAACTAAACATAATAGAAAAGACTAAAACTAGTAAACAAACCCTATCATGGTTATTTAAGAGCAATCACATCATTAAGGGGCTAACCATGATAGAAAAGCATTCGACCTTAATTAAAGCTATCATGGTTAGAAAAAGAATAACCTATATTTTAGCAGTTTAGACTTGACTATCTTAGTCAATACTAGCAACAACTAAACTTGCAAAAAATTGCCATTATCACATCGTGGATCCACAATAAATCAATCACATACAATCTAAGGGCCTCGGGTCCACTATCAGCACTCTAGTTTAATGTTCAGACAAAATAAACCAAAGATAGAAGGTATAATATGTTCACTAAGTCAAATGACATAAAAATATGAGAAGGTAAAATAAGTCCCAAATGAATGCATCCTGATGCGTGGCAATATACGAAAAGATTGCATAAAACGAGGTCCAAAAGCTCTACACTGTCAGCTACAGCTATTGAGCCTTAGGAGTCTTCCTCGAAGGTCCCACTAACGTATTGTTTCCTGAAAATGGTAAAGCAACGGGAGTTAGACAACGTCTCAGTAACTAAATCCCTACCTATCACACACCCTAGCATGGGCTAGCGAGGTGTCAGGTGGGATACACAGAGTTAATAATAGTTGATAAACATTTATTTAACATTTAAACTCACAATAATCATACAAGACAAATATTTCCACCAATCTCATGCAATTGATACATTTCAAAAGAGATAACATACTTGTCATTTATTTAAAAGATATAAATATCAATGAATATCTCATGTCATATGCAATTCCTAAACCTAAATCCATCATTATATCCTCCTTATTTCCTCCGACTGAACCCATGGGCTCAGTTCTTTCCATTTGACTAGAAACTCTGACAAGCTCACCACATGAATGATATAGACCGGCCAAAGACCACAGAGCACTCAGTGGACCATGGGTGCCCCCTCGAAGAACTAGTGGGGTGTTGCAGTCCCTCGAAGAACTAGTGGGACAATAATAGCAGCCAACCATAGAGTTCTGTATAGAGACTAATACCACGTGGCAAGTATATGAATCTCAATAACTCCAATTATCTCCTTTTCCCACCCAAAATAGATGCACAAGATTCAAAATGACACATTTATATGCATAATCAATAGAATTTCATAATAACACATCATAATCATGATCACCAATTTCTTGCAATACAAACTATGTCAATCCTTTTTAAAATAGCATCCCACAAGACAGTTTATACAAAACGTAATATACTTTTATAGAATTAGTTATAAAGCCACTCACCAACTTCATACTAGAGCATGCAACAGATAGGAATTTAGTTACTTAGTCTCCTAGCTAACAGTCAACTACAACCAGAATCCAACCTCGAAAATGCCACAATAGAGTTTATATCTACAAACAAAATTAAAATATTATCTCTATAGTATTAGAGCAGGCTACTCACAAAATTCTAGCCTCTAACTCCTCCTCTAAAAGCTTTAATTTTACTCAGAACTCTAGCTTAAAAGACATTTCTCTAAGGTTTGGAATGAGAACATATATATATATATATATATGATTTAGACTCGATTCCTAAATTTTCCTTGCTTAAATATCCTTTAATTATTAGATTATATTATTAGAATCATCAAATTCATAATGTAAATAGACAAACTGTAAATTTATAACTTATATTCCATCTTTAAAGGACTTAGACAAATAGACTTAGTACGAACCAGGTTATTCTCACTATAGAATTTAAACCCTTAATCTAACCGTTGAAATTAACGACTTGGATGTCCCAAATAGGCTGACTAAATTTCAATCTGATCCAACGGTTAATAAACTCAAAAGTGACACTTTTCTGAGACTACCTTAGATATGTGCGAAAATTATTTACTCACTTCAAGCTCCACTCACTATCTCCTATATATAGGTTCCTCAAACTCCTTCACTCTAAAGATTAGTCGATGTGAGACTTCTATACCATGGTATAATTTTCTAGAATATCATCCACACACACAATTACACACAAAAAATATTATTAAAATAATAATAATAATACTTTGCCTATATCTAACCTTTTTTTAACTTAATACAAAAATATATTTATTTATAAATTTAATTAAATACTAGATAAAAAAAATAAGGATGTTACAGTTCTCCCCACGTAAAGAAATTTTGTCCTCAAAATTCAATAAAGGATGACATGTTCATATCTTTATCGAATATATGAGAATAGTCACGACGCATTCTCTCCTCAGTTTCCTAAGTAGTATCCCCATGTGACATGCCCTTCCAGAAGACTTTGAGGAGTCTAGTAGTCTTATTCCGCAATTCCTTGTCCTTGACATCAAGGATTCTCTCTGGTTCTGCTTTATAAGTCAAGTCTTCTCGTAGTTCCACCTCTTCTAATTCTATAATATGTGATGGGTCCGGCTGGTATTTCTTCGATTGGGAGACATGGAATACATCATGTACCTTTGACAAGTGTGGAGGTAGTGCAATGCGGTAGGCTATTGACCCAATTCTTTCTAGGATTTCGTACAATCCGATATATCTGGGTATCAACTTTTTAGCTTTAATGGATCTACCAATACCGGTAGTAGGAGATACCTTCAGGAACACATGATCCCCTACGTCAAACTCTAGCAGTCTTCATCTTTGATCGGTGTAGCTTTTCTGTCTACTTTGTGCAGTCAGCAACTTTTGTTTGATTAGTTCAATCTTCTTGGTGGTCTCATCCATATACTCAGGGCCAATAATAGTCCTTTCACTCAACTCTGTCCAACACAATGGCGATCTACACTTTCTACCATATAATGCTTCAAATGGTGCCATTTGTATGCTAGAATGGTAACTATTGTTATAAGCAAACTCTGCTAATGATAAGCGGCTATTCCAACTCCCTCTAAACTCAATAACACATGCTCAAAGCATATCTTCCAATGTTTGTATGGTTCTTTCGGTTTGTCCATCAGTCTGCGGGTGGTATGCTGTACTAAAACACAATTTGGATCCCATTGCCTCTTGTAACGATTTCCAAAATCCTGATGTGAACCTGGGATCACGATCTGAGACTATACTTATCAGGGTTCCATGAAGTCTAATTATTTCTGAGACATATATCTGTGCTAACTTTTCCATCGAGTAGTTCATTTTAATGGGTAAAAAGTGGGTGGACTTTGTTAATCGATCCACAATAACCTATATGGCATCAAAACCTGCCTACATTCTTGGTAATCCCGTAATGAAGTCCATAGAGATACTCTACCATTTCCATTTGGGTATATCTAGATTCTGCAACAAGCCTGGGGATTTTAAATGTTTGATCTTCACTTTCTGACAAGTGAGACAATTCTATACATACTCTGTCATATTCGCTTTATCCCCGGGCCACCAATATTGTTGTCTCAAGTCATGATACTTCTTGGTGGCTCCTGGATGCATGGTATATTTACTTCGATGGGCTTCCTCTAGTACCAGCCTCTTAATTTCTTCATTACCTGGAATGCGCACCCTCCCTTGGTATCTTAAAATAACATCCTCCCCAAGGTTATAATCCTTTACCTCTCCTTTCTATAACTCTATCTTAATTCTCTTTAGCTGCTCATCTTGCAATTGAGAAGCCATAAGTTCCTTCCTTAAATCAATCACCTTAACATTCGAATATAATAGGGTAGGTGAGCTAGGAAAAACCCCGCTATCCCTCAAGCTCTCTACTAAGTAGTACTCTCTTAGATTCATACAGAGTACGTGAACGGTTTTTCGGCTTAGGGCATCTGCCACCATGTTTGCCTTCCCTGGGTGATATCATAGTTTAAAATCATAATCTTTTAGGAATTCTAGCCACCTTCACTACGGTTGTTTAATTCCTTCTGATCCATCAAATACTTTAGGCTCTTATGGTCACTAAGCACTTCAAACTTTGAACCATAAAGATAGTGTCTCCAAATCTTAAGGGCAAATACCACTGCTACCAGCTCTAGATTATGAGTTGGATAATTTTCCTCATGGGATCTTAGCTGTCATGAAGCATATGCTACCGCCTTCCTATCTTGCATTAATACGGCACCTAAACCTTTCAACGAGGCATCAGTATATAGGGTATATGGTCGATTCGGGTCAGGGATAGTAAGAATAGGTGCGGTTGTTAATCGGGATTTCAACTCTTGGAATGCAACTTCGCACTTATCAATTCAGATGAATGGTTTATCTTTCTTTGTCAGTTTCGTTAATGGCATGGAGATCTGAGAGAATCCTTTGATAAACCTGTGATAGTATCCTGCTAATCCCACAAAGCTTCTAACCTCTGTAACTGACTCGGGTGACTCCTATTTTAGCACAACATCTACTTTACTCGGGTCTACTAGTACCCCCTCTACTGAAATCACATGGCCTAGAAAGTTTACTTCCTTCAACCAAAGCTCACACTTGCTTAACTTTGCATAAAGCTTGTGATCTTTCAACACTTGTAGTGCAACTCTTAGGTGTTCTTGATGTTCTGCTTCACTTTTTGAATAGATTAAAATGTCATCAATAAATACAACTATGAACTGGTCCAGATAAGGTCTAAAAATTCAATTCATGTAGTCCATAAACACTGCTGGGGCATTAGTCAACCCAAATGGCATCACTAGAAACTCATAATGTCCATATCTTGTACAAAAAGTAGTCTTAGAGATATCTTCTGCTTTAACTCTAAGTTGATTTTAGCCTGACCACAAATCAATCTTAGAAAAGAATGAAGATCCCACCAGCTAATCTAATAGATCATCTATTCTAGGCAAGGGGTACTTGTTCTTGATTGTTACCTTGTTCAGCTGTTAATAGTCGATGCACAAACGCATGCTCCCATCTTTCTTCTTAACAAACAACACTGGAGATCCCTATGGGGATATGCTAGGTCTAATGAACCCTTTCTCGAGAAGTTCCTCTATCTTTCTTTTTAATTCATTCAACTCGGATGGAGACATTCGGTAAGGATTCTTGGATATAGGTGTTGTGCTTGGTATTAAATCAATTGTAAACTCGACTTCTCGTTTAGGAGGTAACCCAGTCATTTCCTTAGGGAAGACTTTAGGAAATTCCCTAGCTACTTCAATAATATCGATTCCTTCCTTGGTATCCACTTGTATTGAGAAAAACACCGCATAGGCTTGACATCCTTTTCGTATGCATTCATCTACTTGCGCGGCGGATAAGAATACTGACCCACTAGATGGTTCTGTAGGCACCACATCTTCAGGGAAGACAACTACTCTTTTTCTACAATCTAGCACAGCATTATTACGTGATAACCAATCCATCCCAATAATTACATCCATTCCTTGTAATGGCAAACAAATTAGATCTATTGTTGTTCTATGGCCTTTAAAGTCTAACGTAAGGTTTAAACAAGCTTGAGTAGTTCTAACAGACAAACCCACAAGAGTAGACACACTCAAAATAACAGGCATCTCAGAGATGTACAAATTAGAATGCAAGACATATTTATGAGAAACAAAGGAATGGGTAGCACCAGAATCAAATAGTGCTTCGACATTATGTCCCTGAAGGGATATCATACCTTTGATGGCGTTAGGGGCAGCACCTACTTCTTCTTGAGTAATAGCAAAGACACGACTTGGTATTATTGATCGAGTATCCCTGGAGTTCTGAATGTTATGCTGATTCTCAGGACAATAACGAGCAATGTGCCCCATCTTGTGACACTTGTAGCATTCCCAACATTTTCCAAGATGGTTCTTTCCACACTGTAAGCAAGGTCCATGGATAGTAGGGGTTGACATCATTGATTCATGATGAGTGATCAGGTTTCTATTAGACTGAGATCTTGAGATTATGCTCTTCTGGGCTGAGCCCTTATATACAGACTTCTTGTGGCTTAAACTTCGATTCTTTCCATATGGACCTACACTCCCTATGCCCGTATTATTTCTCTTACTAACCCCTCTATTGGGTCCAGGGTATGAGGAAAACCGCCCTTGAGAATCCCTTCTACGACCTTCCTCAGCCTCATGTGTCCGCCTAGCTGCAACTCGAAGGTTGGTACACATATTTCCAAAATCAGTCACTGGAACCGGGGCCAGTTATTGCTTCAAGTCTAGTCTAGCTCTTTCTCATAATTGCCTAGCCATCCACCCTAAGTCCTCATCCCTCCGTAACAATGTCACATACTTGGACAAGTCTATAAACTTAGTAATGAAGTCATCTTCATGCATATTGTTTTGTTGCAAGGCGAAGAACTCTGATTCCTTGTCTTGACATAGGGCAGGTGTAACATCCAGACTTTTAGGCCTAGGAGCATCAAAAGTAGTCTAAATTGGATAGGCTAGCAGACCCTTTTTGAGCAGAAGTCTCAAAGATGAGAAAGGAAGTCAAAGCAGTTTTAGGGATTAAACTGCAAAGTAAAAGTTTTTCAGGGGCTTCAGTATAATCAAGGTCAGAGACTCCAATAAAGTCTCAAAGGCCTAAAAAGAGAAAAGAGAGTAGAAACAGACTAAGGGTTAAGCTAGAAGCCTCAAAGAGAGGATTATATGAAGTTAAGTCCAAGCAGGGACTAAACTGTAAATTCAAAAGTTATGACCAACAGGGGTAAAAATGGAAGAGTATACAGAGAATTCCAAGAAAATCCCAGAAAATAGGAAATAATATTCTAAGGCTCTTCTATGAAGAGAAAAGACGAAAATACCCCTGAGGTAGCTTCAATGGAATTTATGAGGTTATTACTAGTAAAAAGTATACCATTTGAGATAATTATTTAAAATAGCAAGAGACCTCAAAAATGTATATAAAAAATGAGATTAAATGGTTAGAAGGTTGTACTAATTTATAACATTAGTCCTGCAACCAAAAGACCAGTGGAATGGCTTCAATAAATTAAAGAGTCAGTTTTACCAATAAAAGGGTATTTTAGTAAATGAATTTTATGCAAGGCTTAAAGGAAGTGTTATGGCCTAAGAAAAATTCATAGATACTCTCTAGAATTAAAGAGAATTTATGGATCTAACAAAAAATAATTACAGAGGTCAGAGCACTATAATTATAGAAAAGAAGTTAAACCATGAGTAAAAGTGCACCAATAAAGTGTTAATCAGAGTCTTGCACTTTACTTGGCCCACAAGTCACCACTTGTCAAGCCTTTAATGGATGGTAATTAAAGATTTCCAAGTGTCAAGCTACCAATGGAGAGGATCTTGACTTTGGAATTTAATTACATTATGATTTAAGTTAATTAAGAGAGAGGATTAAGATTAAGTAGGCTAATGACACTTGGCATAACATTAATGATGGTTGGTGAGATATTTTGTACATATTAATGAGCTTCTTCTCCCCCTAATTACTGATGGTATTTCGGCCAAGTGAGAAGAAGAGGGAAAAGAGAGGGTTTTAAAGGAGAACCAAGGAAAAGCTATCAACTTTGATCAACCAATCAAGGATTCAAGGTTAGTTTTTGTTCTTAAGTTGTTCTCCACCTTTTTTGCTTAAGCTGTATGGTTGAAAATCATAGTTTCCATCCTCTTTTGATGCTGGCTGAAACATATATATTGTAGAGGAGGAAGTTTTGATGTTAGATCTAGCTAAAACACATGGATTAAAGGTTGTTTCAAGTGGATCTATGTGAAAATTGGAAGAATTACGTGCTGATTTGATGCCTATTTCAAAGTAGTTATTGTTCCTTAAATTTGGCATGCTTAAAGTACACTCTGTGAGATTTAAATCTATGGGTAGAACATTTCATTTGGATATGTGTACGATTTATGGTGATTTTTCAAAGTTAGGGTTTGAAATGTGGAAACAGTGTTGAACTTTTGGAATAGTGTCGAGTTCCGTACAATTCGGGTACTGTTCGGCGTAGAATTGGTTTCTGAAACTATTTTTCCTTTAAATTTAACTTAAGGAGCTTTCAATGAGACTTGGAAGCACTCAATTTTGGATTTTTTTTAGATTTAATTATGAATTTTCAAAGTTGAGCAAAAAATTCTGGAGATTCTGCATGAACAGTACCCGCGAACCAAAATTTCCAGATTTGATCTTCTTGAATCTAAGGCCATCTAAAGTTGTCCTAATTGATAAGAAATGGATCATAAGGATGGGAAATGATGAGATTTATATTAGAAAAGTTAGAAAGAAAACCCTAAGACTAAGAGAGAGGGTCAAGGTTCAAGAAAGCTAGTCTTGAACTTTATGTAATCTAATGGTCCTAATGGATTGTGTGATCATTATGGTTATGTTTAGGACCTTTGGAACATCTAAGAGGATGTTTGGTGATATTGACCGAATACCCACATGGTTGGAAAGTCAAGGGAGTCAAAGGAAAAGTAAGAGGAAAGCTTGAGATGCAAGGTAGTGAACTTACCCTTTATGTGCTTGACATGGTATGCTCATGTGTTGGTTTGTATTTGTTGTTTGAATGATGTTGTGACATGATTGTTGCTAGAAATTCTTTTTTTAATATGTTCCCATCGCTATGCATTTTTATACCAAGCATAAAGCATGATGGCATGTCACTAGTTAACTTAAGTTTATGAAAAACTACATACCATACACTAGCATCCATCTTGTGCATGTATGTGGTAATGTTTGCTACTGAGATTCTCCTGAATCTCACCCCTTCGTAACTAACCATTTAGGTCAATCAATGATGGGCACTAATGGCATGAGAAGCAAGGAGAAGAAGTGGAGAGTTATTGATGCTAATGATTGATACTAATATTCAATTTATAATTCTCCTATGTTATAATTATGTTGTGAATGCCATGTATTTAATTATAAAGCTTATGGCATGTATAAGAATGTATGAGCATGAATGAGAAAAAGTAAGCCCATGTTAGGTATGCTAAAGAAATAAAAAGAATTAAAGTAAAGAGATGTTAAGGGATAAAACGTAGGTCATGGAGTAGTTAGTTTCAAGCTTCAGTTTGATCTATCGTATGAATGAGTTAAGCTATGAAATTTGGTATACTTATAGTGAACATCCCAAGATTTAAAATGAGTGGTGAATCACCTCATTTGGATGTGTATACGCAGAGATATGAATTTTCAAAGTTAAGGCGGAGAATCTAGAAAGTCCAGATTTTACCAAACAAATAGTAATCTTAATCCAATAAACTGTATGTTTTAAGTGAGGGTGAGTTCAATTGAATATTTTTCCCTTCAAGAGAATTGAAAGGGATTTCTATAGAATTTTGGAACACCTCCATACGATTTTTTAGAATTAGTTATGATTTTTCAAAGTTAGACCTGTAATCTGAAAACTGGACAGTGAACAGTAATTTTCCGAAAATTAACGTCCAAATTGAAATTTTTAAGTGTAAGACCATCCAACATGGTCTATAATGGTTCTAAATGAATGCTAAGGTACTATACAAGTAAGGTGTGACACCAGGCGGGAAATAGTGATCGAAGAACATCCTTTTGAATTCATTCCAAGTAACTTGTGAGTCATCAGCTGGGCTCACACTTTCCCACCAGCGCTTAGCTCATCCCTCTAACAGCATAATAGCTACTTGCACCTTATGCTGAGTAATGCAAGGGGCAGCTCTGAAAATGGTTTCTAGTTTATCAATCCAACCTTCAACCTCAACTGGATTCATGTCACCCTTAAATCTCAGGGGATTATGACGGCTCACATCTTTCCATACTGTTTTCATTGAAACATCCACTAGCGGGGCTTGTTGGATAGTTTCTTTCCCGCTCTCAGTACTTAGAGCACCTCGCTCTCTAGATTGTAAGTCACCTATACTCTTACTCTCAACTGGGTTTTTCTTTGCTTTGATCTCTGAATTTCTTTTTCCCATCATATCCTCCTCCAGCTTCTTAAGCCTTTCTTCCACGACTTCAGCCAATACTTGTTGTAACTGCGTCAGTAGAACCTCGTTATTCTGTTGTTGAGGTTTCTCAGGTAGTTGATCATTAGGTTGATTAAGAAGTTGTTCCAGAGAAGAAGAAGCTTCCTCTACTATGGGTTCAGTCCTTCGTGGTCTTGCCATTCTCCCCACCTAAGGATGGAACCAATGAATACAACCAAACGAAAGAAAACACGGGAAACCTAAGGACATTTCAGGAAAGTTTATGCAACTATGTATATTACCACTATATGCATGCAGGAAGCAATTCAAAATCACAAAAAGGAAAAACCAATGGCTCTGATACCAAAATGTAACATCACCACTTACTAACCAGAATTAACCATGATAGAAAGGACTAAAACTAGTAAACATACCCTATCATGGTTATTTAAGAGTAATCACATCATTAAGAGGCCATGATAGAAAAGCATTTGACCTTAATTAAGGCTATCATGGTTAGAAAAAAAATAACCTATATTTGTAATCATGGCAAACATGGTTATAAAACAATACGCCTTTAAATGATAAATTATAATAGCAGTTTAGACTTAACTATCTTAGTCAATACTAGCAACAACTAAACTTGCAAAAAATTGCCATTATCACATCATGGATCCATAATAAATCAATCACATGCAATCTAAGGGCCTCAGGCCCACTATCAACACTCTAGTCTAATGTTCAAATAAAATAAACCAAAGATAGAAGGTATAATGCGTTCACTAAGTGAAATGACATAAAAATATAAGAAGGTAAAATAAGTCCCAAATGAATGCAATCTTGATGTGTGGCAAAAGCTCTACACTGTCAGCTACAGCTATTGAGCCTCAAGAGTCTTCCTCGAAGGTCTCGCTAACGTATTGTTTCCTGAAAATGGTAACGGGAATTAGGCAACGTCTCAATAACTAAATCCCTACCTATCACACACCCTAGCATGGGCTAGCGAGGTGTCAGGTGGGATACACAGAGTTAATAATAGTTGATAAACATTTATTTAACATTTAAACTCACAATAATCATACAAGACAAATATTTCCACCAATCTCATGCAATTGATACATTTCAAAAGAGATAACATACTTGTCATTTATTTAAAAGATATACATATCAATTAATATCCCATATCATATGTAATTCCTGAACCCAAATCCATCATTATATCCTCCTTATTTTTGCCGAGTGGACCCATGGGCTCAGTTCTTTCCATTTGACTGGAAAATCTGACAAGCTCACCACACGAATGATGTGGACCAGCCAAATAACACAGAGCACTCAGTGGACCATAGGTCCCCTCTCGAAGAACTAGTGGGGTGTCGCAGTCCCTCGAAGAACTAGTGGGACAATAATAGCAGCCAACCATAGAGCTCCGTATAGAGGCTAATACCACGTGGCAAGTATATGAATCTCAATAACTCTAATTATCTCCTTTCCCCACCCAAAATAGATGCACAGGGTTCAAAATGACACATTTATATGCATAATCAATAGAATTTCATAATAACACATCATAATCATGATCACCAATTTCTTGCAATACAAACTATGTCAATCCTTTTTAAAATAGCATCCCACAAGACAGTTCATACAAAACGTAATATACTTTTATAGAATTAGTTATAAAGCCGCTCACCAACTTCATACTAGAGCATGCAACAGATAGGAATTTAGTTACTTAGTCTCCTAGCTAACAGTCAACTACAACCAGAATCCAAGCTCGAAAATGCCACAATAGAGTTTATATCTACAAACAAAATTAAAATATTATCTCTATAGTATTAGATCAGGCTACTCACAAAATTCTAGCCTCTAACTCCTCCTCTAAAAGCTTTAATTTTACTCAGAACTCTAGCCTAAAAGACATTTCTCTAAGGTTTGGAATGAGAACATATATATATATATGATTTAGACTCGATTCCTAAATTTTCCTTGCTTAAATATCCTTTAATTATTAGATTATATTATTAGAATCATCAAATTCATAATGTAAATAGACAAACTGTAAATTTATAACTTATATTCCATCTTCAAAGGACTTAGACAAATAGACTTAGTACGAACCAGGTTATTCTCACTACAAAAGTGAAACCCTTAATCTAACCATTGAAATTAACGACTTGTATGTCCCAAATAGGCTTACCAAATTTCAATCTGATCCAACGGTTAATAAACTCAAAACTGGCACTTTTCTGAGACTACTTCAGATTTGTGCGAAAATTATTTACTCACTTCAAGCTCCACTCACTATCTCCTACATATAGGCTGCTCAAACTCCTTCACTCTAAAAATTAGTCGATGTGGGACTTCTATACCATGGTATAATTTTCTAGAATATCATCCACACACACACACAAATTACACACAAAAACATTATTAAAATAATAATAATAATAATACTTTGCCTATATCTAACTTTTTTTTTAACTTAATACAAAAATATATTTATTTATAAATTTAATTAAATACTAGATAAAAAATAAGGATGTTACAATTAGTATTTGAAATTTAGGGTTAAATATTTTCCTTAAAATAATTATGAGTTACATTATGAATTTGATTTCTTAGTAATTAAATCATAATTTCATTATTTAATTGCAGAAAAAATTCATTGTTGGGGATAACATGAAGACATATGCAATGAAGAAGTTAAGGGAGGGCTAGAAGAACAAGAGGGGCTGCCTATATAATACAAATAAAGGCAATGGGATGAAACCCCTAGAGGAGATGTTAGTAAAGGTGCCACATAGCATCCTTGCCAACGACTAGGCATCATTTGTCCAGATTAGGGTGACACCTAAGCAGAGGGTATGACTTTAATTTATTGCATTATTGTTATATTATTTCCATACAAGTTAACTAAATTTATTATATTTTTTTTGCAGCGTCTTTCTCGGACGAACACTATGAGCCACAGCCATTAGACCCAGCATACGGCTGGTTCAAAGACATTTGTTGTGACCTATAATGAGATTATGAGTAATACTACAAATTTAATCAAATTATATGTACATGTACATATATATGTGAATTCAAGTAATTAAAATTTTTTTTTTGTTTTACTATAAATTGGCAGGGGAGGAAGATGCAGCAGGAAGAGGGACGAACGCCCACCTATGGCGAGATGTGGCCACAGTTCCATAGGCATAGGGACAACACTCCTATATTTGAGTAGGCTAAGGAATTTGCTGTTAGTATTTAATTACAATTTTATTGTTTATTTAGTGTTTAAATTTAATATTCACATTTTTATTGTTAATTTCATTTAAATTGATAAAATTGTTTTGACAGGAGAGGATGACCCAGAGTGTTGCAGAACTCCAAGAGTCTCAAGGGTCAGCTGTGGACTCTACCGCCTCACTTAGGGTAGGCTTAGCCAGACCTGAGCACCTAGGACAAGTTAGGGGACTTGGTTTTGGCACCACATCGAGTGTCGTTTACGATCAGGGTCGTCATTGATCTTCTAAGGCGGGGACCTCCCAATCAATAGTAGCATCGCATCAGACCTTTTCTGGTATGAGGCGTTCGAGAGATCCATCAGTTGAGTAGCTTCGTGAGGAGTTTAAGGCTCAGTTTCAGTCTCATGAGGCCTAGCATAAAGCTCATGAGGCCAAGATGTAGGCCAAATATGAGCAGTGGATGGAAGCTGCCAATACGATGATGGAGATTATTTGGCAAAGGGTAGCTCCTGACCTTCCTGCTCCTGTGCTACCTAATATTTCCATGGATGATGATCTTTCGCCCTAGCCACCCTAGCGCCAGCCACAGCTACAGCCCTAAATCGATATGGATGATGATTTTGTGGAGTCGTCGCAGAGAGCTGATATTTGAGGATTTTTTTTCTATTTTTATCATCAGTCAAACTTTAATTTATTTATGGATTACTGTAATTAATAATTGAATTTTAATTTTCATGCGATTCTAAATATTTGAATTAGTATTAGTATTTTTTATTATTTAAAAGTTATTCAATAAAATTAAACATAAATTAAATTTATTAATTAAATTAAAATGTAACTATTAAATTGGAAATTGAAATTAATAAAAACAATATAATCAAATTAAAATAATATATAATTCAATTCTAATTTATTAAAATAGAAATTATTAAAGTTTCAAAAAAGAATATTTATGTTGGATAAATAAAATAATATTTCAAATTTTAATTAAAAGTTTATATTCGATTCTAGATAGTTGAACTAATATTGGCATTTTTTATTACTTAAGAGTTATTCAATAAAATTAAACATGAGTTAAATTTATTAATTAAATTAAAATGTAGCTATTAAATTGAAAATTAAAATTAATAAATCAATATTTATGTTGGATAAAAAAATATATTTAGTGGTGGTTATAATTTGTGGCGGTTTTATGTTCAAATTTGAAATGAAATTTCCCTCTATTGCTGATAAAAACCGCTACAACAATTAGTAGCGGTTAATTAAATTGCTACAGTGGTGAAAATTTGAATTTGGCGCCTCTCGATTTATAGCGGTTGAGTATATTTGATCGTTGGAATTAGCTGCAGTTTTTGCACTTTGTAGCGGTTATTTAACCGATACAAATTATCGACTGTTGCTTTACTCCCTTTTAACCATCTTAGACGTTTCAAAGTGCCATTTACACTTCTATTTGAGCTTTTCTTTGAAATCTTTCCCAGCTCTAACTTGCATAAATCATGGATAAGTCATGGATCAAGTTGTTGTGTACATCCCAATGATATTTGGCTAGATTAACCTCATTCATAGAATTTGCTTCTACGCATGCAACTACTAATGGTAAGCTTCTTTGTCCATGTCCTAAGTGCAATTTCAATAAGTAGCACCCATAACATGTTGTTAGAGACCATTTAATTTTGAAGCCTTTCCCACAAAATTATACATTTTGGTCTTTCCATAGTGAGCAACATGTTATGATTGCTCAGTCAACTCTTGCAATTTCTTGAATGGGAGTTGAAGCAAAGGAGTCTGACCCTATCAATGGCAATATGTGTGATGCATTTGGAATTCATGAACATATATCAACTAAAGAAGTACAGGGACCTAAACCAAAGTTCCTAAGAAATGAAACTGCTCGAAGTTTTTTTTATCTCATGGATGATGTTGATAAGCCTTTATATTACAGGTATACAAAGTACTCAAAGCTATCATTCATTGTAAAGCTATATCATATAAAATGCTTATACGGTATCATAGACAAGGCAATGTCAATGCTCCTGGAATTATTAACAGACACATTCCCTCATGCGAATTTCCCATTGTCGTTTTATGAATTGAAGAAGATGATTAACAAGCTTGGCTTGAACTACATGAAAATTGATACATGCCCAAATGATTGTATGTTATATTACGGAGAGCATGCCATCAGAGAGACTTGTATAAGCCCACGCGGAAGAGGAAAAAGCAAAAGAAAAAACCTTCAAAGATTTTAAGGTATTGGTTGCTTTAATATTTGCTTAAATTTTTTTATATATTATGTCATTATTAAACTAATCATAATTGCTTTCATTTTCTTTACAAATTATGTCATTAATAAAGTAATATAATTGCTTTAATTTTCCTTTAGAAATTATATCATTAATAAGGTAATAACATATTTGCTTTATTATTTTTTAAATTATTTTATTACTTCAGTAATATATTTGCTTCATTGTTTTTTTTTAGAATTATTTTGTTAATTAACTACTATATAATTTCATATTTCAATTCTTAAGTACTTTCCTTTGAAGCCACACCTGTTGAAAATATATATGTCATCAAAAATGGCATAGCATATATGGTGGCATGATGTTGACAAAAATCCAGACGGCAAGTTAAGACATCCACAAGATTATAAGACATGGAAAGTGTTCAACTCAAAGTTTCTAGATTTTGCTATCGATCCTAGAAATGTCTGACTTTCATTGGTGACCGATGGTTTTAATCCCTTTGGTAACATGAGCACCAGTTACAACATATGGCCTGTGGTGTTAGTTCTGTATAATCTCCCACCTTGGATGTGCATGAAACCAAGCTCTTTTTTGCTGTTCATGATCATTCTTGGTAAGAAAGCACCTACAAATGATATAAACGTCTACTTACAACCATTGATATAGGAATTGATCGAGCTGTGGACTACTGGTGTGGAAACTTATGACTCATATGAGAAAAAGCTTTTCAACCTTTGCACAACGTTAATGTGGACAATTAGTGATATTCCTAGGTTGGGAACATTATTCGATTGGAACGTACATATGGGGTTGGCTTGTCCTAATTGTAACTTTGACTCTGAACCTGTGCGACTTCCACATTGTCGTAAATGGTGCTTCATGGGTCACCTGCGGTTCCTCAATTTGAAGTACAGATTTAGATTGCAACGAAATCACTTTAATGGTAAACAAGAAAAGAGAGATCCTCCTCTTACTTTATTTGGCATCGATATATTTCAATAGCAAGAGGGTGCTGATGTTGAGTTTGATAAGATTGACGAAGTTGAACGTGGCGGACAACATTCTCGTGGCACATCAATGGTCAACCAATTTAGTGACGAAAAAGAAGTATCTTCTTCACTCTTCCTTAATGAAAATTTAATTTGATCTGCCACAGTCTTGATGTCATACACATTGAAAAGAATGCTGTGATATTGTGCTATACACGTTGCTCAACAAACCCAGAAAGTCTAAAAACCACCTCTCTGCTAGGAAAGATTTATAGGCCCTTGGAATTCATCTAGATGCTTAGCCTAATGATAATGACAAATTTCAACCAGCTAAATTCACATTGACGAAGCAGAACAAGGTTATCTTCCTGTCAACATTAAAGAAAATAAAAGTCCCTGATGGATATTCCAGCAACATCTCAAGATATATTGATCTACAAGCTCGAAAGGTTACTAGGTTGAAGACTTATGACTCACATGTTTTGATGCAACAATTACTTCCTTTGACACTTAGAAACACACTCCCTCCTAATATCTCTATGATTTTAGTGAGTTGCGTTCATTTTTCAAAAATTTATGTGCGAAGGTTTTGATACCAAAGGAGCTAGATCAATTGCAGAATAAAATAATTTTGATGCTTTGTCATTTAGAGATGATCTTTCCTCCGTCCTTCCTCACTATCATGGTTTATCTTACAATCCATCTTGTTGGAGAAGTAAAACTTACTGGCCCAATTCAATATCGATGGATGTACCCTATTGAAAGGTGTGTTAAATTATCTCTTTCAATTTTTCACATTTTAATCTCAATTATAGACAATTATTAATCATTAATTAATTAAACATGCAGATATTTAGGAAAATTAAAATCTTATGTCAGGAATAAAGCGTGGTCAGAGGGGTCAATAGTAGAAGGTTATGCTGGGGATGAGGTCATAACTTTTTGTTTTAGATACTTTGACGACATCGAGACAACTTTCAATCACCCCCCACGCATTGATGATTGTCCATCGGGTCCTTCCAATTTGAGCGACTTCTTCCCTCTATTGGGAAACCAATTGGAGCATTTGAATACTTCAAATTAACTCCTACCAAGAAGTTACAAGCACACAAACATGCCTTGATAAATTACACTCAAGTTGAGCCTTTTCTCTAGTAAGTTGTACACTGACTTTCTTTTTTATGATTAAAATTTCTTCATCATTGCCTTCTCTAACAAATAACATTATAGGGAATTTAGAAGATATGTCAGGCGGAAGCTACGGGTTCATTCACAAACATCCATTGAGGTTGACAAGAGAGTCCACCGAGAATTTCCGAGTTGGTTTACACATCAAATACATAATGACAACAATCCACACATAGCTGAACTCAAAAGTCTTACATATGGTCCGTTTGATGATGCCAGGAGGTTTACTGCATATAATGTCAATGGGTTCAAGTTTCATACAGTAGCACGTGATCAAGGTTTTCTCACACAAAACTCTGGAGTTTTTGGAACATTTGGGACAAGGAGTTATGCTAGGACCAATGATAGTGACATGCGATTTGGAGCACTACAAAAAAAACATGGTTTTAGCGACGGAATTTAGCAACGAAATTTTGAATTTAGTGACGGATTAGCGACGGAATTAGTGACAGAATTTTTTCCGTCTCTAATTCCTCTGTCACTAATTGATTAGCAACGGAAATTCAATTCTGTCGCTAATTAGCGACAGATTAGTGACGCATTTTCCGTCGCTAATTACCGACGGAATTTTTCCGTCGCTAATTCAATTTTTTAAAAAATAAAATAAAATGCCACGTGGCACCTCTACCAATTGCCACGTCATCACTGAGACCACCTCCACGTGTCGCTACCACCTCATATCTACTGCCACGTGTGCGCCACACGTGTACCTGCCACCTCACCTCTGCCTGCCACGTGTGCGCCACATGTCACCACCACATAATTCCCTTCTCAAATTGACTTCTCCATGGCTTGAACCCAGGACCTCCTTCGTGCGCACGTGCGGCTTTACCAGTTGAGCTGCAATGAACCTGTTGACTTATTATGTAAAATTAAATATATATTATATTATTTTACACAAACAATTATATATACATATATATTATTAAAAACTAAAAATATACTATTTGATCATTTTAATCATAACTATTTTAATGAAAAAATATTTTTTAAATATTTTTTACTATTTTTATAATTTTTTATTTTTTGAAAAATCTTTTTAATATAATTTTAATTTCTAACGACACTAATTTTGAATTTTACATCATAAATAATTTTTCATAAATATTTTTTAAATTTATTTTTTAATTAACATTGATAAGATATACAATTTAATTATATATATATATTACATTATATTATATATGTATATGTGGTTTATATATTTGAAGGAAATCATTTACAATTAGTCAAGAAATCTTGTTATTCAAAAAATTCAAAAAATAACTACTATAATAAAATCTAATAAATTATTTTATATAAAAAATTAAATGATTTAAATAGATTATAATAAACAGTATTTTCCTACTTGTATATATATCCTATGTAATTTATTTTCTTAAAATTTGTGACGAAATTTGCGACGGAAACAAATTCCGTCGCTAATTTTTGACGGAATTGCGATGGAATTTCCGTCGCTAATTTTTTTGACGGATTAGCGATGGAATTAGCGACGGAATTGTTTGATAGAAAAATATTCCGTTGCTAATTCCGTCGCTAAATACGGATCAACGACGGACAGAAATTCCATCACTAATCCGTCAAAAAAATTAGCGACGGAATTTCCGTCACAAATTCTGTCGCTAATTTGCGACGGAACAAATTCCGTCACAATTCCGTCGCTAATTTGCGACAGAATTTGTTTCCGTCACTAATTCCGTCACTAATTCGTTGTTTTTTTGTAGTGGCATTCCTTACTATGGAAAGCTGATTGATGTTGTTGAGTTAAATTATCAAGGACTTTTCACTGTCACTCTACTCAAGTATCGCTGGGCAAATATGACAACTTCACGTGGACTCACTACTGACGAATTGGACAGCACATCTGTTAATTTCTCTAGGCTCATTCATATGGGAGAATATGAAGATCATGAGCCATATATTCTTACCTCTAAGGCACACCAGGTTTATTATGTTGAGGACAAGAAACATAAAGATTGGAGTATGGTGGTTCATCTCAAGCTGGAGATCTTTATGACATAGGTGATGATGGTGATGATATTGTTTATGACATTGAACCCTTCAAATAAAAATTTCATCTTTGAAAGAGATGACAATTTACCAATTGTTCAGTATTTCCTTTTTACATATAATTTTGGTTCATTTTTGTTACATTAATAAACAATATATGTTTTAATTTAAATTTATGTGTTTTATAATTATTTCTTATTATTTGACTTTATATATCTCCTTTCAGGCAAGGTGATGAAGACTAAATTTTTAATAGTTCATTCCAAACCATTTTTTCAAAATTAGTAGGTTTTTTTGGGCAAAATTTTGATATTTGTAGCCGTTTTATAACCGCTACAAGATGCAAATAAACCGCCACAAATGAATAAAACCGCTACAAAATGAATTAAACAGCTACAAAATGTCACCGGCCCTTTGTAAATACCCCACTCTCCCTCTTATTTTTCACACATCCTCCAACTCTCCTCTCCTCTAATTTCCCTCATCTAAAAACCTCTCCTCTCCTCTGATATTTCTCCTCCTATTTTCAAATCATAATTTTTTAATTGTTTATTTACTTTTATTTTTGCATATTATTTTAATTTACTAATAAATTTTTCCTGTTTTTAATGCAGGATTTATTTATTTTTATTTTCTTCTCTTTCTAATTTATTTCTTATATTCATAAATAACATTTCAAAATTTTTTTAATTTTTATAATTATAAAACTATAGATCTTCTAATAATATTTATTTAATACTTAAAATATTAGTAAAATTTCCTTATAACAAAAATTTGAATAAAATTTAATTAAAAATTTGATAAGACATTTAATTTCAAAATTATATTTGCAAATCATATTTAATTTATTATATTTTATCTTCAAAATTTGATTAATTTCTTTTTTTAAATTTCAACGTAACATTTGTGGCAGTTATAAAACTGCGACAAAAAGTAAAATTAAATAATATTTTCACATTTGCAGCGGTTTATAACAGCGGCAAAATCGTCTTGGTGGTGCCATTTTTTTGAAAATGTTACCATTTGCGGCGGTTATATAACCGCTACAAATTTTGTTGCCAAATTCAATTTTTTATTCCAGCCAGACAAAATTTTTTGCCGACACTTAGTAGCGGTTTTGTTAATCACTGCAAAATTTCAAATTTCATTTCCTGCCTGTCATATGTATGTGTAGCAGTTTTTTGACCACTACAAATTGCCTCAAAGTAATCTCATTCATGACGTTATTAGTAGTGGTTTTATAATCGCTACAAATTACTGTAGCGGTTTAGTATCATGCACCACGGTTCGTCTGAACTGCTACAAATCCCTTTACATCGGTGGTTTTTGTAGCGGTGGCCCTTCCAAATAAATACAATTTTTAAGATCTTTTTCCATAAATATTGTTGCCACTAGGCCTCTCTTCCTAAGTTTCCCTTTTTCCCCCTTACTACGTGTAAGTATCCTCTTATTTAAGACCATTCAATTTGATTCGCTGTCAAAAACTAAATGTGGGTACCTTTCATAGTAGGAATTCAAACTTTGATTCATCATGTTGTAAGGAACTAGCCTTTTTATTTGGACTCCACCCCAGTTAGTTAACAAAATGCTTTGATGCAACATATACAAGTTATGTTATTAAAGCTACATTAGATTAGGTTACTTGTCTTCCACACACCTATGCAGAGTCCGATTACAGTGATGAAGTCAAAAGTCAAAAACACAACAAATGCACACCAAGGGAGAGAAGAGAGTAGAGACGCAGAACCAATGGCAAAGAGGAGGAGGAGGAGGAAGAAGAAGAAGAAAGAAAATGAAAGCTTGGATGATACCTCTATTATTGAAGCTTGAGTTATCTGACATGACATGAATAAACGTTTATAAGCCGATGATGATGAAGGGGTCAATGCATATAATTAATTCTACCTTTAACAGATTAATTATGTAAATAATAGCTTAGTTAGAATTTAGTTGGTGTATAGCTATAAAGTAGTTAACATCATCACGTGGCTGATTATATATAAACACTTGTACTACTCATTTTGTGAATAAGACAAATCTTTCACTCCCTCTCTCTTTCTTTCTTTTTCTGCATTATGGTATCAGAGCACACATGCTCTCTATGCTCTTGATTTCGTTTCTCTCTTTCTTCTCTATCTCTTTGATCTATGGCTCTGAATAGTTCTTCTTCTTCCTTCTTGGATCAGTCTCAAGATTCAATGAGTTGCTTTTATTTGCATCCCAATGAAAATCCATTCCTCATTCTTCTTTTTTCTCCTCTCATGGGTTCGAATTATCATCACTAGGCACGAGCAATGACTATGGCTCTTATGAGCAAGAACAAATTTTAGTTTTTCAATGGTTCTTTAAAGATTCCTGAGAAAAATGATTCTCTCTTTCTGACATGGTAATGATACAATACCATGGTTCTGACCTGGATCAATCATACATTTTCTTCTTTAATTGCACAAAGCATGTTCTGGATTAATAAAGCTGTTACTGTTTAGAATGATCTAAAAGAGCATTTTATTCATGGTAATATTTTTAGAGTTGCTGAGCTTCAGGAGGAGCTCTATCAGTTTCGTCAAGGTGATCTTTCTATTTCTGATTATTTTACTAAGATGAAGATCATTTGGGATAAGTTGTTGAATTTTCACCCTTTACCTGATTGTTTGTGTTCTGCTAAGTCTTATATTTAGCAAGAACATGTAATCTGATTCCTCAAAGGTCTTAATGACCGATTCCCCAATTTTTAATCTCAAATCATGTTAATGGATCCGATTCCTTCAATCAACAAAGTTTTCTCTCGTATTATCCAACAAGAACAAGAATTGAATGGATCTGTTGAATCCACTATATGCTTTACTCGCAACCACCAAATCTGTCTTCTACTCAATCTAATGGATCAGGCAATAACAACAACAAAGTATGCACATACTATGGAAAACCATGACACACCATGAAAACTTGATATAAGAAGCATGGATATCTACCTAGTTTTGAATTTCAGAATAATGGAGCTTCTATTCATAATATGGTGATGTCTAACTCTTCATCCGCTCAGGTTTTGCCTTGTGCACCCCTCTCTTCCAACACTACTAGTCCTATAATTAAAGATCAATACCAAAAATTATTAACTCTGTTACAACCTCCTACTGCATCTCAATTTTTTGTATCTCCTCTTACCCCTGTTTCTGTACCTAATTCTACTCATCATGCTAATCAAATGTCTTCTCTTACTCTTATGCCTAATCTTGATAAGCTAGGCAATCATATTGTTCTTTCTCTTCACTCTACACACGATTTATCTTAGATAATTGATAGTAGAGCTACAGCTCATGTATATTTTTCTTTATCCTTATTCACATCTTATTCTGAAATCTCACCTATTCGCATTACTCTTCCTACTCACTCTGCTTTCATCACCACTATTTCTGGTACTGTTCAAATAACTCCTTCTACATGCTTAAATAATGTTCTGTACATACCTGAATTTCATTTCAACATTATATCCCTCACTTAGATGACTATACAACTTCATTGTTATATTATATTTTTCTCTTCTTGTTGCCTGATTCAGGATCTAAGGACATGGAAAATGATAGGTACTGCTAATGTTTCATAAGGTTTATACATGTTGCAAAGTCACAATTCTTCAGCTGCTTGTGTGAATTTAATTTCAACTTCTTCTACTCTTGATATAGCTTCTCAATTCCATTTGTGGCATTATCATCTTAGTCATCTTTCTTCTTCTGTTTTAGACACTTTAAATTCTCAATTTCTTTTGATTCCTTGTATACCACATAATAAAAGTTGTGATGTATGCTATTTTGCAAAGCAAAGAAAATTACCTTTTCCTGCTAGTGTCACTCAGATTGCTCAATTTTTGGAACTTAGCTTGTACATGCTGATATATGGGGTCCTTATCATATTGAATCTATTCACAACCATAAATATTTCTTAACTGTTGTTGATAACTATAGACGTCATACTTGGGTTTGTCTTCTTATAGCTAAATCTAGAGCTTGTTCATCACTTCAAAATCTCCTTGTTTTTCTAGAAAATCAATTCAATCACATTGTTAAAATTGTTTGAACAAATAATGGTCCTAAATTTCAAATGACTTCATTTTATTCTTCTAAAGGCATTTTGCATCAAACCTCTTGTGTTGAGACTCTAGAATAAAATAGTGTGGTTGAAAGAAAACATCAACATATTCTCAATATTGCTTGTGCATTAATGTTTCAATCTCATTTGCCTATGATTTATTGGTCCCATGCCATTTTACATGTTGTTTACTTACTCAACCAATTACCTTCTCCTGTTTTGAAGAATAAATCTCCTTTTTAATTACTCTACCATAAATTCCCTAATTATACGATGCTTAAAGTTTTTGGATCCCTTTATTATGCATGCATATCTTCTCAACAATGTACTAAGTTTGACACTAGAGCCTGCAAATGTGTTTTTCTTGGTTTTAAACTAGGGACAAAAGGCTACATCCTTCTTGACTTACACACTAATCAGATTTTCATTTCACAGCATGTCATTTTCTATGAATCCATTTTTCCATTTGCCATAGTTTTTATGCCTGTTTCTTTTTCTACTTCAACTGTTCCTAATGCCTCAGTCTTTTACTCCTATTGATGATCCTGTTCCCTCAACTATTCCTTCTCTACCTACTACAACTGTTCCTTCTAAACTTTGTTACTTCTTCATCTTCCCCTTCTATTACTGACCATGTTTCTTCTTCATCCCCCTTTCTATCACCTTCGACTCAACATTCCTCTTTGTCTCCTTCTTTACCAACTCCTGCTCCTTCTCACCGTTCTAACAGAACCATCAAGCAGCCTTCATACTTAAGTGACTATCAATGCTTTCTATTAAAATAGATCAATTGGCTTCCATATCTACGACCTGCAAATATCCTTTACAAAGTGTTCTATCCTATGATAATATATCTTCTTCATATAAACATTTTGTTTGTTCCATAACTGTTCCTCATGAACCAAGATCTTACAATGAAGCCATTAAATATCTCGAGTGGCAGTAGGCCATACAAGCTAAAATTTTAGCTTTAGAGCAAAACCATACTTAGATATTGATTGAGTTACCTTGGGATAAATTTCTCATTAGCTGTAAGTGGGTGTTCAGGACAAAATTTCATGCCAATAGAAGTCTTGAGCATTACAAGGCTCACCTTGTTGCAAAAGGGTATACTCAAACAGAGTGAGTTGACTACTTCAATAATTTTTTCCCCAGTTGCCAAAATGACTACTATACGTCTCTTACTTGTCATTTCTACAACATCTCATTGGCATTTAGAACAACTAGATGTGAACAATGCCTTCCTACATGGGGATCTGACTGAGGATATTTATATGACTTTTCCTCATGGGTTTTCCTCTCCTAATCCTAAACTAGTGTGCAAACTACAAAAATCACTTTATGGTTTAAAATAGGCCTTTTGATAGTGGTTTGCCAAGTTATCTATAGCCCTTACTTCATGTGGCTATAGCTAATCTAAATATGATTATTCTTTAGTTGATTGTAGCCACAACACCTCCTTCACTGCATTATTGGTTTATGTTGATGATATAATACTTGCAGGCAATGATCTTGGTGAAATTAAGCATATCAAGACATTTCTTGATGAATCTTTTAAGATCAAGGATCTAGGCAAACTCAAATTCTTCCTTGGTCTTGAAGTTGCTCATTCCTCTACTAGTATAGCATTAAACTAGCGCAAATTTGCTCTTGATATTCTCTCTGATGCTGGTTACCTTGCCTGCAAACCTGTGTCAACTCTAATGGACAGATCCACATGATTATCAAAAGATCATGGGACTCTACTTAATGACATAGCCAACTATTGAAGATTGATTGGCCGCCTCCTTTATCTTACGATAACTTAACCAGATATTTCCTCTGCTGTTCAATAGCTTTGTCAATTTACTCAGGCCCTAACTACAACTCATTGTCAAGCTGCACTTTGGGTTCTAAGATATCTTAAACAAAACCTAGGGAAAGGACTTTTCTTTCCTTCTTCATCCACTTTCAAACTCAAGGGTTTTAGTGATTCCGATTGGGCAGGGTGTCCTGACACTCGCACATCTGTAATTGGCTTTTGTTTTTTCCTTGTCAAGCTCTTATCTCATGGAGATCAAAGAAACAAAATACTGTGTCCCCCTCTTCATCTAAAGCTTAATATCAGGCACTAGGATCTCTTACTTGTGAAGTCCAATGGTTACTATATCTTCTTGTAGGTCTACATATCAATCATCCATCTCCTGTTGTGCTTTATTGTGATAACCAGTCTGCATGACATATAGTAGCAAATCCTACCTTCCATGAACACACCAAGCATATAGAGTTAGATTGTCCTATTGTGCATGAGAAAATTCAAGCTAGTGTCATTCATTTACTACCTATATGAACTTCCCAGCAATTGGCTGATGTTTTCACCAAGCCTCTTGATCCACAGCCTTTGTCTACTTTAATGTCTAAATTTGGCATGATTAGTATATACTCACCAGCTTCCCCGGGGGAAGGGGGTAACAGATTAATTATGTAAATAATAGCTTAGTTAGAATTCAGTTAGTGTACAGCTGTAAAGTAGCTAACATCATCATGTGGCTCACTATATATAAACACTTGTACTACTCATTTTGTGAGTAAGAAAATTTTTCACTCCCTCTCTTTCTCTTTCATTATTCTTTTTCTGCATTAGCCTTCGACGTGTTACTGAAGGTAAGTAGACAATCCATACGTTGTAGAAAATGAGCTCAATCTTTGAATTGTTTTTGGCAAATTGGTTATAAGCATGGAAATATTAACACCCCAAAGTTTGACTGACTTGCGTCAACTTTTCCATCATCTTCATCAATCAACCTCACCTTTGACGTCCACATTCGGTGCAGCCGTTATTGACCCCTTTAAATCTAATTTATTTTCCAATCAATAAGTATATTTTTAAAATTGATATCCAATAAAGATTATATTTATTTTTTATTTTTTATTTATCAAAATTAAAAAACTAAAATGTAAGAATAAAATAAAAGTTCAATTCGGGCTTGATGAGAATTCATAATTTCTGCAATAGAAGTTGATCTCCCTTGAAATATTATTGAAGACAATCAAATAGAAGATCACTTCTAATTACTCTCCTATTCTAATTATAAGTCTCAGTTTTCTGAACACACATATTAAACAAAAACTATGTATATAAAGGTAATGTGTAAAAAAAAATTGTTTTTATCCCTTTCATTTCTTTTTTTATATATAACTTAAAGTATTGTTAAGTCACTTTAGCTTTTGAGATTAATTTCTATCTGGTCCGGACCATTAAAGTTGAAATTCTCTTAATAAGTCTGCTTCCCGAAAATTATCCTTTTCTGTCCTCTATTAAATACCACTATTTTTTATGCCTCGTTTGCCTTCAAATTAATTTAATGCCATTACTTTTAATGGATATTTTAGGGAAAATGCTTTAATTAACTTAGACATTTATGCTGAAACATATATTTAAAAAAAACTAATACTTTTATTTAGGGACAGAAGGAGTAATGAAATTTCTTTTATAATACTTTTTTCAATTATTGATAAGAACTCTTACTATTTGTTTTGGTCCTCGGTGAAAATTGGGAAATCGAAAATCCCAAATTAAATATATTTTAATTATTCATTTTGGTTTTGCTCACCCCTATTATTCTAGCGGAAACTGCCATTGATGTTCTGGTTGCATTAGTCATTTAGTTGGACCATTCAAATTTTAAAGCGAATAATCGATAACCACTCATTTTTATTTTTGTCTTTTGATATGAATATAGAAAGGATTTGTCGGCAAAAAAAAAAAAGATTACAGAAAGGATTTAGCTCCTTCCGCACGTTAAGGAAAATGCTTCCGCACTTTCCATGGAAGTACAGAGTAATAGAAACTCCACAAACTATGAAAGTCTTCGTCTCATCTCATCAAACACCAAATAAGAACAAACCCTTCTTCAACCTCGCCATGTTTACTCACAGATACTTCTTACTCTTCTTCTTCTTTATCGCTAGCTTCCTCTGTTCTCCTACCATTGAAGCAGTACGACCTACTTATCTTTACCACAACTGCTCCACCGCCGGAAAAAGCTTCTCTGCTAATAGTACCTTCCAATCCCACCGGACCACCCTCCTCTCCTCCTTAGCTTCAGCCAATGCCGCCTTCTACAACAGCAGCGTTCCTGGAGGCAGTGAAGCCATCTACGGCCTCTTCATGTGCCGGGCCGACGTCTCCCTCCAGGTCTGCCGCGAATGCGTCGCTAACGCAACCCAACTGCTACCTTCTGAGTGCCGGTTTTCGAAGGAGGCCGTAATCTGGTACGACGAGTGCATGCTTCGCTATTCCAACACCTCTTTCTTCTCCACCATTGATAAATGGCCAACCGTCGTCATATTGAACCCGAACAATATCTCCAACTCGTACCAGGCAAGATTCAAGAGTTTCTTGCTGGATTTTATGAATGACACGGCAAGTATGGTGGCGGTGGCGAAATCTGTGTCGGAGGAAAAGGCGTATGCGAAGAACCAAGCTAATTTTCAGTCTCAAACTGTGTACAGTCTAGCTCAGTGCACGCCGGATCTACGGCTTGAAGATTGCAGAAGTTGTTTGAGTGGTGTGATTCGGAGCATTCCGTTGTGTAGTGAGGGGAAGATCGGAGGAAGAGCTGTGAATCCCAGCTGCAACATTCGCTATGAAATGTCGTCGGCACTGGCCCGGGCTCATCCTCGACCTCCAGGTAAAGAACTAAACATAAATGCTTCTTCTGTTTTCTTTTTTATTTTTAAACATATTAGAGTAGACTATATATAAGAAAAAATGTACACATCTGTTTGGAAAAATGTAAGTTTTATGTCTAAATTTTTCTTACCTGCATGATCAAGTATTAATTTATTAACCCAAAATAACTGAAACTCTATAATTTCTTGGCTTGGTTGGTACCTATAATTGCTTAACTCAATAAAATTTAAGAATTGAGCTTTTTCGTCAAAGTTCAGGAATTATTAGGACTAAATTTTTTTTGTGTTATTATAATTTTTATATCTCTACGTTCCTATATATAGTATGCAAATTGAATGTTAGGAAATGAGGTTGATTTCAGGGACATAGTGGCTAGTTGATGAAACTAATGTCGGTGCTCATTAGAGTAATTAATGATGTTGATCACTGTGATAAGATTTGTATTGTCTCAGCATAGTTTCAATAGTTCAAATTTAAAATTTTTATGTGAAGTTTTTAAATAAAATTTTTTTTTGAAAAAATGATAGTTAAAAAGTTATTTTTCTTTTATATTATATACGCATTAAAATATTAATTGTTAAAGTATAAAAATAAAATTATATTAAATTTGGATGGTCTAATTTTGATATCAACCATCCAGATCTGATTTTCATCATCACCCAAATAATGAGCATCCAAGCTGAATCCATTAACCTAATGATTGAGGGGATTTTGTAAGGAACGAGGAAAAATAAGGAATGAGACATTAAATGTAAGGCTTACACTAAAAAAAAAAAAAAGATGTCGTAGTAGCAATTATGTTAATGGTTATGACTTGTAACCACTACGAAGAAGGTCGGTAGCCGTTTGAAAAGTCACCACCGAGATGGGTGTGATCACTAATTTAGAGTAACGGTTTTATAAACATTTATTACTAACTAATTTCATAATTTCATATTATAACTACATATTAATATTTAATTACTGCTTCAAATATCATTTCAACTAAATGAATTATCATTCACATTACAAGTTGATTCCTTATTAATTACATAATAAATATTAAAATTAATTACAAATTCATAACAAGATAGAAATTAATTTAACTAAAAACAAAATAATTATGAGGTTGTTAATCATCATTATCATGGTAAACATTATTACCAGACTTAAGAGCAACTAAACACCGCTCCTTGTGGTAATGAAATCTTGATTACCACTGCACGTCTGTAATAGGATTGAACCAAATGGATCCTAACGTTTAATTTCTTCCCTTTTTTCAATTTTTTTCATTTCGAGTCTGATGGAAACACAAAGTGAGGTGATGCCATTTTCTTTCTTATTAAAAACTTCTGAAACTCTTTCCCCTGGCTCCTTGACAATCAATCAGCAAGGACAATTGTGATAATTGTGGCTTCTCTTTTTGTTGGCGGGTCAATTTTTTATTCGGCTTACTATCTCTTAAAGATTCGAATGAAGAAGAGTCATAGGGCTATTCTCAGACAAAAGTACTGTAAGTAATTTTCATTCTATCCATTTACTTGTACAGTTTGGCTAGTTGGAAAATTTGGTATAGTTTATTTATTTATTTGGTTTATTTGTCTAGTTGGAAGGGAAAGCACAACTTTAGAGCATCTGCAATTTAATCTAGCTACAATTGAGGCTGCGACAAATAAGTTTTCTCGGGAAAATAGTTTAGGCAGAGGTGGATTTGGACAAGTTTTCAAGGTAACAAATTGCCATATCGATGTGGAAAAAAATTTTATGTGTTTTTGTTTATATTTGTTTTTCCTTTTTTTAATCCAACTAACTATTATTCTAGGGTGTTCTTTCAAATGGTCAAGAAATAGCTGTGAAGAGACTTTCAAAACGTTCTGGTCAAGGTGCCGAGGAGTTTAAGAACGAGGTCTTATTAATAGCTAGACTCCAGCACAGATATTTGGTGGCGTTATTAGGATTTTGTATTGAGGAGCAAGAGAAAATACTTGTTTATGAATATGTTCCCAACAGAAGCCTTGATTATTTTTTATTTGGTATGAATCTTATAAACTCATTTTAAACTTTTAGTTGGTATTTATAGTTCATTTATGTCATGCATTTTATTATTTATTTGGTGCCTTTGTTTTTTTTTTTCTGCCAACTATTTGGTGCCTTTGTTATCTTTTAAAGTTTCTTATTATTTTCGTTCAATTTGTCACTTTACCTTCATCAAATTTATGTAGGTTCCCAAAACAGCAGGGTATTAGATTGGATGGAGCGTAGTAAAATCATAGGAGGAGTTGCTCGAGGAATTCTTTATCTTCATGAATATTCTCGCTTGAAAATCATACATCGAGATCTCAAACCTAGCAATATTTTGTTGGATGATGAAATGAATCCAAAAATTTCAGATTTTGGCCTAGCTAGGATAGTTGCTATTAGTGAAAATGAAGGAAGTACAAATCGAATTGTTGGAACATAGTAAGTTCTACCTTTGTTCTTTTAACCTTGACGTATGCACATGCATACGTATATGCATATGACTATATCTTGATATCGCTGAACAAAGAAAAATAATTTGTGACTTGATTTGAAATACAAAAGTTTCCCTTTCAGCTAATCATTTCTAATGCTCAAATCTTATCATCCTTTGGATTAAATTTCATTGACATTGTCCTTTTTACAGTGGTTACATGTCTCCAGAGTATGCAATGTTCGGACAATATTCTGAAAAATCAGATGTTTTTAGTTTTGGAGTTATAGTTTTAGAAATTATTAGTGGAAAGAAGAACACCGGTTGTCATGATTCACAATACGCCGATGGCCTCTTAAGCTATGTAAGTTATGATAATGTATTTCTCTCTCTTCTATTCTTGTGCCTTGAGAAGAATAAATGATGTTATGATTCGCAATACGTTGATCACCCCAAAGACATGCTATCTAAGGCTTTCAAAACAATTCTTACAGATCAAAATTGCCCTTATAAACAATCATCTTAACATTTAAATTGGAGATAGAATGATTAATTTGACAATATTGTATGATGAGCTAATAAAGGTGTATTATTCACTGAAGCAATATGTTTTTCTTCATTGTTGCAGACTTGGAAGCAATGGAGGGACGACAAGTTGCTAGAGATACTGGATTCAGATATAAATGAATTGGGATCATACAATGAAGTGATCAAGTGCATTCAAATTGGTTTATTATGTGTTCAAGAAAATCCAAATACAAGGCCTTCCATGGCTACAGTTGTTTCATATCTTAGCAATGATTCTATTCAATTGCCATCACCACAGGAACCTGCTTTCTTTTTGCATGGCCAACCAGAGCCTATTATCACCAGTGCAAGTGGAGAATCATGCTCTATTAATGAAGCTTCTATAAGTGAATTCACCCCTCGCTAAAGCAGTTCTTGTACAATCAGGCTTTTGGTCGGTATTTACAAGAAATGAAGAGATAATTTTCAATGGTTCCCATCAATACACAATATTTATACATTATGTTCCTAAGGGATACTGATTCTTCCCTCAATTAGGGGATGTAATTGAGTCTGTTTTGCTTGGGTAATGGAAATGAGATTTCATTCATATAGAATATCCAAGATCAGTTGGCAATATTTGTCTCAAGTTATATTATATTTTGACTATTTTGTAAGAACTTTGCGGTTAATTATGGTTCAATGCTATTGTGAAAACCTCCCTTTTGTTATCATCTTGAACTACTTCAGCTCGTTATGCATAATATCTCATGAATCTGTTAATTTTTCCATTATCACTAAAACTCTTTCAATTTCCCTCTCCCTATACACTGGAACTCTAATACATAAAAGTACATGTAACATCACCTCCCATCCTAAATATAAGATTTAATTGGATATTAAATTTAATTATAAATATAATACCTCAATCTCCTTTTTCGCCAATATTTTTTTAAAAAATATCTCTATTGATTGTAATGAGTGTCTACCAATGTGTAGTTTCAATATACATACATTAAATAGGATAATTTAGGAAAAGTCAACACACATTCATTACAAATAATCAACTTAACTAATTTCTTTAATCTTTCTAAATTAGTCATCTAGATCTTATATCAAGGATTGGAGGTAGTATAATTGCAAGACAATATTGTTTTAAAGCCGTAAATAATGTGGTTGGCAACCATTCTTATGTTAGATGCATGACCATTCAACAATTGAGGCAGAATGAATAAATGACCTATATTTTCATTGTTGAGAAATAATTTTTTAAAAAAAGTGAAACGCGATTAAAGCTCTCCTTACCAAATATGAAAGTGGAGCCGCATGAATTTTCTTAGTTCATAGCATAGGCTTCATCAGCTTTCAACTTTCTCGTTCTGGTTTGCTTGTTGTGCTATCATATTCATCCTACAAAACCAACAACTTAACATATGTTTCGTTATCATCGAACCTGAGGGTACTCATCAAACTATATCGCTCTTTGTTCTATAATATATATACACACTTTCGTACATATTGATTGCCAATTGTACTATATTATACTTATATATATTATGTATACTATATTATATGCATATATATTGGTTTTACATCATTTGTTACAGTTAGGGTATAGAAAATGTGACTAGTAAAATTTTCATAAATAAAATGCAAGACTGTTGAAATTTTATACTTGATCCACTAGCAGCCAGTGTAAGAAACTATTTTTACATTGGTTGAAATAACAACTGATATAGAAAATGAACTTTTTACAGCGGACGTGCGTATTCACCGGCGTAGAAAGCTCCACTTTCAATACTGGTCGCACATGACCACCAATGTAGAAAGTGAGGGGAATTTTTTTTTTTTGGGTTGTTTTCCTTAATCTTGTTTAAATCAGTCAAATACCACCATTTTTACATTGGCTCTAGAAGTAGGAATTGAACACCAGCGTTATCTACGTCTATTACAAATTCGGTGCAGAAATTTTCCTTAATTACTATAAAAAGGGGAACTAGTTTCAATGCTCACTGTAATGATGAGTACCATAATACTCATTAAATCACAACCATTCAAATTTAATATGAATGGCTGGGATTAAATATTTAATATTTTTGTTCTTCAACAAATATTTTTTTAATAGGTACATAATTCAAATTAAATGTAATCTCTCAACTGTAAGTTTTTAAAAACTAAATTTTTTATTTGAAAATTACTAGTAAAAAATTCAAAATCATATTTTACTACAATGATGAGTATTATGGCACTCATCATTGTGATGAACACTGAAACTAGTTCCTATAAAAAAACACCTTTTTACATTAGAGAGAGAGAGATATATATATATTTGAGTCAACGTTGATGGAGAAGTCAATGGTTCAATCATCAACTTGTTACTCACGGTAATAATAAAATAAAAAATCTTATTTTTATCTTAAATTACTAATCTTTTTTGGACAGTAACTGAATTAGAGAATAAAGACTTATTATTAAGGTCTTGTTTGATATGAGCTGAAAGTTTGTATTGTTTATTCACTTATTGTGTCATTGTTTATTAATATTTAATACTACCTTATCTTAATCATTTTCAAATCGGAAATTACTGTGGCAGATTAGGATGTGTGATGCAATATTTTAGGTCAGGATCACGTTCTACACGTAGTGAATGAGTGGTCAAAGACAATACGCATTTCAATATGAGAAGGCTCCACAAATTTTCTTCTAAAAAGAATAAGAGTATTAATAGGCGCAAAATAAGCCCTGAATCAGGGATTGAGTACTTTTTAATAAGGACGCCCGAAGAAAAGAAAGCTTTATGCTTTATAGAATAATATATACTAAGTTGAAGTATATATTTTTAGTTTTACAACTTTATACAATATTTTAATTTGATCCCTGCGTAACTTTAAAAGATACATTTTCAGTCATTTACCTTTAAAACCGTTAACCAAAAGAAAAAAGACATAATACTAAGATCTTGAATGTTAATAAAAGTTTCTCAAATACTAATATATTAAATTTAACTTTAAAAACAATCATGACTGTTATAAAAAAATCATCATCTGATGATTTTAGAATTAAAAGACTAAAAATATACTTTTCAAATTAAAAGATTAAATCAAAGCTTTGTATAAAATTAAAAAGACTAAATGAACACTCTAACTGTAAACTATTATAAGCATGGCTAATTACGGAGAAGTCAATGGTTTCAGTTAGCATCGGCTATTACCGTGTAAGTGAAGGTAATTTACTAATTTGATCGAATGAGATTTTTCTTTTTGGCCAGAATGCAATGAGATTGTTGAACGCATCAAACTATGAATATTCCATATTTCTCATTAATTTACAACGAACTTGAAAATTTTTTTCCCTCAAATTACAAATTTGAAGTGGACATTATAGTCGCTGTGTAATGACGGTGAGATATGGGCCTAATGAGAGAGGAAAGATTACGCCATCAGATATTTATTTTAAGCACCATAACGATTGCATTGCCAAAGTCACTATAAATTCAAAGGTTCAAGATGACCATTATATCGATTCACATTTTATACACGTCATGAATATTTTCAAATTTTATGTAATGTACGATGAAACATGCACAAATGATGTGTATGTAAAGGGCAAGCGGGTTGAGAGAGGAAGTATTTATTGAATTGGAGTTTGATACAGTAGTTTAAGGATTAGTGGTTGCACTAGAGTGAATTCAATCATGATTAAAATAATATAATTTAATTAAAATATGCAAAAATATTTATATACTACTCTAGAAAGAATATTATTTAAATATAAAGATATTAATCCAAAAATAAATAAAACAATTATGTACAAGTCACATGTAATCCAACCAACAACATAGAATTACTAAAGTAAAAATATGTCATATTGCTATTTTAATTTTAAAAAAAAACTCAAAAGGATGTTGTTTTTACCACAACAAAAGGTGAAAAATTATAAAACCCAACCAGATCAACTAGTCCAAAACTCTTGATTGGAGCAGCTGGGGACTAAATCATGAGTTGCTATTTTTTTCCTTTTTCTTTTTCAAACTAAAAATGATCTCATTTTAGGCTCAATTAGCGGGGAAAAATATAAAATTTAACTCAATCAACCTATTCAAAACTTTTGATCGGACTAATCCGAGAATAATTAGTTGATTCATTGGTCTGACTCGCTAACCTGAGTTGAGTTTTCGTATCATATTTTTTCAGGTATGAAGTAAGAAAAGTTGTCTTATAAAAAGGAAGCAAATGAGTATGTATATGTATGTATAAATTTGGGGATTTATCAAAATCATAGACTTGTAAATCTCATTAAGATCGAACATATTATTCATTACACACTGGCATATATGGGCCCTTAATTAGTTGACAGATTATAAGCTCAAATACATAACCCAACCACAAACACAACACTTCATAACCTAGCTATTAGCTAGTAAGGTTTTTGTCCTTCATAGTTGCCTGGAGGATCATAGTTGCAGCCAATGAAAGTGCCTCCATTGTCACACCTCACTTTAGCACAACCAACATGAATGGAATTCTTCCACACCACCTGAGTATAATGCCCACACTGCCCAGAAACGCACGAGTTGCTATTGTAGTCATAATTTGCCTTCTCGTCCACCCACATCTTCACAGCGTCTGTGCCGGTCATGTCACTGGAGCTCCAAGCGATGTTCTCCCCGTATTGGCCACCGGAGTGGACCAGTTGGCAATCAGCCTTGCGTTGGCTAGCGTAGTTCTGTGCATAAGCAGCCACAGTATCATCCCAAGCTATGTCTGGAACACCCACTTGCGATCTTGCTGCGTTGTGGGCATTCACATAGTCTTGTTGTGTGTCCTGAGCATAGGCCATGATGGCAAAGAGAAAGAAGAAGAAGAAGGAAAATGGAAGATTGGACGATAACCCCATTGTGTGTAGTTGTGTGATGTCTTTTATGAAGAAAAATGGGAGGCCTTGAGGAGGAATTTATAGGGATTTTCGTGTGGAAAATTAGTAGCGTTCTGTTCATGTAATTGGAGAGAGAAAGAGACTGGTACATCTGTCTAAATTGTATAGGCTGGATGGTTTGGAAGAATCCTACTAAGTCGTAAAATATGAAAAGAATATCACACAAGAGATGTTAATCTCAGAGGACTCTTTTGAATGTGAATGGCGATGGGAATTTTCTATGAAACCCGAGTATTAAATATCTGCAAGTAAGTTTTGGCAATTTATTACTCTGATCTTGCAATAGGGTTTGATAATTTTGGTGTTTCATAGAAATTTTTCCCCCTTTGAAAGGGTCTTTTGAAATTTACAACTTCGTGTTATTAGATATTTAGAACAACAAGCTGGTTATTTATTATTGTTTTGAATTAATATCTTTGGAATTTTGCGCAAAAAAGAAGGATTGAAGAACAAGGAAGTTCCTTAAAAATGAATCGAGAAATAACATTATACATAATGAATTTGCTCCAAAAAAAAAGTATACACATTATCATTCAGGGCAAATAGCTAGCAAACGCACAGTTACAACGATTTAATTTCATTGAGTTTAAGGAAAAAATTGGATTTTGGCGCGAGGAAAGAATAAAAATTGGTGTGAATTAATTCACATTTATTTATATTTTTTATTAATTTTTGTACTCACTATATATATGACGTTATCGGGTAGTTAACAATAGGAAAAAAAAAAAATAGCTTGGACCGCTTAAACATGAGATTTCGAATTCGAATCCGAATGCAAAAAATATTTTTGAGGCCTAATATTTTAACCTGAGTACTAATTCGCGATGTATGTAGTCATATCAAAAAGGAAACAAATACTATCAAACAGTTCAAATTTAAGTATTATGATTGTAACTATAAATGCCCAGATACATGGAATCTCACTTCAATTATAATTAGTTAATTATCATGCCAAATTAGGGGAAAAAAATAGTTATTAGAATTACATGTTTTTCACGTTCATATGCCCTATACAATGCGTTTGGCTGAAGAATGAAAAAGTCTACGACGGCACCACGTGATGCTTGAAGCTTTTTAGAAGCCGCGCACTTGGGTGGCCAGTGAAACCCTTTTGCTTTTGCAGGGCCAGGAAATTATTTGGTTCTCTCCAAACACGATACCTCTGTCGTTAAAGCACTCAATTAAACTAGGCCCTAATTAATTTGTAGTTTAGGATCGACCTAAGTCATTACTTCTAAGAAGTAAGTTATTGGTTTCTTTAGGTAAAAATTTAGGTGATGAAAAATGTAATAAAATGGACCTAAACTAAAATGTAAAATTCTAATTCTAAATGCAAGATGTAAATGTCTTAAAATCTATATGAAAATTAAAATGCAATGCAATTTGGGGGGGGTTTAGAAGGAAAATAAAATTAATGAATAAAGAAAATTAATCAGAAAGCAAAGAGAATTAGCAAGTAAAATTTCAGAAATTTCTCTTTAGGTACGGTAGAGGGGACAACTTAGGATTCGTATAAATTTAACCTTCATAATCTTAATCAGTTAATTAGACCAAAGGGAGGTGATAAGAGAGTGGAATTAATAAACTTAATTACCTACTTGAAATAAAAGGAACCCTCAACTTCAAAAACCCTTAAACTATTAGAGAACTCATAAAAGTGTAAGGTTGGTTAATTAAGCTTATTAAAACCAATGAAAATAATTCAAATTAATTTTGGAAATTATGTTTGAAATTATCTAATTAAACAATCAGATAATTAATCAACTTAATTAAACAATTAAGAGGCAAAAGAACCCAAATTTTGCAATTCAAACCACATTGATAATTAAACTCATAATGAAAACTCAATTATAAATTCAATTAACAATGCAAAGGTTCTAAACATAAATTCCATCAAGTGTCTCAATACAAACAAAATCCAAATATCAATCCAATCCAAGGATAAAAAAATAACAATCTAGAACTAAATTGTCTCACAAAAATATAACTCAAAATTATTTAAAACTAAATAATCTCAAGTCCTTGAATTAAAAAGATAAATGGAACATCACTCCCTTATGGTCTTCAAGTGTTAACCCAAGACTCAAGTCTCCTCCATGCTCCTCCCAAGTTGCCTCCCTATAAGCTTAAGGTTCCATCAAATTGTCTCCTCTTCCAAGGTTGTTAGATGCCATAGCCATGAATTGATTGAAGGTGATGGTGAGAAGTTGTGCGTGTAGTGAGAAAAAATGAATGGATGATGATGAGAGGTGATGATGATTGTTGGGTGGATATGAAATGAAAAAAAAAAAAGAAATGGGAAAGGGCGTGAGGCTAGAGGAGTAGCGGTGAAGGGGGAAGATTTGACGTTGGGTTGATGATGGTGTGAATGGAGATGGAAAGAGAGTGATATTTAGGCGTGCCTCCCTCTTCCAAAAATAAGGAAAATAGTATAATGAGGGAAAAGGAAATTTTTGTGGATCCAAAGCTCAAGCCCATTAGTAATTAATTAACCCACTTGATATTAACCATTGGATTGTGTTTAGATTCCAAGAAACAATCTTACACCATTGGATTTCCTATGTGCCCCTTTCTTGACCTACAAGAATTTAAGTGCATCCATTAATGTAGATTATATCCAAATATAATAAAAAATTAAATATTAAATCTGCACAAAAATTAGGTAAGAAAGTGCAAAACTTTCTAAAAATAATCTTTCTAAAAATATGAGACTTGTTTTCAAAGAAATAGGAAAAATTAATTCCAAGTCAAAAATAGGAAATCAGAAAATATTTATATTTTTAATCCAAAATCTCAATTTTTATGCAAAATCCAAAAATCAACCAATTAATCTAATAACGCATAAAAATCCAATTAAGCTCAAAATTATCATTTAAATCCTAAATTAATGTAGGATAAAATGTATAAAAATTGGGCTTTATCATGCCTTATAATTAGTAGGGATAATTAATTTAAAAGTCCTTATAGTTTCAACTAATTTTGAATCAGGTCCCTATAATTTTTTTTCTTTTTATTAGGTCCTTATACTTTTACCTGTTTTTAATTAAGTCCTTGCATTTATTTTTCTTTTATCAAGTCCTTATAAGTTCACCTTATTTTTAATTAAGTCCTTAAATTTTTATTCTTTATTTTATAAATTCTAATAGTACTATTCTATAAACATAAAATAGTATTTATTATTTAATATTAGTTTATAAACAATAATATTCTAAAAATAATAAATTATTATAATAATTTTTTTGCAAAAAAAATTAATTGTTCTAAAAAATTTTCTAAATTAATTAATTATATTACTTATCTTTTATTATATAATTGTTAATTTAATTTAATTATTAATATTTTATTTCAGTATTAATTTATTTAATTAAGTTATATTTAATTAATAAATAAAAATTAAAACTAGATGGACCTGATTAAAAATTTAGTAAAATTATAAGGACTTAATAAAAAGAAAAATAAATGCAAGGACTTAATTAAAAACAAATGAAAGTATAAGGACCTGATAAAAAGAAAAAAAACTATAAGGATCTAATTCAAAATTAGTTGAAATTACAAGGACTTACAGATTAATTAACCCTAATTAGTATTACTTCCAATCCTTAATATAAGAGTTAAATAATTAATTTAAAAATATTAAAAAACACTAGTTAAGTCAGTTATTTTCACAAACATATGTTGGTCTCTTTAAACTATCATTTATGATCATGTGCATTGAATGCTCGTAATTATTTCTTGGTGGGAATTCTTTACAATCAATGGAAGTATTTTGGGGAAAAAATAAAGGACAAAGTGAATTGAAGTCTTATATTACTTTCATTCTTTAATATAAAAGATCATTTGACTTTTTTTTTGTCCTAAATATAAGATTTTGATCCGTTTTGTCTCTCATATTTATCCTTTTTTTTAAGATAGTCCTTGTAACAATGGTACTTCTAGCCAATATAATTGATTAACAAAGATATTTTAGGGGGAAAAAACAACAAAATAAACTAATTTTTTTAAGCTACTCCAATTAGTCAACTAACTCTTGTATTAAGAACAGGAGGTAGTGTTAAGAACTGGACTACTGGTCACTATTTGAAAGTTTGGAGTCATTTCACATAATTAAAGTTATTATTTTAAAGTGATGTCAATTTTGATCTCCTCCAAAGTCACTACTAAAACTTTGTTTCGTATAATTAAACTTGTTATTTTTCTAAAACGAAATATTTATGAATATCCAAGTCATCACTAATACTTAAAATTTTAGAATGATAATTGTCATTGCTTAAAATTTTGTCGTCATTTCCAATAATTAAAATTGTTATTTTGATTTCTAGGTCACCCCCTTTACAATAATTCTTTGATCCGGTCGCCGTTGAAGCCTTGATCACTTGCAATGGTTGTTTATATTTTATTTATTATATGGTATCTTGAATATTTGAAATTATACCTAGACATTCCAGATGTTCAGTTGTCTTAATTTAAATAAAATATACTGAGCGTGGCTCACTAGTTAGTTTTAACTGTATTGAGCCTAGCTTTAGGGTTTGATTCAGTCTAATTTAAGTTATTTTTTAAGCTAAAATAACATTGACGAAAGGTTATTAAATACCAACAGACTGAGTTAGGGTGGGACTTGGATTTTCTCCACTACCTTCCCATTTTCTTCCCCTCTGCTATTTTTCTTTTCTCTTCATAACCATTAGATCAAAATTTCAATGATCCAGATTTAACATCTTATAAAAATAATGTTATTAAATAAATAAATAAATTTAAACTGTTAAATTCTAGTCTGAACAGCTCACAATTGTAATAAAAAAATTTAAAAAAATTTGTTCTATAATAACAGTCTGTAGTTATGAACCGTTCAGATTAGATTTTAACAGTTTAAATTTTTTTTATCATAATATTTATTTTTATAAAATGTTATAAAATATTAAATCTGAACCATTGGAGTTTTGATCCAATAGTTATGAAGAAAAAAAGAGGGTGGTGGAGGGGAAGAAGATGGGAAGGGTAGTAGAGAGAATCCAATTCCGTTAGGGTGGGTACCTCTAAAAATTTATCTCTCGTATGTTCATTGAGAGTCCCCTAACTAAAGACGAGCGTTATTTCTAGTTGCCATTATTATTTGAGTTCCACAAATATTCTGAATTCTGAGATTTTCTATTTATATGATTGTTTTGGCTTTAATTTAGAATATATCCTACGGTTGCTTCCAACGGCTAGTGAAAGCTCTTTCTTTTTACATAAGAGCAGTTAGTTAAGATTACTCCACAAAAGGAATTAATTTTACAAAGAAAAATCTGAAAGATTTTACAGGAATTAAGCCAATTCGTGGTATTATTATTTAACCGTTTGTGTTTTTTTCCCCCTTAGTCGTTATTGTACGTTTTTTTTCATAGTTTTGTTAGGCGCATGTTCAAATTGTATTGGTCTGATGGGTGGCGACGATTGTGCTGAAAAGTAAGAGTCGAGACTTTTCTTTTTGTTTTTTTGTTTTTAATATCAAGAATCGAGACTTTTCTATATATTCAGAATGATCATCTTTGAAAAATTAATGACTTTGAGTCAGTAGTAAATATCCAACGAACAATGCAATATGTAGGGTTTGCAGATTATTTTTCTGGATGAAAGTAACAGTTAAAGAAAACCTAAATATTTTAATATTAATTTAGTAATAGTTCCATGTCTTATACTTTATTATGTCATATAATAATTATTTCCATAAGGGAAGGTCTATGAAATAAATAAATAAATAAAACATAACAAAACATGTTTATATATATATATATATATAGATCCTTATATATGATGGTTAAATGGTTCAATTTTATATTAATGAAAAATTCTGAATGAATGGGACACATTGTTCCTTAGGACTTGCTATAAATTTTATCTTATCTTCGATTCTTAATATAAGACCTTATTTCACATTTATTTTGGTCTTAAATATAAGACCATAATCCATTTTATCTTTAATATTTGTGTATTTCTTTTTTAAGGTAGTCCTTCTAGTCACAGTTGTCAAACTCATGAGTTCAAGCAAACTCATGATAGGGATGTAAATTGGAATCATGAACTTGGATCATAAACTCATAAGAGTTTACCTATTAAAAATATATTATTAAATAATTAAAATACAAAAAATTGATTTAAATATATTAAGAACATAATTTTTTTTATAAATTTCATAAATAAAATCAAGTCGCTAAATATAATCAAATTAAAAAATAATTACAAATTTAACAAAGATAATTAAATATGAAATTATCATCATTTCTATTGTCTTCAAATTATTCACCATTACGATCTCCACTGTTTTTATGATGATGACAAAAAATATGAAGTGTGATTATTGCGAAAAAAAATTTTAGTGGACAGATTTAAAAATTAAAACATTATCTAATATTCGCTAAAATTGATGTCAAAGTTTGTATCAATGTTTATGAAGAAGTAAAGACCATAATATCACCATATGTTTTTATTATAAAATATGTATAATTTTTTGTATTAAAAATGGTTTATAATCTAACAACAAATGTTTATAAATTATTGATAAAAAAAATAAAAGCAATTACGCTTTTGCTGTATTTTGAAAAGTCAAAGAATGATTTGAAAAAACTAAGGCTTTTGGAGTTCCGGTACGGTGACAGTAACGTATTCAATTGTTCTAGTCCGGATACAAACTCAGAGACTCAAATTAAAACTCGTGATTTTATCAAAAAATTACTTTTTTAAGCGAATCGAGTAAGATTTTTCAGATGTCCGATTTTAGATGCGATTTAACCAGGAATGATGATATATATTCGTAAAATGGGATGATTCCACATTTTGAATTGCGATTTTGACAACAATACTTCTAGTAATGGTAGTTCTAACTAACATACTTGATTAGTAAAGATATTTTAGAAAAGACAACACCTATTTATTGTAAATAACTAATTTAACTTATTTCTTTAATCTTCTTAAATTAGTCAACTAACTCTTATAAAAAGATTGTAAGTAGTATTAATCATATATATCAAATATCGACTCATTTTTATTTTCTTGTGGTGATTGTATTCCAAATATGAATGAATAAAATCTTATTTAATTCTAAACATATGTCTAAATTAGTGAATTTATATTGGATTTGATGACTCTTCTAATACGAGTTTTCTTGCATAGAAGCAATCAAGCACGAAACTTTGCTAAAGACGTCCATATCCAATGCTATGAAAGGGAAAGAACGTACCGTGTAACAAAACGCAAATGTGCGGACCACAATTGTGTGACATGGTCCTTCCAACCATTTAATGCCTGTAAGAGTTTATATTGACGAAAGAGATATATCATTGTTAATTGTTAAATTCTTTTTGAAATTTGGCTTTGATTTATATATATAGTTTCAAATTGTGGTGTTCGTTTATCTAATTTCTTCGGTGTAAAATATTCATCCTTATAGTTTCATAACGATTTGAATCTAGGTTTAATGGTGTTCAATTTGTTAATGCTATTAAATATAAGAACTAAAATCAAAACTTGTTTATTGGGATTGAAACCTACCCCCCTCACAGGGCAAAATTGGGGGAAAAGTCCTCATTTAGAAATTTTCTTTTATCAAAAGGCCTAGTGCAATTATCCAGTGATCTCAACGATGTGTATGCAAAAGTCTTGGTCAATACGGAAGATAAGTATGTTCACATAGCTAAAGAAAAGTTACATCATTGAACAAGTTTTGGTTTTAGTCTATATATTTTAATAAGTGTTCATTTTGGTCCCATATTTAACAGAGTTAATGAAGTTAAAGCGATTATTAAACTTGAATCTTAGTCATTATAAAACTATACAAAGTAACATTTTAGATGGAATAAGCTATAAGGACAAAAACCGTGATTTGAAGTGATAAGAATCAAAATTAAAATTTGATCAAACTATAAGAATCAGTATTGATATTATCCCTTGATAAAATAACTATCAGTTGGCTGTACCATACTCATGCAAGGCATATAGCTATAAATTTTAGATTACGTTTTTGCCAACTCATATTATGGTTTTATATACTGCAAAAAAGACAACAAATTTTGCAAGAGAGTTGTGATGGAAATTTACAGGAAAAAAATTGACAGATTTATGACCAATTTACAATAAAAAGGCGAAATTCTGTCATAGAAAAATTTGCAACACGGAATTTGTGATGGATCAATTCATACTGACTTTGTCTGAAGGCCTAAATCCGTCACAATACCCATGACCTATTCCCTAGCAAATTAATCCACCCCAAAAATTTCCCCTTTTTCAATTTTATGTTTAAAGTATTTTTTTTAATAGCAACAAGCACCCTAAATTTGGAATACTAAGTGTTATACCTGAAAAAATATCTTAAGATGTTGAATGCACAAAAAAAATATTGTAAGATATTGATTACTACTGAAAAAATAATTTAGGATGCTCCATAGTCCATACAACTTAACTTGTATTGTATATAAATTATTATTTGAAAATGCAATGAAATAGTGTTTCTTTGATATGCTAGCGTATGTACAACGACTGGGATTTAATTCCAAGGAAATCACTATGAGTAGCATTAAACATATTATCATTTCTGCATTGGAATTTTTCATTTACTAGTTACAGGACTTTTTGACGATTTTTTTTTTTGGTGACCGCACGGTAACTTTCCCTTGATTATGGCCTTCAATCATGGTGCTTCATAAATGCTTCCATGAGAGAAATTTGAGGAACCGCTCTATCTGAATTAGTCTGGACTTTTTTCGCAGGCAAAAAATTAAATAGTCAGTAAATCCTATGTTTCTTGGTCAATACATGTGGCCTTTATCTTCATGTGAACGTGTGTGTGTGGGTGTGTGTATGGCCGTTCTTCCACAAATAACCGAAAACTAAAAGGCTTCAATTTTCTTGTAGTTTGACATAATGAACGCAGAGTATAAAGATACTTTAATTGTTTTGTCCAACTACAAGAAATCCAGAAGTTTTCAACATGTTCACACACAAAAGATGTTTCGGGGAATGTCAATTTGGAATGTCTTTGTGATCAGACTTGAATTTTTTGTTATATTCATCAAAATATTCGTATATATCAGACAACCCTATTTGGACACAGTTTGTGGGAAGTAATTCTAATTTACATTGAAACAACTTTACTTTATTCTTAATTACATAGTTCTTGCCTTTCTTTTATGGTGAACAAAAAGTTTAGGTAAGTTGGTTCCAAGGGCTCTTTAAAGTCGAGACATGCCTTGAGGCTCAGAAAATATCTAAAGAGATGTTTACAGGTTGTCCACCAATAAGGTCTTCACATAAGTAGTGGGATTCAAACTCAAAACTTGTGAGTTATAAACCGATTGGACTAACTTTTGTTGACCAGAGTTCTTGCCTTTCTCCTTTAACAAAATGCGTTGTTGATACAAACATATGTGAGTTACCGGACGCACTTGAGGTATACGTAGTTGCTTGTTCTCAAACGAAGTCTTCTTTTGTTGTAACTTTCAAACTGGGAGGTTTTCGTGCACTTAGAAACAGATTAGCATTTGGCACCTCGAATGTTATGGGCTTGGCCCTATCCACCAATGGTGGACTAGGCATGGTCCAACAATATGCGTGTGTGTTGTATAAACCGTACCCCGTATATAAATATACATACACACACACACATATATATATATATATATTTAAAGCTTTGGTTTGGCAAGTAAAATGTGCAACGCTTACTTTTATGCATATTGAATACTATAGAGGAGAATACTTTTTCGAGTGCATTTAGTTAGAGCCACAAGAGATTAAAATTCCCTATCTGAACCTTTTCACAAATCATAACTTAATGTACAAAAATCGTATAGACTGTGTTCTGAGCCATTTTAAAACTTAAGATCGGCTCTGTGCGAATAAGATACCAAACTGGACATTTATCCAGCCATTATTTGATACAGTTTAATCATGGAACAAAACAACTAACTATTTCAAAGTCAATATATCGATGCACTTTAGGCCTGACTCTGACTGTAATCAAGATCTCATATATACCATATATACAGCTAACAATCATTTGTAGAGTGAACAAGCTAATTAAGGTACTACATTATTCACTTGCATGCACTGTTTTAATATTCAATTTATTGCCCAACAGTATACACAAAATGTCTCAAAATTAGCTTTAACGTCTAAGTGACAGCCTTCATCCTATCATGGTTAATTAGGAATCATCAGTGGGGTGAGATTATTTGGAGAAATCTCAGTAGTTTTTAATTAATTACTCGTTTAAAGCATAATAGCAGCTTTCCATGAAATACTCATAGGCCCATGACAACAAACATAAAGTTATCACTTTATCTATTATTCGAACCTACAAATTTTTTTGAGTAAAAGGGCAACTTCATTCAAGAAAACTGTACAAATACAAAATCATAGCAAAGGAGCATTTACAAAATCAACCTGAAAACAGAAAAATTCTTTGAAGTGTGATCAACTATAATACGAACATGTGCTAAATGCTAAAATATAGATGAAGCCAAGGGGCAATATAATCCCTAAAGATCTGGTTAATATCGTCTATATGCCCCCATGACAAAGAGCACCTCACTGATCCAACCGTCAATCCCCTTCTGTATCTTTTCTGAATCTCTGTGGGCAACTACAAGTTTCCAAACACGAGTCCATTTTGTTTCAGCATTGTTCCAAATAAGAGATTGAGAGGTACGATGGGCAGATTTGGTGGTGAATTTGCCAGTGGCTGAGTTGCCAAATCCATGTCCAATGCCCAGTATCATCAATGTAAGAGGAGATATAGGCTTAGCTCATGTTTAGGGAATATCAGCATAAGATAGATGCTTCCATGGATCATAGTCCCAAAAGTCTGACCGGAATCTAATTTTATGACCATGCCTAGGCTTCCATTTGATGTGAAAGTGAGTATCTTGCCAAATCTTAGCAATATTCTTCCAAAAGTAAGAAGAACGAGACCGAAAAATGTTATCTAAAACACCACCCTTAATTAAGGCCATACTTACTTTTGAGCACACGTACCCTTTTAGATATTCAAAAGAAGAAAGCGACAAAGAAAGAGAAGACTAGTAGCAAAGTGAATAAACATTGTTTCCATATTTCACGATATTGAACAGTAACAATTACAACGTATATATAGAAAATGTGAGCTATTCTAGAATAATCTTTTAGGGCTTAGCTGTACAAGTGCTACACAAAGTATCTACTGTGTTACGCTTGGGCTTTGCCATTGGACTTGGGCTTAGCTGTACAATATGAGTCAGTTGGTGTGCTAACATCGCTCTTGTGAGTCTAAAGTTACAGGTTTGACATTTAGGCTGTGTTTGGGTGACACCCCAAACCATGGTTTGGAGACCCAAACTATGGTTTGGGGAATAAATCACCCAAACACCCACCCAAAAACCAAAACCATAGTTTTGGAAAAAACAAAAATTTTTTGCTTTTGGAGAAAAAAGAGAGAGTGTGAGAGCCTATAGGATATATATCTTGTTATTTTTTTTATAAACATATTTTTTATAAACATATTTAATCTTATATTTTATAAATATATATACATATCAATTATTTATTAATTATATTATCTTATGTATTATTAATTATGTTAATAAAAAATATATTATTAACAATTTTATTCCTTCAAATTAGAATATATCATAAAATCTATTTTTTCTGTAATTATCATATTAACTTATGTCTTTTTTTCAGTAATTTGTATATATAAAAAGTGCTTCTGATAACAATCATCCAAACACTCACTTCTCAAAATCACTATTTCATAAAATCTATTCTTTCCAGAATCTATTCTTCCCAGAATCACTTTTCCAAACCACAGTCTGGTTTCATCCAAACACACCCTTAGACTCGATCGCAACCAAATGTATCTGTGTGTAATAAGGGGTTTTGCGAGAATATTAGCAAGTTGATCTTGGGAAGATACAATAGCAATTCGCAGAGTCTTGGCAACACACACAAAGTGATAGTCTAATGCAATGTGCTTGGTTCGAAAGTGAAAGACAAGATTTGTTGCAAGGTAAGCAGCACCCAAATTGTCACAATAAAGCATAGGAGCTGCAAGAACAGAGATATTCAATTCACCAACTAAATTTTGAATCCAAATGAGTTCACTTGTAGCATTTGCCAGTGACCGATAGTCTGCTTCAGTGCTTGATCTTGAGACAGTGGGTTGCTTCTTAGAACTCCAAGAAATAATATTGGGTTCAAAGAAAATAACAAAACCAGCAGTAGAGCGTGAATCAATAGGGCATCCTCCCCAATCAGCATCAAAAAAAGCTTCAAGCAAGTGGGGTGCAAAAGAAGCAGCAGCAGAAAATAAAGGTAGTGAACTAGACTTTTTAATGTGAAGACCATAGTGATAGGTGCCACAGAGGTAATGAAGAATTCCTTTGACTACTGTCCAATGGTGATCTTTAGGATCATCATGAATTGACATACACGGTTAACATCATATGAAAGATCTGGCCAAGTAAATGAGAGATATTAAAGGCTCTCTACTGTACTTCTGTAAAGAGTGGGATCTTTAAAAGGTGAACAAATAGAGTCAAGCTTTGTGTTGACAACCATGGGTGTGGCAATAGAATGAGCACGAAGCATATTGGTTTTCTTTAATAAATTTAGAACATACTTTCTTTGAGAAAGAACAATTCCATCAGGCACTTTGTGCACTTCAACTCCAAGAAAATAGTTCAAATAACCAAAATCTTTAATTGGAAAGAAACAACTCAGAATTTGCAACAACTCAGAAATAGCAGAGTCAGATAAGCCAATCAAGATTATATCATCCACATAAATAAGCACATAAATTTGACATGATGATGTGGAGTTGAAAATAAAAAAGGATGGATCAGATTTAGAGGCAGCAAAATCAAGTTTAGTTAATCGAGTGCTTGAACAAGAAAACCAAGCTCGAGGAGCTTGTTTGAGACCATAAAGAGAGCGATGAAGCTTACAGACATGGTTGGGGTAGTCAGGATGAACAAAACCTTGTGGTTGAGACATGTAAACATCTTCATCTAAGGAGCCATGAAGGAAGACATTTTGTACATCAATCTGGTGAAGTGACCAACCTTTTGAAATAGCAAGAGAGAGAATGAGATGGATGGTCATAGGCTTGATTACAGGGGAAAAAGTTTGATTCTAATCAAGCCCTTCTTGTTGATGAAAGCCTTTAGCCACAAGACGTGCTTTGAAGCGATCTACTGCACCAGAAGGAGAGTACTTGATTTGAAAAACCCACTTATTACTGGTGACATTCTGATGATTTGCACGAGAACCGGTGACTATGTCTTTGTATTGAGTAAGGCTTGAAACTCTTCACTCATTGCCTTAGGCCATTCTAGTACTTGGAGTGCCTCGGCTACAGTGCTTAGTACATCAATCGAGGTAATAGCAGCAGTGAGAGCTTTAGGTGGAGGCCATGGGATTGTGCCGTCTGTGAAGATTTTTGGTTTAGAGATATGAGCTCATGATCTGGTAACCATAGCATGAGTACAGTGCGGTGGTGATGGGTGAGTAGTAGAAACTGAGGGGGAAGAAAAGGGAGAGACGGCGGCCAAATGATTTGAAGAAGATGAGGATGATGCAGTGGGATGCTGTAGGTCAAAGGCAATGTCACGTGCTTGTGGTGGGAGAGAGTTAGTGAAAGGAGTGTCACGTGCTTGTGGTGTGTGAGAGTTAGTGGAGTTTGGTTTTAGACTTGAACTTGGGCTTGGATTAGGAAATGGGCCATGAGAAATAAAAGGGAGAATTGTGGAATTAGAATTGGTCTTGGGTTGGGTTGTTAAAGTGTGGAAGGGAAAATGATTTTCATCAAAAATGACACCACGAGAGGTATATAGACGTCCAATTTTTGGATTTAAGCAAAGGTAACCCATGTGTTTTGGACTATATCCTAAGAAGACACAAAATATGGATCGAGGTTCAAGTTTGTTTTTGTTATATAGGCAAAGATTGGGCCAACAAGCTGACCTAAAAACTTTAAGAAAAGAGTAATTGGGCTTGGTTTTGAAGAGCATTTGGTAGGGACTAGTTTTATTTAATACGAGAGTGGGAATGCGATTTAAAAGGTAGGCTACTATGGAGAAGGCATAGGTCCAATAATTTTCAAGAATAGTGGCATGAGATAATAAACTAAGACCAGTTTCAACAATAGAGCGATGTCGTCGTTCAACAGTGCCATTTTGTGCGTGCATGTGGAGACAAGTGATGTGATGGTGTATGCCAAGTTTGGAAAAGAGATTGTGTAAAGGTTGAAACTCTCCACCCCAATCAGATTGAAAGGATTTTCTTATAGTTTAGCAAATTTTCAGCAAGAGTGCTAAACTGAAGAAAAATGGAATAGTCTTCATCTTTTGTTTTAATTAGAAACCACTATATATAACGTGAAAAATCATCAACAAAACATACATAATAATGAAAACTATTAGTAGACACAACTGGGAATGGACCCCATACATAACAAAAAAATTAATTATAAAGGAGTAGTGGAACGATGAGTGGAAGATGGTGAAGGAAGGCGATGACTCTTTGAGAGTCGACAAGCAAAACATTGACTTGATACAGAGGTTAATGAGACAAGCAAAGAGTTGGAAGATATGATGTATTGGACAGTGTGGTAGGCTAGATGACCCAAATGATTGTACCACTAAGTAAGAGATGCACGAACACTAAGACAAGCAACAATAGGTGGAGAGAATGATTGAAGACCTTGAATAGGATAGAGATTATTGATTCTGGGTTCTTGGAAGAGGATTGTTCTGGTCTTGGCATCCTTCACAAAGAAACAATGAGCATGAAATTCAAAATAAACATTGTTATCACTACAAAACTGAGCAACAGATAGAAGGTTTTTAGTGAGTTCAGGAACATGAAGAAGTTTGTTAAGAATAAATTTGCCATAAGGAGAGGCGAAGTAACTAGCAGGCCTTGACTGTGATAACATTTGGCTTTCCAAATAAGATAATTTTCTGGATTAAGCTTGACTGTGATGAAATGTGAGACATTGGAAGGAAGGGATGGCATGGCCTGGGAAGATAAGATGATGGGATCAGAGGTAGCGGACAAAGAAGAGTGAGGAGTAGGACTTTTTATAGGATCCATCATTGCTAACTACGGAGGCTCTGATGCCATTTTAGATATTCAAAAGAAGAAGGCAACAAAGAAAGAGAAGACTAGTAGCAAAGTGAATAAACATTGTTTCTATATTTCATGATATTGAACAGTAACAATTACAATGTATATATAGAAAATGTGAGCTATTCTAGAATAATCTTTTAAGGCTTAGATGTACAAGTGCTACACAAAGTATCTACTGTGTTACGCTTGGGCTTTGCCATTGGACTTGGGCTTGTCATCAGACTTGAGACAATATGAGTCAGTTGGTGTGCTAACATACCTAAAGAAGATTAGACTGTGCAAAAAATTTGTAACTCTTTATTTCAATCCTACTCATTTTTTCTCGAGGACTTCGATGATGGAACTTATCATATCACTTACCAGAATAAGTTGATAAGTCTTGGAAGCTAATAGAAATGTTTTCTAAAATGACGTTTGAAATGAGTATACTACTCTTGTAATGATTTTAACAACTCCTGCAATGGTTTTTGTAACACCTACTTTAATTACACCTAGGGACTAATAAGTTTACTTCAAGCCACAAAGCCAAGTTTGATCTTGAAAAATAAAAATACCTTACTAAACTCTTTACTAAAGCTTCTCCCAAAACACAAGGTTCAATATCCTGTATAAGAGATAGGATTTTTTGAAAAATTTTAAACTTTTAAAATAACTTGTAAAATATCCTATTTAGTGGTTTAGACATCCCTTTAAACCCTAACTTTATCATCAATAAAACTACCTTTAGCTAAACCAAGATTATCAAACCTTACTGCATTAGTGAAATATCTATCTACTAACATATAGCCATCAGAACATATGGCACTTAGCTAACAGTTATGGGAGCCAACACTTTTCTCTTTATAGAGGTAATTACATCCCATAATTACCTTTCATAATCACATAGAAATATACACACACACACAAAATACATATGGCCATACATGCCTTAACAAAATCTCTAAATATAAGCAGCAAAAGACTACATAGATGACCAACTATCTTATTCACATATGCTCCCAACTTTTTCAACTTCCTTCAATTACCACACCTTTACCCTTTGAGTCACTTGCCTTCGCTGTATGTCACGGAAGAAAGGGGTGAGATTCTAGGAATCTTAGTAGTGACAGCAATCCATCATACAATTATACAAAGCTCATAAACGCATGTAAAACAAGTCATATTAACAGCATTTGCATCCAAGTATAAACAGCAATGCTCAAACATCATAAGCTTTGCAAACATATATAATTAACAATACTCATGCATCCCACGCTTTGCAAACAGATAAAATCAACAATGCTCATGCATCCCACGCTTTGCAATGCGCATGACCATGGCAATCAAATCAACATCACATACTCATGATTGAGTACAATTCTATGAGCTCAATACAAAGTAAATTCCACATACTCATACATTCCACATACTCATATCTAAGTATAGCTCTAGGAGCTCAATGCAAAGCAATTTCTAAATACTCATACTTGAGTACAGCTTTATGAGCTCAATGCAAAGCAACTTTCACATACTAATACCTGAGTACACTCTATGAGGTCAATTCAAGACAACTTCCCACATACTCACACCTGAGTACAGCTCTACGAGCTCACAATCGTTCATCACAGAACATATCCACCATATATTTATTAAAGAATATAGGCACTATGGCACAAACAAACATGCAGAACTATTGCATAAGTATATGAGGGAAAGGGTCACTACCTGGAGGTCCCTCTTCCAGTTTACCTTGTCCAAATTTCTTCTTTACTTGCTTTCTTGGTGGGCTCGAGCAGATATCGAATCCTATAATATGGTTCATATATAAAGGGGTCAATGCTTAGTCCATTTAACTTTTATTATCAAAGCATAACTTCTCTTGACCTATTAATGAACTCTACTCCTTTTATTTAATAGTTGGTCATCCTAAACAAATTTTTTTTTTTAACACAAACTATTCTCTTTGGAATTTTTCCTTCCTTACTTCAACTCATCTTAATTTCCCTCTTAAAAACTTTGAGAATACACACACACACACACACACACACACACACACACACATATATATATATATATATGTACACATATTTCCCCCTTACATCTTCGTTAAGTCTAGAAGTTCCAAGTTTATTCACTTTTATGAAAGCATACATTTATTTAACATAATTCTACGTAAGTACAAAATCATTAATAACTGAATCTTCTAACTCTATAAACAGGACCTCTCAAATAATTCCCAGATTTAAGATACACCACAATTCCTTAATTTATCCTTTAGAATTCTATCTTAAAAACTTTCAAAATTTTCCTAGAACCTCAAATAAATTCCTTAATAATTACAACAGCCTATAAGACCTATCCACATTTAATCCTCCAAATCTTCATTTTCGGTCTCTAACTTGATCCAAATAACTTGAATAATCACTTGATCTGAGAGAGCATCAATCAACTATTTTAATAAAGTTTTAGATTTCCTAATCCTGCAGACACATATATAGATATATATAGTTTCCCTTACTTCGAATTCAACGCCAAGCATATACCCATATAAATATATATATATATATATATATATTTTCAGTTTCAGATTTCAAAACTCTGTCACCAGATTCATATCCCCCAATTGGATCAGCAATTATAGCTATATATGTATATACACACACATATGTATTTATGTAACTTCCTCTACCACATATAACTTTTACTCCAAACCTGAAAATTTTCCAGAGTTGAAGCTATATGTTTAGCATTCAAATTATCACACTCATTAATCCCTCTAACAATACAACCTCCACACACTTCTAGCTACAACATTTTTCCAGTTTTTATTCCAACCTTAGTTCAATCCATTTATTTCGGTACTCATTTCCCAGCCACATACACCAACTGGTTCCCACATATATACACTCTCGTATCAGGTTTTTGAATAACTCCTCTGGACAGCATAGTGCAGAAACGAAAATCATCATTTGAGCAGCAAAAGCCGATAAGCAATCACATCTAAACACATGCAATGTCATTTAGATTTGCACATGTATCTTCTCTTTCAAACTCACACAGTTTGACACCATATATAGCAGAAGAGGGGAAGGAAAGTCGAGTGTTCGAATCATCAAAAACATCTCCCAACAACACATGCAACACTACAATTCACTTATTCAAGCTTCTAACTACATCTTCCATCCTATATTTCATTCGATTCCTATCTTTCTTTGACAACCCAGATTTTGATCTCTCATCATCTCCTCCAACACGCAGAAAACAAAAGAAATAAGGATAGCAGAGTGTTAATCACTCTTACCCCACTTAGAAAGCACACTTGCATGTAAACTTCTCCCCTCCGATCACTACTTCGCCGGTGACGCACTTCTTCCTGACTCCAAGGTTTTCTCTCAGTCTCTCTGTTTATCTCTCGGCTTGCAGATGAAAAATGAGAAGGGAGAAGGCAAGCTGGCAAATTATAGGGGCGTGTAAAATGACCGCAATGCCCTTCCTGTCATTCCTTACTTCCAAGTTCATCCCTTTCTCTACAAGATAAGCCCAGAAATTAATCTATAATATCTTATATGGATTTATATTATCCTTTAGCTTCTTTGACCCATAAAATAATTATCCTAAAATTTTTAGGTCAAATATAGACCTCTAACTATTTTTCTTGAATTTCCAAGGAAATAGGTCCTTTTTTTTAACTCCCAAAATTATCCTTCAGATTGTGTAAGCCACTTTCTGGGGAAATTAAACCTTTTATAATATCCTAAACTCTCAAAATTAATATTCCATAACTTTTCCTCAATTTTCTTTGGCATTAATTAATTTTAATAATTTTTTTTTCATCATTCTCCCTGATTCCTTTAACAACTTGAAATTCAGGATATTACAGTTTTAACCAATTAAAATCTATTAAAATCACCTAATTGTTATTTTAAAATCCAATATGTATTTTTCTGTTATTATTTCTCTCTAAAAACCTGCTCAATGTATTTGAATAAAAGCACAAGTTTTTACCTGAAACTTAATTGTCTCTTGTTCATGTGCTTCAATCTGGAAAGCGGTTCTCCCCACCCCCCCCCCCCAAAAAAATAATAGGCAAAGTATCTTCCCTGAAAAAACGGCTTGGATTTTCAGAATCTTTTAAGCTTATGTTGCACATTGCTCCTGTGAAGAAAATTTTTAGAAAAAGAATTGACCATTTAATTTTTTGGAATAAAATATATACGTGTCCCTTCAAAACACAACCTCAGGTTCATTCTTTTTTCATGAAAATGCTTTCCTCTTCTTCAGAAAATTTGGTTGTGACACTGACCTTGTTGTTCTTCAAGATTCTTGGTTTTTCCAAGTAGTGTTTTTGCTTATTCAAAAATTTCTGTAAAATAAAGAACTCAATTTTTTCACAAGAGTATAATAGATGTAAATTTAAGATTGTTATCGTCTATTATCGTCCTATTTTGGTTATGTGTTAGCTTTATATATATTAGAAAAAAAAGTATCTTGTATATATTTCTTAAGCAATTTATCTGAATTATTCCATAAAATTCAATATTAGTTTTAATTGCCAACCTATGTCATCCTTATATGGTTATTTGGAAAACAAAATATATCTAACAACTCAACAACCAAAATTACTATCGAGTTTTAGAAAGATTAGTATCAAAATTTACATAATTAAAAGATCAAAAAGTACACTTTTACCTATAAAAATTTAACTAAGTTGAATTTTTTTTTTTAATTTAACAGAATGTCTTCTAAAATATAATAGTAAATATCCCAATTTTATAATCTAAGTCCTTAATTATGACTGTCTTTTTCCAAAAAGTTGTGCAAGGAAATCCGCGTATGCTTAAGCAAAACCATTAACTATTTAATATTTGCTATATATTACTGACAAATTTACATTAAACTTTACCACGTTCAAACAAATGAAGGCCTCTTAAAAAGACTTCTTTTTTTTTTATCTACAAAATGCGAATATTCGATTGTATTTAAGAGGTGTTAAGAGTTATTTTTAATTGGCTAAATAACCACTAGTTTTGAACCTAATTTCTGATTCGTTTTATAATACACATGCCTGCCCTCATTTTCATCACATGCAACAACAAAACTGCTAGTGCTGCATCATTTTCACGCATAACAAAATACAACCAAACAACGTTTACCTAACAAAACATAGACTTATACCAATAATATGTAATTGTTTGCAACTTCAATTATTTAAAATGGTACTGTCTTTTAGGTTTCTTTTTAGCATTTTTGGCCACTCACTATTTTGTTCACTTCATGTGGAAATGAACAATTCCATCTGAAATATCAAACTTGCTTCTTCCATGATATTGATGACAAAGACATTGTCTTTAAAAAGCCACTTTCTCGCTCTCACATTTATTTTTGAGGGTCTTGCTGCATGGCAAAGAGGAATGATAGAACTAAAGGTATTTGGTAAGAAAGGCAATGAAACTCTTATCCTAAAAAGGAAAGATATTGTCTTGGTTAAATATATATATATATATATATATATATATATATATAAAAGGTTTAGAGGTTGAGAAGATGACATAACAAATAGAGAGAATAAAAGATAACAAAAGTTTATGAAAATTAATGAATTTTGTTATTCTTTTAATTTTAGAAAGTTCATGAATATTTTTACATACAAGTAAACTCTTAGTGTTAACTTCATTGTTAAAAATGCACGTTAGAATTGACTTTGCAGGCCCCACTAACAGACAAGTAACAGACATTAACAATGTTGTTATTTTTGCCCCTTTTGACAACTTTATGTACATTTTTATGCTCAAAAATTTTTTTATGGTGCCCAGTGTCTCTAGGTATAAATTTAATTGTTAAAATTGCACCTTAACCCTAAAATATAAGTGATTTTTACATGTTTTAAGTGATTTATCATTTGTTGAGATTTGATGGAAAAGCAAAAAATTGTATTGTGTTTCGTTTCAATCATAAAAGGGATTATTATTTAATATTTTTTAAATTGTATGACACCTCATGTATTGCCATGTTTTTTAAAATAGTCTCTCTCTTCTACTTTATCATTAATTTTAGAGAAAATCATTATGAAATCTCGGAAAAAAATATAATTATAAAAAGGAAAATCAATGTTTTGTTCTTGTACTTTTAATTCAATTGTGATTCATTCCCTCAATTTTAATTTGCTATGACTCAGTCCTTACACTTTCAGCTTGATATGACCCAGTCTATGAAAATTGTTAAAGCTAAGTCAATCCTTGAAGACTCATCCATGTGGCAAAAAAGAGAACTGCTTCTAGTGATAAAAGTTGAGATGGCGTCTTAAAGTAGCTCCACATCATATTTTTATTTAAAAATGGGATAAGGAAGAAAGAAAAGAAGGGAGACAACGCAGACGTGATGGCAGATTTTCGGTCTCCATCCTCTACGCAGCACATTTGCCGTCGTAAATTTGCCATCGCGTCTCAGTTGTCTTCCTTCTTTTGTCTCTTCCTTTCCCCATTTTCAAAGAAGAATCTAATGTGGAGCTTCTTTAATGTCCCATCTTAGCTTTTATCACTAGGGTCAGTTCTCTTTTTTTGCCACATGGATGAGTTTTTCAAGGACTGATTCATCTTTAACAATTTCTAAGTAGTGATTCATAACAACTTGAAAGTATAAAAACTGTGTCATAACAAGTTAAATCTGAAAAAATTGGGATATAGTTGAGTCAAAAATACAAAGACCAAATTCAAAGATTGATTTTCTCATTATAAAAAAAATCCTAATAATAAGTGAAATCTTGTTATCATTTTCTACTCGAAAACTTGTCATTAACTTACTGTAGGACATTTTTTTTGTAATTACATTTTTTTTATGAAACAGTGATTTTTTCTTATTTTTTAATGATAATCCCTCTCCCCTACCTTACCAATATTTATTTAGAAATATTTTTTCTGTATGTTTTTATCATCTTTATATAAATTATCAAACAAACATCATAAAATTTCTTTAAAATATGACTTTTAAAAATAAGGTAAATTTTTATGATAAAAAATGTATAAACAAGCAAGTCTTTAGTTCGTGACAATAATGGTAATTGGATGAGGGGTTTCATCAAGAAACTTAAATTTTATCCCTAATTTGTGGAGCTTATGGAATTATGGACAGATTTAGGGCTGCCGAAAAGTTACAGTCTCTTGTGACTCCGCTGAAAGTACACAGAATTATTCATTGCAAATACTCTTATTGAACCTCAGATAACCCTTTCATCACTACAAAAGTTACTTCTTCCATGAAAAACTTTCGCACTAAGTTTTATGTACACTTTTATTAATTTTTTTTTATATTTGATTTGGATCCTTTTGAATTTTTTATTTATATAATAATTTTTTTACCTGCTGTTGATATTAAAAAAGTATTACTATTTCGGATCATTTTTCGTCTTAGAAGCAAAATCTTGATTCAAACAATTATATTATACCATAAAAATCGGGTTGAGGAGAACCGGATTGACTTTGGAATCATCTAAAAGTATTCCCTTTCATATTATACCTACTCAAAGCATGCTTCATTTTACATTCAAAATTAATTACTAAAAAGATAGTTTTACGCGAAAGGTATTAGTCCTTTCACTTCATCTAACCATCATATCTGATGTTCTTCCTCGCTCTATAGTTATTTATGTTCTTAAACATCTATGTTAAATTTATTGGTTTAAACTTATTCATTTATTTGAATATGGACATCTTAAATTTTATATTAATAGCAAACTGCCTTTATTGTGGTTTGAACAGAGGTGATGGCTAGTTAAAGAAAGCCATTGCCAAGGTATGTATACTTTCCCTTAATTTTTAATTTGGTACTTATGTAGTTTTTTTTAATTAAATTTTTAAACTTTGGTCTATTAGTACCATTAGCCCTAATAGAGTAAAATTACAGAAGTTAACAGTGTTAACATAACAAAATTAAAGAATTTAATTGAGAAAGAAAAAACATAGATACCAAATTAAAAATTAAAAATATATAGGTATTTGCAAAATAATTTTCTCGTTAGTTCATAAAACAAAATATAGAGAGAGACGGAGGGAGGCCCTGATCTTCATCCGCATGCAGACAAGGAAGGATCCTTTCACCAAAGAGATATACGATCCAAATTCTGCTGGAAGCAAAGTCAAGTTGGTCCATCCGGACATTAAACTCTATATTGCCTCCATTTTCACTGCTCCTTCAGCTCTTGCCTAAAAGTTAAAAAAGTTCCATACTTTTCTACATCAACATTGTGACAGGAAAAATTTATTCCCTTTCCCACGGACCCTTAATATAAAAGCTAGATAGAAATTTTATTTCGTCCTAAATATATGATCTAAATCTATTTTATTTATCGTATTTATCATTTTTTTAAACTAATTTACCTGACTTATAAACTAGTATATACTCATTAAGTCCTAAATGTAAGACTCATTTTGTAGCATAATTTATACTACAAAATGGGTCTTACATTTCAGATTGGAGTAATATAATCTAATATTTTATATAATGATATTTTAGAAAAATTATGTCATATTTGTTATGCCCCTTTGGTCCTAAATGTAGGAGTTAGTTAGGCAGTTGGTTTTTATCTTTAAATATAAAGCCTCAATTTATTTTATCATTTCTTTCAAACTAATTATAATTTACCTAACTCATAAATAGATATATAATTTAATGTTAGGTAGAAGTATTTTAGGAAGACTAAGTCACATGTGTTAGAATTAACTAATTTATTTGACTCTATTAATAACAAAATTATACGACTCAAAAAGTTAGTTAAAATTGATTAAAAGACAATAAATATGTAAAAAAAATATAACTTATGTTTTGTTATGAAATATCCTTATTTTTGGGGAGGGTCAATGGAAAAGAGAATGAGTGGAAAAAGAAATGAAAGAGAATGAGTGAAAAAAAATAGTTGAAAAAGACATATAATTAATTAAAGGTAAAAATGAAAAAAATACATTAAATGATCAGAAAAATCTAAATTATAATTTACGGGAAAAAAAACCTTTTGATGCTTATATTTTGAGCTAAAGGAGTATTACTTATATTAAATACCTAAAGGAGTAATAAATAACCATTGAGGTGAATTATATAAAAATAACTATAAAATCTCTCCTCTAAATTCCATCTAAATAGGGCCTTGTGGAGTGTATGTTTGTAAGCTACCAAAACGAAACTTAGTCAGGTCAAAAAAAAGAAAAACAAAACAAAACAAAACAAAACAAAACTTAGTCCGTAAACAAATGAAAGTTGCTGGTTTTTTTTTAAAAAAGCAATGTACGGATGACATAACCGTAATTAAAGCAATTGGGAGTGTTCTCTGTTCACGTGATGAGACGGGCCAACCTACACCCCACGGCAGCACATAATGCCCGGTTAGCTCAACAATTCAAACGGATTTTGGACCGATGTGAAAATTCTTAATAAAATAATTTTAAAATAAAAAAATCATGAACAAAAATTTAATTATACTCATTCAAAATATATATATTTGTATTCATCAAATATATAAATTGAACAAATAATTCTATCATGAATAATTATATTTGTCTGAATTATGACTGCTTAATAACTACCCCTTATTTATACATATTAAAAAATCAATTTAGAATTAAAAATAAAATAAAATATTAAAAAACGAAAATCACAAAATTAATCCATCGCATAAGATGTATAAAAAAGCCCATAAAATTAATTAACATCAATATTAAAAATATTTAATCAAAAAAATACACGTATATGTATACGTTAGGCTAGACTAGAAAGAAGGCACGCTGCTCATAGGTCGAGGTACGCCGGTATACCAAGTCGAATCTGGCTATTGAGCTCAATGAACTCCCCTGTATACAGCTTTCAGCATCAGGCTCCGTGATTCTTTCTATCAAAATAACATACGAAATAAAGTTAAACAAACGGGACTGTACAAGTTTGTCATCATTATAATCCCTTCCTACCCACCATGGGATTCCAAGCGGCACATCGATTTTCTCCTCCACAATAAATTATTCCTCCGGTCTTTAATATAGAATCTAATTCTTAAGTTGGTTTTGATCCTAAAGATAAGACCAACTTCTCATATTTATTATTTTTTTCTAAATTATCCCTATAGATATTCCCTTAACCATAACCAAGTCGAAGAGAGAAAAGGAATATTAAGAAAGATGATTATGATATTTTAGGAAAAATATGTCACTTTTCTTATAATTAACTAACTTACCTAACTTCCTTAATCTAATCAAATTAATTAACTGGGTCTTATATTAAGGATCGGAGGAGTAGTAATTTCCCATCACTGTCTTTATAAAAAACCACAAAGCCGCTTAGCAAACTAAAACCATGTAATCTTTCCAGTTACTTGAAATTCTCTAACTCAACCATGATCACTCGAGGCTTAGCATGTTGTTTGGTTCTGGTCTTCACAACATCTTTTAGTGTTACTCCTTCTCATGCAAAGCAGACCCCACCAACTTCAGATATCTTCAGAATCCACCATGTTTGGCACCAAGTTCTGCAATGGGAAAACAAAACACATGAATTCCCCAAACCCCATGATGGTTCACTCACATCTCTCCCAATCGTGCTAGCAGCAATCTTCTGCTTCATAGCTTCCTCTATTTCCAGTGCTGGTGGAATAGGTGGTGGTGCACTTTTCATACCCATTTTAACTATTGTGGCTAAAGAAGACCCCAAAACAGCTTCAAGACTCTCATCCTTCATCGTCGCAGGAGGATCAATCGCAAATGTGCTGTGCAATTTTTGCAAAACAAGTTCCGAGTTCGGAGGCAAGTCATTGATTGATTATGACATTGCACTTTCTTTACAACCATGCTTGCTTCTTGGAGTGAGTGTTGGAGTTATCTGCAACACTGTGTTCCCAAAGTGGTTAGTCACTCTTCTGTTTGCTATTTTTCTTGCCTGGTCAATCAGAAAGACATGTAAAAGAGGGTTGACGTTATGGAAGACTGAATCAGAAAAGATAAGGAGAAATGCTGAAATTGAAGGAAACGGAGATGGGAATTTTGAGGAACCTCACTATCTGGGTAATAAAGAAAATAGCAGATTGAAGCTTCCGTGGCTGAAATTAGGGGTTTTGCTTTTGATTTGGCTTTCTTTCTTCTCTCTCTATTTTCTTCGAGACAACAAAAATGGACAGGTAAGGAATCTTTTCCTCTTCATCTTCTGTGTTTGATTTGATTTGCAGACTAGGATTAGATTCAGAATTATAACCCTGAATATTAACACACAGATATCACTCAACACAATACAATTATCGTACTACAATAAAATTCTAGTGTTTAGGCGCATATTCAAGTGTCACGACATATTTGACATAAAAATTACGTTTTTCACAGTCCCAGAGCTCAAGAATAATTCTAGGCGCAACGCCTGCGCTTCTGCTATTTAATCATGATTCCTATAGACTGCTTCTGTTTCATAATATTATTCACATAGACACGTGTTTAGTGAAAGGTCAGTAATGCCAAAGATCAAATGAGTGCAGAGTATCCTTCGCATGAAGCCTTGTGGTGTGGCATACTGGATTCTCTCATCAGTTCAAGTACCTCTTGCTGTGATTTTGACAGCTTGTGTTGTGTTTAGGGAAAGAAGCCTGCAAGACCAAACTCAATCACAACAGGTCCTTTAAACAGCACCGATTGAAAAGCATTTTTTTCCTAGCAATTAAATGTTTCTCACAACCTCTAATTCAATCAAAACAGAGCTGACTTCAATGGAAATGTTATGCAGGGTCAAGAACAGTGCAGAGATGCACCATTAAAGAAGCTTCTCTTTCCATTGATGGCACTACTAGCAGGGATCTTTGGAGGTGTTTTTGGAATAGGAGGTGGAATGCTAATAAGCCCGCTTCTTCTTCATGTTGGAGTAGCACCTGAGGTTAGTTTATACAAATTTCTCTTAGACTTTGTTAAAATTACATGAAGTTTCCTCCTACTCTCAAAACTTGTGCATACTTGCTAGAAACAAGAAATATACATGGACCTCTACTGGAATATACCAAATCTGCACAAAACTCTCTTCTAATTTTCAAAATCAACACAAACTCTCTAAAAGAAAATTACACAGATCTCCGTTGAGATTTGCTAAAATTACACACGTTCATTCAATTTTCAGAGTAGGTTTACATATATTTTAAAATACAAAGAAAATCAGCGTAAGTTACTCCATTTCAAAGGAGATTTATGTGGTGATTAAAAATACAAAAGAAATTGGAATTGCTTGGGGAAATTTAAAAACAAAAAAGTTTAAATTAATTTTGAAAACAAAGTCTGATTAATTTCAATGGAAAGCAAGCATATTTAATTTAACTAAAATACTACATTTAGTCTTTAAATACAAGAACTAATTAAATATTTAATTTGATCCTAAATATAAGATCTCAATTCATTTTATCTCTCATATTTATCCATTTTTTCCAATTAATTTCTATAGTGATTGTACATATTAATTGGTTCTATCAAAAGGCAATTCCAAAATGTGCTTTAAAAAAGAAAACATTGAATTATTACAAACAAATAACTTAACTAATTTCCTTAATATAGTAAGTTTGAGTAAAACACAAAGAATGAGTCCTCTAAAGATGCCTTTTTCCCAGTTTTTGGGGGAAAACACAGAAATGAAAAAGAATAGGCATGTTCAGCGATGAAGGCATGTATGGATCTTATCTTAGAAGGTTCTCCATCCGCAGAGTTCATTCACGTCCCATGAATTGAGCATACTCAAAATATATTTGCACAGTAAATAAATAAATAAATCTACCTAGCTAATGTTAAATTCAAGGAAGCCAAAGTATTTTACTTTAAAATATGTTTATATCTGAATTAACAAAATCACTTCTGTTTATATCAATAGATAACAGCAGCAACAAGTTCTTTCATGGTTCTATTCTCATCAACAATGTCGGCATTACAGTATGCATTGATAGGCATGGAAGATATAAAGACAGCCTTGATATTAAGCACAGTAAGTTTTGTGGCGTCCCTTGTGGGGGTATTAGCAGTGCAGAAAGCCGTTAGAAAGTACAAAAGGGCATCTTTAATTGTCTTCTCATTAAGTGCAGCCATGGCTCTAGGTATTGTCCTAATGACAAGCTTTGGTGTCATTGACGTTTGGAGGGATTATAAATCTGGAAAATACATGGGGTTCAAACCCCCCTGTAAAAAGAAACAATCTTCTTAATCAGCTCCCATGGTATGCTAGTTGCTATGATTCATGTAAAATAGTAGACAAGAACTATGGTCTGGTCCTAAGAAAAAGCATATTCCTAGGATTGCATACCTGATATGCATCTATAGATAACAGCAGCAAATGTTCGTTCAAGGGTTTGTGCTCATCAACGTCATACCTGATATTTACTTTGAAGCAGCAGCATTTGTCGCCCCTGATAAATGGAGCCGAAGAGGACAGATGGTGTCAAGAACTAAATGACCAAAAAAAAAAAAAAAAAGCTCCAAATTATCTAGTTATACAAACCTGATACCATATCAAAAGTAGTTCAATTCAGTAGTTAGTAAAAACTTGTGATGATTATATTAAATCATCTAAAATACTTTTCTTCATCTCTGGTGTTACATAGGCAAAAGCAAGTCTCACGGAGTTGGCATAATGGTTAAACATGTACTTGATTGCCAATGTCGATAAGGAGCTTGCAAAAGAATCTAGTCTGAGTTGACAGAAAAACTGATCCAAGAATATCCTTATCATAAATAAAAAACAAGGCCCACATGTACCAGTTCTCTGCAAACTTAATATGATAGATACCCCATACAGACATAGGAACCAAAGCAATCAAATCTTAAAACTCGAATACCATATCATAAAGTCTATTATCTTTTCCATCCCTAAATTATAACCATTGCCATATTCTTATCCCTTCAGTTTTAACTTTCCTGATAAAATCTCTCTGCCTTTCAAAAATCATCAGATATGTTCTTCAGCCTCATTCTATGAAGGATTAAATGATTTTAATAAAGTGTAGGGACCAATGAATTAAATGGCTTAAACTCAATAAAATGAGTTGGACAAGTTAAACTTAAGCAATTGAATTATAACTACGTCAAAACTACAAGGACTAAATAATTATTTTTCCTAACCACAAAAGCTTTTAAAAATTTCCTCATAGTCTTTCTCTCTCTAATGAAGTAAAGATACTGATAAGCAAGCTTTTACACAAACCACAGCAATATAAAACAATTAAACAATATTCTGCAAATAAAACAACTAAAAAAAATGTGGTTTCCTGTTGAACTTAAGAGGATAACGATATCCATATAAAAATGAAAAATAAAAACAGACTCGAAGAAATGACAATCCAAAAATACATAAATAAATCAAAGAAGGAACATTAGATAACTAACTTCCCTTCAGGTTTGTTGACTCTTCCCAAATGTTTCAGGTCGTTGTAGTTCTAAACTTACGGTCTGTAATCTGTACACATAAGCAAAGTTGTAAGCTTTTCACATCAAGGGAATCTTCTACCTTGTTTTTGAGTTTAAATTACCCCAGAAATAGCCTAGAGTCACACATATTCTCAGCTGAAAGTCTCTTGGAAAAAAAGAACATTCAGGCTTATATTTTAAAAATATATATATACACACATATCTACATTCCACCAGGCAAGGTGCCGCTCATGGTGCTGACCACAACAAATTGGTTCTCTCAGTGGCACCATGTAAATTGACAGGTGGCATCATAGTTTTCTTCAAAGTCAGCCATACAAAGCAGCATGTCAACCCTGGTGGCCACCATTGATAAAACTACTCTGTTATCCCCTGCTTCCAACAATGTTTTCTTCCCCATCATATAAAAGTCAGAGATAAAGCCGCGGTGAGAGCATATGAGAGAAAAACATGACGAATGAGATGAGTCAGCAAAAAATAACATTTAAGATGCCATGTAATATAACAGAGCGTGATGTTGGAGAATATGTTAATTTAGGAAAGTTGAGGGATTCTATGGAAAAAAATTTTCAGGGACCAACAATTATATTTTGGCCTCATTATAATCTTTTAATGGCGCAGTTGTTTACAGGTTGGAAAATGACATTCTTTTCATTCTCTCTATACAAATCTGTTATATCATTGGAATAAACATTTTTCCCTTTTTTTTTACTTCTTAAGTAAGGATATGAGCTTTCATTATTTAAATCCTTTTTCTTTCTATTTTCTATTTTATTTTATTTTTTCATTCCGCATGCCAAACAAACAGTTACATTCTCCTTCAAACAGAAGGGTGTAACTCTCAAACTCAACATCTTATTCTTGAAAGTTGAAACTTCATTTTAATCTAGAGAATAAAGAGCAGCTCAAACTCTTGTATTCTTGATTATAGAGGCATTTATACCATTAAAAGAACCACTTCAATAAAGGCTTGTCTTAGTCTGTGTTTTGATTGATTTCATTATAATTTTAAACAATCACGTTTAGCTGCAGTATGTTTTACAAATTCTATGAAAGTTTGATCTGACAGATAAACAAGAGACACTAACTAAAGAAGTGAAATATTAAGCTGAGACTATAACATTTGAACTTGCATCATTCAACACAAACAGTATCATCACAAAAGCCTTCCACCTGAAATTCCCGTAAGGACTAGTCCAAAAGGACAGCAAGCATATATCTTATAGATTACAAAAGTAACAAACCTAACTACGCAACTGAAACACGAATGGACTGGACAAACCCATCTATCCTTTTCTTGATCTCTTCTGGGTTGGCACCAATGATCTTATCCACCACAGTCCCATCTTTCAAAAGCACAAATGTTGGCATGGCTTTTATCTCCAATTTAGTGGCTACATCCTGACCAAAAGAATTTCAATATGTTTGATTATGTTAAACAAAATGATCTCAAAACCTTTAGATGAGAACATTACCCAAGCATGAGTTATAACATGCCAAGCTAGGTCAACAATTCAATCAGTAAACAAATTTGAGAAGGAAACATTTAAGATGATCAACAAAATATCTATATTTCTTTCTTGGTGACTTTTGGACCCACATTGAAAGGGCTGAGCCGGCAACAAACTATTAGGCTGAGGCATGATGTGTGTGAGTGCAAGAGAGCAACATCGCAGTTAGTTGTATATATTTGGGGAGTGATGGTTAAGGGAGGCTAGGAAATTAGTGAGCGTTATTTGAGAGAGGCCTGCTCTCTCAAATACCAGGAGGAGCGTGTCCTGCGTGTTTATTTTAAGAATTGTTGCTTTTCTTGCTTAGACTCACACTCTGGCAAGGTTATTGTGAATTTTAATACTTGAACCTGGGTTCCATCAGACACACACCACTAATTCAATTATTTAAACATACGTGAGAGTGAAAAATATGCTGATTAGCAGAAAGAACATCTATAACACACAGTATCCATAACACTATCATACATACACAGAGAAAGAGAGTCGGCGCATTATAAACATGGATCCTGATATATGTTTAGCTTCAGGCATGTAATCAGCAGGTATGCATCCACATACTCTATTTGTATCCAGAAGCATCGAGAAATGGCTCAAAAGCGTTATTACTAAAAACTGAATGGATTACCTTGACTTCATCAACATCAACAGTCAGAAAAAGAGCATCTTGATAGCCTGAAGACATTTCTTCAAAAAAAGGATTCATAGCCACCGACGGCATGCACCATGAAGCAGTGAAGTGCACAATAACCTACAATCGATACCAAAGAAATACAATATTAAATGAATCATCTACCAAGGAGTGCCACTAAAAAGCACCATGACATCCAAGTTAACGGAAACGCGTGTTTCAAAAAAGATACGAAAAGGCATGAAACAGCCATAAGACCATCTCCAGAATCATTTTATAACAGGGTTGTGAATCATCTAAAAGAACAAACATTTAAAATACACAATTTATAGACGAAAATCAACCGCAGAACCGAGCACTATAGAAGCAAAATTTTAAAACGCATGACAAACCCAGGATCCAAATTCACGCATACAAGTGTAGGCGTCAAGAAGTAATTCAGACAGTATTTGAAAACCAAATAAAATTTTAATTCCTGTTTATAAAGCCATTCCGTAACCCAATAAAATTTGATCGCTTATAAATGAATATAGTAATTAGCTAATCTCAGCGGATAAACACGTTTTCTGAACAGGAATTCTTCACTTTGAAATTGAGAAAAGGAAAAGATGTATAGTGTTGACTCGAATCGAATGCTGAGCACACTTAATAACTCAGCTTAAAGAACAAGAACATTATAAAGGCCCAATTGACAGTCTGAAATGGTTCACTTACAGGGCAATTCTGATTAGTGGCCTGAGCGACATAGAACTCCCAAGATTGCGGAGAATCAATCACCACAACCCTTGATTTCTGTGGCTCTTGTACTTCCATTTCTTGTTCCTGCTTCAACTTCAAGTCCTCCCTGAGGATTTCCCTCGATCTCCAAGGCTTGTTGTTGTTTCCCCGAATAAAGTATTTGGCTTGATTAAATAAACCTGATTTAGACGCCGTGGACCCATTATTGATTAATAATTTAATCTTCTTCCCCTGATAAGACGACCCACTAACTCAGCAGGAGACCTGACGAAGAAGATAAGAATATCGTGCTCATTCTATATTCAAAGCATAATTAAAAACTACCGCATCTTCTACGGTTAAAAATGACAAATTATCTAAAGAGTAAACATGACATGATGATGAATTCCAGAATGGACGAATCACCGAAAGAATCCAAGAGATAACAAAGAAATGCTCAATAATTTCGTGGTTTGATGGGCGCCCACAGCTCAGTCTGGAAGATTCTCAAGCCCAAGTTGGATAAGACCAATAAAAACAGATATTTTATTCATCAAGAAAGATTCTTAATAATAAAAATGGAAGTTGGATAAGAATAATATCCGTTGGTAAATTTACCTGGCGCCAACTCAAATACATACGACCCATGTAAGATCGGCTTTCACGGTCAATAGTCTGAGGATTCGTTTTAATCAAAAATTTGAGTGCTTAAGCAGGCATCGTTATATTAAATTTAAATCAAGGGAAAATTTCACTGTAGGACCGCAGAGGACAATTAATCTCAAAAAGCCCCCAAAACTTTCTGAAACCTCACTGCAGGACCAATGGGCCAATCTGATATTAATTCCACAAACGAAATGACGCCACTACCCTTAGCATCAGGTGAACCAGTCCACATGTGAACGGACTGATTCCATGTGTGAATATATTGTATTTCTTCTGCAAATTGGCTAGTTCCCCTTGCAAATGCGATCTCCCGCACTTGTTCCCTCATGGACACATGCTTCAGGTGAATCAGTCCACATGTGAACGGACTGATTCCACGTGTGAATATATGTATTTATTCTACAAATTGGCTAGTTCCCCTTGCAAATACGCTCTCCCGCACTTGTTCCCTCACGGACGCATGCATCAGGTGAACCAGTCCACATGTGAACGGACTGATTCCATGTGTGAATATATGTATTTCTTCTGCAAATTGGCCAGTTCCCCTTACAAATGCGATCTCCCGCACTTTTTCCCTCACGGACATATGCTTCAGGTAAACCAGTCCACATGTGAACGGACTGATTCCACGTGTGAATATATGTATTTATTCTGCAAATTGGCTAGTTCACTTTGCAAATGCGCTCTCCCGCACTTGTTCCCTCACGGGCTCATGCATCAGGTGAACCAGTCCACATGTGAATGGACTGATTCCACGTGTGAATATATGTATTTATTCTGTAAATTGGCTAATTCGTCTTGTAAATGCGCTCTCCCGCACTTATTCCCTCAAGGAAATAAGTTTCTACTAGGGGCAGTGGCGTCATTTCGTTTGTGGAATTAATATCAGATTGGTCCCTTGGTCTTGCAGTGAGGTTTCAGAAAGTTTTGGGGGCTCTTTAAGATTAATTGTCTTCTGCGGTCCTACAGTGAAATTTTCCCTTAAATCAATGTAAAATACAAAATTTGTTATAAAATTATATTATCAACAGCTCAAAAGGGGCAAATTATTTCGAGTTCCATGCAATTCTTTATTAGAAAAATTAGTAAAAAATCCCTATTTAAAATTTTAATTGACCATAAACACAGCGGATGATATATTATATTTACAGATCATACATATACTTGTACAATTTTAGGTCCTTCTACTTAATTAAAATTTCAAACAGGGATTTTTTTTTATTAATTTTCTCTTCTTTATTTTTATTTACACATTTCATTAGGCTGTATATAGCTTTTATTTCTTTCGATATTTCATTTCGACGTTCGAAAGTTACAATTTAAAAAAAGTGGTCACTTTAGCTTATGCCATCAAAAAAAAAAATCTAAGTTATCTAAGCACCCACCAACAGTTTACTCAGCCAAAAGGAGGTGTATGTGGCTTAAATTAAATTCATACTTTAATTATTTAACACAGCCCAAATAACCTCATTAATTATGCCAATGCTAAATGATAGTAGTACAGATCACAACCGGAGGCTAAAGCCAAGCCTCCACAAATCAAATACACACTGCTAGAGATTTCCTACCCTAGAATTTTATGACCTTCATTCACAACACAAGGAACAAATATATTGCTCTTCTTTCTCCCTTTTTTTTTTTTGGTTTTTGCCCTCTACAATAGTAAAGTGTACAAATCTCCCTATCAAATTAAGTATAACAAGTCAAATTTCCCCCAAAGAACATTTTTTTTTTTTTTTGGGTCTGCTATGTTGGTGGGACCCATCACAACGTTGCTCTCTTCTTCGATCATCAATCTTCACCCATAGCTTAGCCGAGAATCAAAAGACTTGGCTGATGTTTGACGCCTTGGAATACCAATTTCACAGGCATTGACTCTGGCAGCAAAGCGAAGAGAGCAAAGGGACTCTCCAGAAGAAGAAGCATCAGGTGAGACATTTACAAACATCAATGTTTTTGAATCTCCCCAAGACATGGCTGCACAATTCATATAACAGAACAGAGTTCAATATAATGTATGAGAGCATCATCACAGGAAGGAACAAAGAAATGCAAACATAGGGCTCAGGGGATAAACAGTAATTTCCATTAAAAACCCTCAAGACAATTTCGTGTTTGGGATCGCATTAGGTAGCCTCCAAAGTCAATTAGGACCCAAAAAAAACCGGTTACATGTAAAAATAATATTTGGCATGGCTTCAAGAACAACTGATTTTTTGCTCAAAAGTCACCTTAAAGTTGAAGCAATTTTTTCTAACTTTTAGCTTTTGGTTTTTCCTCATATTTGAACCTTCTAAAACTAACTTTTTAATATATCATTCAAAAAAGTTATTGTGAAACTAATTATTTTATCAAAGTTCATTCAAACATAAATTTAGATCATGAATATCATCATCAGTTTGTCTATAAATATTGTAGGAAGCGCACTATTTAAATCATGAATACTTATGTTTCCTTTTCTTTTTTTTTCCCCTTCTTCCTTTTTATTTTTTTGGTTGCCTCAATGTTTACTTCAAATTTATCATTAGATTAAAAACAAAATCCTTCCTGTCCTCCCTGCTAATTTTTTTCCAAAAGAAAATATAAATTTAAGCTTAGCAATATACATATGCTGGTGGTAGTTAATTGCCTGTCTCATTTAGGCGTTGAGTAACCTTATTAATTCTGTTTAAACCAACAAAATCAACCATTCAAACACAAGTCACTACTAAATCAATATGTGAATGTTGATTAAACTAGATTAATCAAAAAGAGATCAAAACACCCATTGGAAAATAATTAAATATCAAACATCGAATAAAACGGTGTAATTATATTTAATGCAATGCAAGAAGATAAATTGGAATTTCATATTTAACGTACCTGGAGAAGGTATGTCAATTTTGAATTCCTGAAAGGAACATGCTCTTCTTTCTTGGCCAAAGCAAATATGACATCGCTCAAAGATGATAAACTTTTGTTGATAGCCTGAACAAAATGGCAAACTCATTTAAGAAGATAGTGTTATTCAGCATAAGCAGCTCAAGTTCAGGGTATGCAAGCAAAAACAAACCTGGGTTCCTTGAGTCGGTCCCCAGTGGCCCCACTCCTGGACAGTCTTTCACTTCCAGCCAATCAATCAAATTTAAGACAACTTGCACTTGTTGTTCAGTATTCTACAAAGGGAGGACATCAAAGCATCCGTTAGACACACACACAGAGAGAGAGAGAGAGAGCAATAGCATTTAAATCGAAATGCAATACATTATGAAAGTGCGTGCATACCTCATTAAATCCACATATCCGCAGAGTAAAGACAAATGGCTTCTTGATGACTGTTTCATTCATTTGGGTTCTTCCTACCGACCTAAAACAGCACAGGCGAATCTCATGCCATAATGCAGAGAACAATAGTTAAATATTAAGGGATAAAGTCTATCTTAATCAATAAAAACTATGTTACTGAAAAGAAACTTCCAAGTAAAAAAAAAAACCTTGATTGTTCAATATTAGCTCAATAATTCAAAAAATATATACTCCTCCGGTCCTTAATAAGACCCAATTGTTGAGTTGGTTTTGGCC